>NW_008794854.1:1782964-1904311 GCF_000699145.1 Aptenodytes forsteri | reverse complement strand
ATTATTATTATTATTATTTTGATTATTATTATTATTATTATTATGATTATGTTCTATTTCTTAAGAACTACCATCACCTTCTCTCCCCAGCATCTTAAGCGCACTAATTTTCCCTTCTTCCTTTGGTGAAAGGAACTAGAGAACAGATAGAAATGTGGATCACGGAAATGTCCCAGGTATTCAGTTTATGGAGGGGCATTGTTTTCTATTAACTGGACCGTAATGTATTGTTTAGAATAGGGTCATACTCTGAAACCCCTAAAGGGTGAAGGATATAGACACATATTCCTATATGAAAGCAAACAGTGCTGTTTCTACATTTCCTAATTTTCATGCATGTATGTTTCAATTGATAAAACAGAAAATTGAAACTGGACTTTTTCAGGTCCCTGGGAAAACACTTCTTCAAAACATGATATGAATACATGTGAGCCGTGCAGTTTTAGTAGTAAGACCATATGCATCCTCATTTTGTATAGACCTGATAAGAACCCATTTCCTTGGTGATGTGAGGCTGACATCTCTGAGACAGCCTGAGCAGTCAAGTGAACTAGGAGGGTTAATGAGCAGTTCGAATGCTCTCCATTCAGGTGTCTGAATACCAGCACATCTTGGTCCTTGTGGATATACTCTGAATACAAAAACAAAGTTAATGACATTTATTTACACCTATGCTGACATTTTTCTGTATGCAGAGGAAAATCATCAACATATTTTCTTAAAGGTCAAAAGCCTTTGCATAATATATTTCACTGCATGGAATGGATACCCTCTGATATAAACATGCTTGCTGTGTTTACCATGTGTTACCCCTTAAAAAATGAGTCTTTAACCTTTTTAATATACTGGTGCATTTTCTTTCTTTTATTTCCCATTTTTTAAGGACAACAGAGGAATCATATTCTTTATTATCTCCAGCATGTAGCATATGTTTACTGTTCAGTTTGAGTTGACATATTTTAATTTTCATGGTTGCCCTATCCAGTTTCTCCATCATAATTTATTCTGGTGTGATGAATATTATAAGTAATGGATATTTGTGCCTCATATGCATTCAAAGACAGCAGTATCCTTCTTGCTTCTCTCTGCAAATTTCCTTATACTTTCATATTCTTAGACATTAAAGCCACCACCATTTTTTTCCTTCATCTGGATGGAAGCGGCACTAAGGATTTTTTAATTCACTCAGCATTTTTCTTTAGGGATCTCACTTCTGCGCCTTTGTTTCTGAAAAAGCAGACTGCAGTGAAATGTTCTGTAATAAGCAGAAAATCAGGGGAAAAGACTTGACTGGGGTATGAGTACAAGGATGGCATTAGATATTTTTGTTTTAATCAGTTATATTGTGCAGGATGATATTTCCAAATCTGCTATGATATCTGCTGTTCAATCACAAAGTCTGTCATAATCAACTCCTGCATACAAAACAACAGGGACAACCTTATTCCGGATGGCTCAGAGAGAGAATTTAGCTGAGATCAGAATTTGACAGGGGGAAAAAGAAAAATGTAGTAGAAATTACACCATTTACAATACCTGTCGCCCTCAGCAATTTTAATTTAAATACAGGGAATTAGTTTACAACAGCTTTAAACTCCATGTTTATTCCTTTGTCTTATTAGTCTTTGTCCTTATTTTATTTTTCTGTTTTATTTCATTTAACATTTGTTATTTCAGTTTTTTCTAAACATTTTTATAAGATAAAGCTCTTCAAAGCTCTTTTCCCAAAGTGCACTGAGAACCTTGTGACATATACAGCCCTCCTCTCTTAAAACCTAAGTACAATCAAGCTACATTTGTGCATTTTCATGAAAACAAAGCAATAGTTAGTTCATTCTGCCCAAGGCATATTTCTGGACGCAGTAATGAACTAGTGACTGAAGATCTTATTCAGGCCTAGAAATTAGGTACAGCTCTCAGGCTGGACTGGTCCTCCATGAGTGCTCAAAATGTCTGTGCCTAACACCATGGACTTCTCCCTTTGCTAGTTCCCAGGCTTTTGTTGCAAAGATAATT
This sequence comes from Aptenodytes forsteri, assembly GCF_000699145.1. Classification (NCBI taxonomy): domain Eukaryota; kingdom Metazoa; phylum Chordata; class Aves; order Sphenisciformes; family Spheniscidae; genus Aptenodytes; species Aptenodytes forsteri. Next base: position 1,902,295 of record NW_008794854.1, on the reverse strand, counting down.
TCTGTGATTATTTTCAGTGACAAAGTTAAAGGCACCTGACTTTAAACAAAGCTTGCTCTTTTCACTAATTCTTCCCTTCTGCAGCATATGTGTGGCAGTTACAATGGTAATTGCTTTGGTATTAAGTAACAGTGAAAGTACGTGCATTAAACTGATACTATTTATGAGTGGTTAAGTTACCTGGGCCCTGATTGTGGTTAAACAAGTGGTTACATTGGGACAATATTTATGAAGTCTTGAATGAATGAATGTATTTAGTATATTAAGTGATTTCTTATCTGACTTCTCATCTAAAGGTGTTCCTTGATAAGGAACCACCTAAGAATCAACCCGTTGCCAGAGGGGGAGAGAAAAGATTTAAGGGTGCAATAAGACAGTTTTGCTCTGTGATGGAATTTAGAAACATCATACAAACACCATGTAATCTCCACCAAGCCTGAACAAGCAGAGAAAGAACTAAGTATTTGAGTTCCTACGTGCCAAGGCAGAATTAATCTTACAGATAGAGTAGCAGAGGGAATTTCTTCAGAGGACATGCATCTTCCCACTCACAGACACTAGTGGCATTGAGCACACTTCTAGAACTGGGAGGATATTGAGTTAGGGTTAGAAGGAGACATGTGAAAGCAGTAACACAGCTTTTTCTCTTTCAAGTAGAAACAAAAGGGGAACTAGGCTTGAACCATCCTTCAGGTTTCTGTACAGTGGTTTGGGTCAACAGAGACATTTATATAAAAAGAAGGATCATAGAGAGGTGTTACACTCAAAATCTTGCTGTGGGCTAAAAACATACCTTATATGTAAAGCCAAGAATTTACTGTTATTATGCCTGAAATGTTAGTAGTTTAATCAACGAATTATTATTAATTCACATCTAATTATTACAGAAACAGAAAAGGAGAGAATACAGAAAAAGTCTTAATAATAGTTAAAATTGTTATATGCACATGCCTAATATCTACGCTTTTTTCCTGGTGTCCTTCATTGCCCCTCTGGATATTAAAATTAATCACTTTGATGTGTGGGGCGGGAGGCGTACAGTGACTCCTCAGCATCCTGAGTCCCCTTCTCTGGGAGGAGTATGATGTCGATGATTTCTTCTTCCTCCTCACTCTAGGATGTACTTGGGGTCATTTTTGGATATTTGTTAACACATTTTTACACCTTGATCTTTCTTCATTGGTATGCAAGGTGACATTACATCCAAATATACTATATAAAGCATGCTTTACATATGTTGGATGGTGGTCTTTGTTTTCTTTGTTGTCCTAAACCTGATGGTACTCAGTTCCATATCTGTATTTCTTTAACTGACCATTGCTATCTACAGTGCCAGCCTGTTCCCCTTTTCCTACCATCCCATGTCTGTACTCCTCTACACTGCGTCCTATATCCCCACTTGAAAGGAGTTGGCTGTAATACCAGGACTGTATTCCTCCACACTACATCATTATGATACAACCATAAATATTTCAGTCTACACAGAATAGCTACTTATTGCTACTCTCTATGTAAAAATCATGGCTATACCTAAGATAAGCAAAAGGAAATGCAAAGTCCTGTGCCCTGAGAAGAAAACCCCAGGCACCAGTACACGCTCTGGGCTGACCATCTAGAAAGCAGATCTGCAGAGAAGGACCTGGGTGTCCTGGTGGACACCAAGCTGACTATGGGCCAGCAATGCACCCTTGCAGCAAAGGCAGCCGACAGCCCCCGGGCTGTGCTAGAAAGAGCATTGCCAGCAGGTCGGGGGAGGTGAACCTTCCCCTCTGCTCAGCACTGGTGAGCTCACGTTTAGAGTGCTGGGTCTAGCTCTCAGCTCCCCAGTACAAGAGGGCTATGGACATACTGGAGAGAGTCGAGGCCCGAAAGGTTGATGAAGGGACTGAAGCATCTGTCATACAAGGAGAGGCTGAGAGACATGGGACTGTCCAGCCTACAGAAGAGAAGGCTCAGAGGGGGATCTTATGAATGTACATAGATGTCTACTGAGAGGAGTAAAGAGTCAGACCCAGATTCTTCTCAGGTGTATCCAGTGAATAGACAAGAGGCAGTGGGAACAAAATGAAATACAGGACATTCCATTTAAATGTAAGACAAAATTTCCTTTTACTGTAAGGTTGGTGAAACATTGGAGCAGGCTGCCCAGAGAGGCTGTGGAGTTTCCATCCTTGGAGACATTCAAAACTTGACTGGACATTGTCCTAAGCAACCTGCTCTAGCTGACTCTGCTTGAGCAGGGGGTTGGACTAGATGACTTCCAGAGACTACTTCCAGCCTTTATGAGCCTGTGACTCTGTGAAAAATAAAACAAATTAGGCATAGCCTCCTGACTGTTAGGAAAATTGCTATGACACCTAAACAAGCCAAAACAAAACTCCAGCCAGTTCAAGACAAGTTCAGACAAAGTAAGCTTGACAAACTCCAGTTTGGAGGGCCTGCGACTTCAGTACAAAGCCTATGGTCTGTTCCTAGTATAGGCAATACTGCATTTACTAGGCTACTGAGGTGTTCTTTTGCTTTCATAAAAAAAAAAAAAATGCAGGTATAGATGAATAATATATGAAACTCACCTCACAAATTTAATTTCCTGTGTATTTATCTTCACTGTACCTGTAGGATGCTACACAAAATGACCTTTGCTTCTTTTTAATTAATTTTGTTTAGTGCCACATGTTTATCCTATAACTTATCCATTGATCAGGAATTATCTGTTTGCATTGAATAAACTCTCCTTGGAACAGCAAGAGGAGTATAAAAGATTTGGATGTTAACATATCAGTATTTTTTTTATTTATAGTTGTTATTTACCATTCAGGCACTGCCCTCTTCTAGGGCTTTTTACCCACTTTCTCCAAGTCACACAAAATCAGACTTCTGAATAAGGAAGAACTGACGGGCTGACTGTCCTATTGTGCTTTAGGGCAATGTCTTTGTATCTGTTTAACAAAAGGGACCTAACACTGAGATACGCTAAAGGTAGAAAAACCACTTGTACTAAACCAGAATTGGAGCACAATTCTGACCACAAGCACAAAACCACCCTGTTTTCTCCTCAGTTACCCTTTATGTAACTTGTATGCTACTACCGCAAAACCGAGAGGCTAATTTGTTGCGACAGGTATGTATGGGGCAGACACTTGCTTATGACCATAGTAATGATCTTCAAAATGATCTTAGCAGGTTTTGTCCAGCTGTGTGGGGCCTTCGGCATTGCTTTAAGTAACCTTTTTCCTCGCATTGCAGAAGACCAGAGATAATTTACTGTAAGCTAGACAAGGAATAGGTAACTAAAAAAACAGTGTTAATGCAATCACAAGTGATCATCTCACCACACCGTTAGAAAGTTCTCCATAATCCTCTGAGCATTACATTTTGATAATGGAATGCCTCCTGCAAGATTATTTTTTTCATGCTGTTTTACAGTAGAAAAAAATAAATTCTCTTAAAATAACTTAAAACTAATAAAATATTGACCCCATAGTACCGAGTTTCACAGTCCTCAAGAATTTCACCGTGGTTTGCATTTCATTTAATTCTGGAAAGTTAGCATTTCTTTCAGTGAATTCAAGCTCTGTTTCACTATATGTAAAAGCTTAATCCTACAATGTATTTTTAATGTCTACCTTCTAAATAGGAAATGGTCTAATTAATTCTTTACTCCCAAGTACCTACATTAAATAGCTTTTTGAAATCTTCACGTATCCCTAAGCAACTTCAAGTAAATAATCCTGAGATGCATGTAGCAAGTTAACTACAATTTCTCTCTGTGGTTAGAGGCAAAACAATGAAAAGATGTAATGATATTCACCAATTTGCTTTTTTTCCCCATCAGATCGAGATAAGGTGATCTGAACTTGCAGATAAGGAAAACACCCCTTGCAATTTGTCATCATTAACGGAATCAACATTCTAAACACACATTATTAAAATTTGTTTTTCCCGCACCAACCTTAATTTCCCTTCTTATTATTTTTTCATTTTTCAGTTTAACCTACACATCCCCATTAGCTGATGCACATACTGCCCATCTAAAATGTGCTTTTGTCTCTTTTTTCCACAATACTTAATTTACATATATGATAAAAAAATGCTAAGTTGATAGACATGCACCTACCAAATCCATTTAGAAAAATATGCCGACAGCTCCCTTATGACAATGACAATATAAAATTTGTGTTTGCTTGTGTCTTTTTTTAATGAATACTGTATGCACCTGATAAGCAGTATATCATAGTAGCTCATGCTTTTACTAAAATAGGATGACATTGGGAGCTTACCAGACTTCATGAAGTCCATATTTCTGAGTTAAGTATAGCAGTTGCTAGAGGTCATTGAATATTTTTAAATGCAAACTTGTGTCTTCTACAAGAGAATGCGGCATATCTAATATGTACCCTATCTAAATATTCAGTCACTTTCTAATTGTTTTCAGGATCTTTTCTGGCATGACAGATCATGCTAACAGCTTCATTAATTCTGCTATGCAGTACCACTGTATGGATAGTATGCACAGCTTAATCTATTCAAGAAAAACTATGCAACTTCCTAACTTCAACAGAATAACTATTATTCTCTTTCAGTATGTTAATGAGATTCGAAAACTGTTTCACGTGAAGCCATCAGAACACTAATACAAACTGTGCTGGTTCTCTACAGGGTTATTTTTTAGCGGTTGTGTTTATGCATAGTAGTGCTGTTTAATTAAAGAAGACAGATAATTATGCCCTTGATAGGGTTCCTTCGTTTACAGATTGTACAATAAAGGTGCTTGATGGTCTCTGTTGGTAGCCATAAAAATTTCATTCAATTCATGTTAGCTGTAAAATATCTGATTTCTGAAGTAAAATCTTACCTAAACATTCACTGAAAGATGTAATAGATGGCATAGAGATAGCATATTATTTTCTTCCAGGGACCTCTGAAATTTCAAGCAAGCTCATTCGTGTAGTGACACCTTTCCAAAGCTGAACTTCTGTGGCTATGGATTATCACATTTAGTAATAGTCATTGGAAGGAGGCACAGTTATTCTTAAGTGTAAAAAAGCCTTATCAAATACTGGTAGGAGGTAATGGAAGGACTCCCTGTGATGAAGAACAATGGATCCTGGACCACAGCCAAACCAAAGAGTTGGAAAACATGTAACAGGCCTGCCAACAGCAACACAGAGCAGCAATCCTCAACTCCAAACGCTCCCTGCTCCTTTAAAGTCACAGGGGATTATCAATTTCCTCCAGACTGCCAGAGAAATTTGTACTGCAAATAAATGCTAAGGATCTTCACTAAAATCTTCAAAATACATTTCCATTCTCTCAGTACATTAAAAAATATCCAAATTATATATAGGCTAGAAAAAAGGGGAAAAGCACAAATCCTGAGAAAACCGAAGAGATGAGCATGGGAGACTCTTCGAGGGCACTCAGGTATCATTTGTTGAAGTTCCACAGTCACATGAAATGAAGGCTTGGGACACCATGTTTACTAATACGCAGGGTCAGTTCCTTCACTCAGTCTTCCTGAATTATTACCCCTGCTAGTGATTTTGTACTGGATTCAAGATAAATGTGCATTTCAGAGCTACTTTTATTTTTATCCATCTTTGAGTACGGGAAAAAGTCACCATAGAAGACTGCACTCAACATCCCTTAAAAACAGTTTTGCGACCAAACACTGTGCAACTAGTTCCATTAAAAAGCCTGTAACAATTTCTTGGAAAGAAAAATTAAATGCATAATTCTGCTCTATTTTTAAGTGCTGAACACAGAAATTGTGCTTTTTACTTTTATAAACATAATTCACCACACAAAAGCATTCCTGAACCGCTAGTATATCTTCCTTCTCCCTATCCAAGTCAGATTTGGGAATATGATTCCAAGTTTGAAGAGTTTCCTTCTTTCCTATTTTCAACAGAGATACTTGCATTGATATTTGAGTGTCTTCACTGTTCATGCAGATCTTCCCTTAGGGAATGGGGAGGGCAAGTCTGGCATATGTCAGTCTCCCCAGTACTTCTTTTATGTGGGGAGGTGGAGGGAGAAGGAGGAGATCTGCATTCAGAGAGTGACAGTAATGCCATAAAAGCTCCTTGATCCTTTAAGCCGAACTCAAGAATTGACAGAGTTCTGTCGATGAGGAGAAATTTTTAAGAGTTTGTCATTGACGTAGGCCAAAGTGATCATCATCATAAGCTTATATAAATTAACTCCTCAGCTATGTCAGCTTATTATGATAAACTAAGCGGTTCACCTTCTTACGTATCAACACTGTCTAGGAGTCAATCCTGTATGGGACATTGCTCTTCCATTTAGACTGGCCAGAAGTCCAACCCATACGCCTGCTGTTTACGGCTGCAAAATGCAGGACATGTAAGATAGCTGGTCAAAAATTGGAACCATCTTTTGCAATAATAGGTTGACAAAATGTCAACACACCAGTGCCAGCCAATTTGGCTTGTACAACACACTGTCTGTCCTTCCCTCGCCTCCACTTTTCCCTTCACTATGTGACCTAAATTAGTTTGCCTGGAATTATTTTGTCTGTAAAATGATAATGAATTGTGTCCCTAAATAGCAGCAATCTATGTTTCATGCTTTAATATCATCAGTGGGTACCCATCTGTATTAAAGTGTTTTAATCCAAGTGATGAGTTGTTAAATGTTCAATAAAATTAGCAATTTAACAAGCTTTAAAAAAACCCCACAAACAAACCATGAAATACTTGCTTTGATAAACTACTTAAAATCCGTAATACTATGGAAAAAGCAACACAAGACAAAGCTACCCTTTCCGTGAAAAAACACACGACTGACCTAAAATATTTCATGTATTCAGTTTATATTCACATGCCTTTTAAGAGTAAAGTTGATATCTGAGCTGATCTCTTCTCCAAGGCAGTTGTTTTTGCCAGCTGATGGCAAAGTGCTATGTCAGACTTAATTATCTAGTAAAGTTTACAAAACCTTGGCTTGACTCAGTTCATTTTGTGTGCAGTCTATGTATTGATGCATTGCATAATCAAACTGGGACCTTTGTGGCAACGACAAAGGGGAATCACCTTCTGGCCAAGCCTGGGAGAACTCTGTTCAGTTGTCTCCATCTGAAGTCACAGAGCCAAATTCAGCTCTGGCAGAAACGGGCACAGCTCCACTAAATCAATAAGATAATCAAAGCTTTATAATTAGACCAACGCAAAGAATAGCAACGAGCCCTGGCAAAACTCTGCAGTGGACCTAGATCTAGATACATGCAGGGCTGAGTTTGTCCTAGGAATTTTTCATACCTCTGAACAGCGGTACTGAAGCAGAAATTCAGAGCATCTATGGATCTTGCTGTTCCCAGCCAAAGAATATCAACAAAGGCAGGCATATATAAAAAGGAACATATTTCATTGTTACCTGATACTTCAGCCTTCTCTGTCTAATGAGGAGAAGCATAGCAACCACGCAACCCATTTCAAGCCTAAGGAACTCACTGGGTATAGGATGTAATTTTATTTGCAGAGAGGTAATAAGTACTCAAAATTCAGTCTATCAAGACACATCCATCAGACAATCCTCAATGTCTGCAGGTTGGACACCCTTTTAAGGAAATGCTATATAGCTCAGCCACAGCTTCTGAATTGTGAGGTTTTGTGCAGAAATTCTGCAACCTTGTAAGAGGATCATAAGTTGTTTTGATTTGTGTTTCTTTTGGAGACTGGGGGAGAAGGAAAATAGTGACAATACATGTTGCTTTAGCCTTAGTTTAATTCCCGCCAGAAAAAAAAAACAGAAAAAAGTCTGATTTCAGAGAAGCCTTCACCAGAAAAAGTAGGAAATTATATACAGAACTGTACATTCTGCACAGTATATATGCTCATGCTCTCTTTCTCTGTGAGGAAATAGTCTTTGAATCTGAAAGGCATCTTCTCCAGAATCAGAGTCCCATCATGCTGGGACCTGTGTATTGATGGAGAATTGCACCTTCCTTGACATGCAAAACTATGTACGAGAAGACTAACTTCCAGAGTTACGAAACGACTCAGTGGCCTGTGAATAGATCCGGGATGCTTTCACCTGCTATAACCAAATACAAGTTCCATATGGCAAATCTCACCTGTGCCACAGCAGAGCAAGTGCCTTGGGAGCCTTGCAGAAGGCTCCGTATTTGAGGAGTCAGTGATCTCCAACAGACCACGTCTGCACATATGTCGTTTATATAATCTGTAACTTACAGTATCTTTAGGAAAGGCAAACTGCTGGTGAATCAAGGGGTGGAATGTGTTGATCCTGACTGGAGAGTGTTGCACACTGAGGAGTTAGTGCTCCAGAGGAGTTTCAACCTGAGCATGCTCAGGCCTGTGCTGTGCTCCACAAATCTCTCAGCCGCAGGATAACCCCAGCCACCCCACTGTAACAGTGGGGCCTGCAGGCAGCTCCCCCTCCGTACTTGGTGGCCACGCCACCCACATGGCCTTGCTTTTGTCTAAAAGTGCAGCAAGAAGTTCTCATGCAAACATCCTTTACAAATAGAGTTGTTTTCTCTTAATAAGTTGTTTACTTAATAGCTTGAATGACCAAAAAGGAGGAGCTTCTGTCCACAGACAGCATCTGCGCAGCATGACGTGGGACGAGATCCATCCAGGGTCCATCCAATGCTGTGCGAACGTGGGGTGCCCAAAGTCTGAAGGGATGTAAGATTTACTCGCTCTCTGTATTTCTCTTCTTACTCTGTCTTATTAAAACAGCTGTTTTAATAAGCTGGTTTTTGTCAGGCTGTCTTATTGAGATCCAGAAAGAAACACTGCACCGCCCTCCCTCTCTCCCTTTCTCTCTCTCATGTCCCTGAAACCCCTTCTGCAGAACACTAACTTCTCCTGCAATACATCTATACTGCTTAGTTCTTTGTATACATATGTACATATTTAAAATCTAGAAACTACTATATATGAATAGTAAGGACAAGTACTTAATTCATATTTCTAGAATTTGTTTGAATTAATTTTCTTGAGGGATGAATAAGAACATCCTCTGACAACTATGTTGGCAGCAAAATGCCGAAAGGGAGACCTTTTTCAGCAAAGCTTCTGCAGGCTCAAAACAACGCACCATAACGGACATCATAGAAAATCTAATTGAAAGTAAAACATTTCACATTAGAATATTACTTAAGTATTATTTCTGTTAGAAAAAGAATATTTATTGATAAGAAAACAAACAGCAGCCAGTTGTACTATGCTGATCATCTCATTTGAAAGTTATTGTAAGCATTTGAATTATTCAGCTCAAATTTCCTCAAAATCAAAAAAGAAGTGTTAGGGGTTTCACTGCATTTTGTGTTCCTAACCAGTGAAAAATGCTATATTAATACAATTAAAAGTATTATGTTTATTTGGTCATTGAGGCTGGATAAGGGAACCATGTTGATAGCACATGGAATCTGCAAATCATGTTACATTCAAAGTATTCATACCACAACATGTTATTGTACTTAAAACAAAACAGAACACTTTTTTTCTGTTTCCCAGTTGTGAAAATATCAGTGCTGCTAATGTATTTCTACTCTAATATCAGGAAGAGACAAGACAGAAAATTAGTCACCTTGTGTGGAAACCTGAATAAGCTCAAAGTATATGGTTTTGCTGAGGTACAGTAGAATTTGCAGCTTTCAAGGTTCGGCTTAAGAACTGTTGCTTGAAGGAAATTGAGACAAATGGGCTGCTCTGCCAATACCATTAAGATAAAAGGAGGCTAGTATTAAACAAGAGTGTTCCACTTAAATCAGGCATCCAGTTAAAGTTGGTCGTCTTAACCTACCCATCTAGCAAAAAGGCCACCCTGATCCTTTTCTCAGAAGTCTGGCCGATTTGAGCTGTAGCAATTTCTGTACTACAAATGTTCTGAGTTGATTCGGGCCAGCTGCACTGTAATCGAGGCCAAGAGGCATTAACTACTTCACTGCTGCTTCACCGACTTCTTACGCTGTGCACAATTCATCTCAAGTATGCCACCTCTTGTGACAAGATACAGACCTGAAGTGCTAATGTTCCAGTGGAAAATTGGCCTAATCAGCTATTAGACAGAAACAACAGTAAAAGCCATCAAAAGTGAAGGTTAATAAGCAGAATGAAAAAAGCAACCGCATGCATTATTTTTCCCCTTTGAACAGAAAAAAATGTTTACAGCTTTTTCAAAGTGCTAAGTTACATACCGAGACATATCAAGCCAAGCCTTTTATAAGCCTTTTAATTTAGAACGTGTAAGTGACGATATACAGAGTCACAGTGAGCGGTAGTAATTCAGTTCAGTGGGGCTTCTCACATGATTCTGAACTAATCAGTGGGCTCAGCTCTGATCCCTGTTCCATGTTCCAGCCAAAGGAATCAAGAGAGCAAGAGATCGCTCTGGCACAACGTACTTGTATAGCTAGACACTGTTTGGAGATCAGCATGACAGGTCACCCGCCGCGAGGATTATACTTCCCCATATGAGTGGGCAATAGCAGCGAGGCAGGAACAGTGAAAAGGAGAAAGTGAAAAAGTTTCTTCAATGAACCACCCAGCTTATGAAGGGCAGGATGAGAAACAAGGCTGCTCATTTAGTAGAATAACTTGTCATTAAAGTGTCACAAAGTTTAAGTTTTTAAGAAGGTCTGTATGCATCCGATCAATATACATCTTCAATGTGCAGTGTCAGCTCATGCCTTCCCACAATCCCACCCCACCAAGCCCTCTTTCTACTGTCATCCTATAAAGGAAAAAAGCTCCCCTAGGTATTGTAACATCCCCAAAATATATGTGGAATATGAAGAAAGAGGCTCAAATATATACACTTTGGATTATACTGAATTCCAAGTATTTTTGCCTTCTGAAAAGATCCAAGTTTTTTTCTAAGTTTTATGAGCGGAAAAGGAAAGAGGTCATGTGAAGATTGCCTAAGGAATCTAAAACTTTTAAGAAGCAGCTGGCAAAGGTGTCAACCAAGGGATTACAATGGATTAACCTCACAAGATTTCATTCTTCTCAGGTATGTGTATGTTCATGGTTAGGTATCACAGATTGCCTATTAATAGATGTACAGTAAAGCCAGAGAATACAGTAGCAGATTTTTCAAGATATGTGGTTATCCTTGGTCGCCTATCTGAGAGGACAATCACTCCCCTTTTTGTATTAACCTTCCTTTCCTAGGAAGACCAGCTTCGCTTTAGCTCTCCTTCCTACACTGTTAAAAAACACGGGAGGAACACACAGCAAGAAGTCTTTTAGCATACCTATACGCACACATACAAACGCACAGGCACACACACATACACACACCCTTCATACTGGATTTCCACAGCATACATTGAATTCTACCTCTGTAACTGAGATGATACACTGCTACAGCAACCGTTGACTATGTAACTTCATGCATCTTTAATTATTATCGCGGGCTTCTAGGAGATTGTCCAGCAGAGTACATCAGCGGAATAATGATTTATTATAAGTACACCCAAGTTAAAAAGATGTTATCAAATTTGAAATTTCATTCCTTCTTCTCTGTATGTACCAAAGCTTTTTTAAATTTTTTTCATTAGCAGAAATCATTTGTTCATTTATTTCTACAAATGAACCTTGACTATACTTGCAGGTCACGTATAATTAGTTTGTTTTACACATTCAACATTCAAAACCAAACCTGTTTTGACAAGACACAACATAGAGGTTCCTGGAGATGTGAAATCCTCCCCAGAACCTGAAGATTGTTAGTATCTCCACTGAACCTGGTGACCTTGACACACATGTTAACTCATAACATCAAGTGTTCAAATTCAAATATTTTGTTGAGTGATGACAGAAAAGGAATGCCTTTATTCAAGAAAGTGTTTATGAAACGCATTCATGACATTTTCAAAATACTGCCTTGCGTTAGCCAATTCCATGAATGTTCTTGCCAATAAACTCGTTCAGTAGACTACTCACTGATAAAAGCTGCATGAATACAAGAGAAGCAAATGTAATTAGAATTTGGAGCAACTGTTTATTATATCACCTTCAATCACTTTATAATACACATCTGTCTCCTGCTAATAAGCCCATGAAAATCAATCATGGTGAAGAGAAATGAAAACGCCATTTTAAAGCATTGCAATTTTATTGCTTAGAGTTAAAACCCACATGAGCATGAGGTCAGCAGTGACTGCAGAATGAGAAACCTGCAAAAATGCTTCTTGGCCTATGTGAGAAACAACAGAGGTATATGCACTGAGCCCTGTAACAGCAGAACGTCTGCTGCCATTTCTGTGTAGGGTTTGTTCTCATGATTTCAGCTCTCCATAAGGGCACCTCTTCTTTCAGTGCAAGTGATCTAACACATGCTGCAGCTAGTTCTGAGTGCAGCTGTTGAGGTCAAGTTCCTGTGCCCTAAACAGACCTTGTCAGACAAAACGATGCCTGCCTTCTCCCATACACGTTGCCACTTGTTATAGTGCATCTACAGAAGTCTCTTATATTCTCAGCAGCGGAATTTAACTTTTTCAGTTTACTGATACCCTTGTTAAGTTTTACTAGCCAGCAGAATTGAAACCTAAGATTTTTCTAACAACTGGCACAACATACAGACACATTTATTTTAAGACACATATTGCATATATTCAAAAGAAAAGTGGAAAAGCTAAAAATATTCTGTGTCCCCCCCCCAAGCAGATTGGTTGCTAAAAGAATTTAAAATCTTGTTAAGAGGAGTTTATGCATGCAAAAAATACTCCTGTTATGTGCAGTTTAATTAATCACCTACATAAAGCTCAAGGCCATCTGTTCAATATACAGGGAGGAAAAAAAAGATGAGATGAGATGAAATGAGATGAGATGAGATGAGAAGAGAAAGCAGAAGACAATTATTGTGATAGTACTTAAGTATACTTAGTGTGGCCATTGCAATACAAAGATATTTGGTTAGTACTACTTTGCAGAACATTTAGGTGAATATCCCCATACTTAAAAGGAAGCGTCACAGGGAATATGAACATTTTTAGGGAAGCAAATTCCTAAAGCAATAGTAGGCTCTGTTGCAGCTGCAATCAAATTCCTATTTGAAACGTTGACAAAACGTTGAGTCCTAAATTCAGCTCTGACAGTGATCACCTAACCATGGAACCTGTGCCTGCATTCTGGGACGTGGCATGGGCGGGTTTCACCAGAAACTGTCTCTTGAAACCTGTATTTTATTCCAGTTTGACAAATTCTTTGCCCGTAAGTACAAAAGCACAAAAATCAGTCCAGGTAGATACAAAGTACAAAATGTCACCAGGTGAGAGCCCTCAATCCCACCTGAAATAGTCTATTACATGCATTTCACAGAGAGGTAACACTTGGATTATACAGTTGCAACCATTTCTGAAGGCTACTGATACCAGCAGCAAGCACAGACATATTATCTTAGGGATTATTATTTGTTTGTTTCTTTGTTTGAGGAACAGAGCTACAGAAAACATAAGGAAATTGAGAATCCAGTCTTATCTTACCTTCCTCCAAAATGGTTAATTCATACCCTGAATAAAATTAATCATAATAAATTAATTCTTCCACCAAGATTGTATTAATAGACTTGTTACCTAATACACAGTTTCTCAAAAATAACTGTATACAGCCAAACTGCTATTCCCATTATATAATTTGCTATTTCAAAGTGCATATTATCCTTTTTTTTAATCTTCCACCAAAAAAAAGAATGCTGTACTGCACTTCGCTGGCAAAATTGTTAGTCAGTGTACATATTAATGTAGTTGATGTTGAATTGATACTTGAAACAGCTCACAGCTGGTAGCTTGCCTAATGATTTTATTATTGTTATTATTTTGCATATCACACGATGCCTTCTCAGAAAGAATATTTTCTTTGTATGTGCATTTTTGTTGTTGAAAAACTAACAACCGGTAGTTTTTTTAAGTTTTCCACAATAATTAATGACACTGATTTACATGTCTACAGTACATTACACAGACACATGTCAGGCTGTAATGCTGCTGAGCGCTTAAAAGCTGTGATTCCCCCATCATTAGTACTGGATTTGCACACAACAGATACTAGCAGTAAAAATTTTTACCCAGCTCAGTGATGGCAGGCAACATGACAGACTTTCTACCAAAATATCCTCTGCACATGATAGGGAATCAGCCAAGTTACTGCTCGTAGAGGGAAGTCAGACATCACCTGATGCATTTTTAGAACAAAACCAAACTGACAGAGGGTGCTCATTGCGGATCAATGCTTTTGCGCTGTGTGGTTGCCCTACCTGTCACCTGGTACCAGGAACCTGAAGGCCAAATTCCCTGTATTCTTGAGCCACGGCCTGACTTCAGCTGACAAAGCATTCCAACACTGAAAATCTCCCCTAACTTCGGTTTTGATGTAATGCCACAAATGCATTAAATTTACTTTTATCCTTTCCTATTTTACTAGGATTTTTTTTGTTTGTTTGTTTGTTTCACGTCCTTCCTTACATCTGGCCTTTACTCCTTTCTCTTTTCTAAACAAATGGAATAAAGTTGGGACTTACCAAACCAGCTTGACAGACTTTTCTTCCTTACGACAGTTCTCTCCCATCTTGCAGCAAATTCATCCCACTTTGGAGTAGTCCTAACTCTTTATTCAGCTTTCTTCTGTAAGATTTTAATACCTTTTACCTGAAAATAAAATAGGGTGAAAATATTAAAATAGGGCAGTCACCTTCAAGCTTGTATTTTAGAAACAGCAATCAGAACTTGTCGGATTTTTGTGATCTCTCTCTCCTCAGTAATGTTAGATTTCTTTTTTGCTTAAAAGGTAGCTTGGGAAGAACAGAGTGTACTGGGTAAAGCACCCCTGAAGTCTTGCAGTTCTTCCACATCTACTCCTTTTAGGAATGCATTTGTCTATTAACAATATTTTATTTGGGTTGTGAATGCTACTGTGAAATATTCACTTTTTTAAAAGAAAAATGATTTTCAAAGAAATTTGAGGAAAATCAAGCATTTTAAATATTGCACTTCAAGCTAGAATTTTTCCAAAGGGTATTTGCCATCTCACAAATAAAACAGTATCTTTAAAAGCATGCAAACTAAATCTGGTGGGTCAGTCACAAAAAGCTTACAAAAGTATGTTTTTACAGGTTTATATTTGAGACCAAATTAAACCTGACAGTTTCCTTTAAATTAAATTACTAAGTTAAAGACCACAGTATAAATAGTGTTTGATAAAATTGAATTGAATTGATAAAAAATAGCTTTCTTGTCCCCTAGAAATGTTCAAAATTAAGGAAAAGAGATCTTACTCTGCAGCTGAATGAAATAGATCTAACAACGTATTTTCCCTACCTCTATTGCTCCTGCTCCAGTGTTATGTGGAGCAAAGCACTTGACTGGGTTTCTGTATCCCATGCTCATGGCCAACTAACTCTAAATGTGTAGCTAACACTTGGCTTTATTACTAAAATGGGTAAGAAAGTACAAGTTGATACAGCTACGCATTCGTTTACCTGCTACTTTCTAGGGAGATAAATGACTTTGTGCATGGGGCCAGAGACTAGCCACCATGAAGGTGTTTGTGAGCTACTTGTGCAAAGTAGCCTTCCAGACACTTAGGGCAGGTACAACGGGATCTGAGGGCACAGAGGCAGGTGCCCGAAAGGCAGATGGATTATCTTTTACCCCATGGTCAGACACCCCCACGGGCTGACAAAGGCCGGCCAAAGCCTTGTTTCTGGTCTGCCAAGGTGACTCCTTGGTGTGCACTAGGGCTGCCATGAAACAGCAGCCTTTGGGCTGAGCAGGTCACGATGTAACGACCCACTGGGGCATTGCTCCGTGGAGAGCGCTTCTGCTTATCTGGCTTTTCCTTGACTTTCTTTTGTGCTATACAGGCCAGTTCTAAGGCTCTCTCCTGCTACATGTGCTAATGTAACATGCAAAGGAAAAAGACATGCTTGGGAAGAAAAGGGAGAAAAAAACCCCTACTAAATCAACACTGTTTTAGAACCAAGGACAAGAAGCAAATTATTGACACAGAATCATATAGCAGGTTTTCTCACAATCTCTTCCTAAGTAAACACCTGCACGAACTTCTTGCTTAAAGCAAAAGCAATTGAGTTGTGCTTATCTCTCAAGGTAATTATCAATTAATGAGTTCTATGTATTTATAAGCTTCATTATTAGTATGATATTCTTCATTGTATTAACTTCGTTCCTAATAATTAAATGTTTGTGTATGTCCCCAAGGCTATTAAAAAGGTATCCACAAAAGTAATTATGAGGACATTCACAGTCCCTTTTACCTCAGAAGAGATAAGAGATTTTCATGGAAGTGTCTTTAAGGTCACCACTTCAGTGCTCACAGACTTTCAATTAAAAAAAGAAAATTATTACAGCTAAATGGGCATTCCAGCTCTAGAAGTTTTAAGAGTTTAAAAAATGTAAAATGGGAAAGAATAAGGTTCCTAAGATGACATGAAATACCGAAAGAGAGAACAGCAGATACTTTTTTAAGCCAGGTGTCATGATGACAGGGAAGCTAAAATTAATGGTAAAACATTGTAATGGGACAGAGAGGGCTTCTTGGCCTCAGTGCTGGGTTGTGAACAAGAAATGAGTCACTCTTACAGGGAGCTCCTCTAAGCAGGGTCTACGTCAATTCCTGATGCAGAGGGATAACATTGATGATGTACTAGAAAGCCTGCCTATCAAAATTTCAAGATGCTTAATTTCAGCTTTGTGATATCAAATGGGACTTATTTTTTTTAATTTTGGCATAACATTATCTGGCAGGTGTACGTTTGCTTATTGTTAGCCCATTAATAGCTTTTTCTAAGACACTACTGGAAGGGAGGATGCAGTAAGGGAGAGTGTCCAGAGCTATTGTGGTGGTTGGGCTGGGGTTTTCCTCTTCCCTTTGTGTGTGTTTAAGACATTCCTGGCTCTTTGTTAGCTCCAGCAGAGAGATTAGTTGCTGTTAGTCGTTATTAGTGTGTTTGTCATTGGTCTGCTGGGCAGAGCTGCAGAGCGTGGGAGAGGAGATCTCCTCTCCCCGTGCTTGCCTGTTCTTACAAGAACCCTGGGAGAGGTCATTTGCTTACTCCTCTCACTGATGAGACCTTTTGCTATTTAGTTACAGCAAAGTCAGTGCAAATGTCCTGGTAGTCTAGTGACAATACAGGAGCTGACAGGCTGAAGATACCTTTTGGGAATGGGATTCGGACTTGCTTCTCTACAAAGACTAATTAATATGGGAAGTGAGGGAGGAAATGAACCCATTTTCAACAACTCTCCCAGTTCTAAATCACTTGTCTGAAACCTGGAAACTGTAATGTGTAATTTTGGCACTGGAAGACTCTTTTTATTACAAATTGAGGGGAAGGTGGACGGCTCTGGAAGTGTGATGACTTAACTGATCCTTTCTGTCCTACAAATCCCAAGGGATCTTTGATAATGGAAGTAGATGCTGCTGGCTTCCTTTAGAAGACAAACCCTTTTCGTCTTAGAAAACACCTACACAGCGCGTCAGCAAGGGGAGTGTTCACAAGATGCAGTGACGAGTGAGTGGTTCCAGTCAGTCATCCCTTCATGTTGGTCATTTGGGGGCATATTCTGTTCTCAGTCTTTTCAGTTAAACCATAGCCTATCTTCTCAAAATTAGCATTGAAATGGACACCCCAAAATATGTACTGATTTTTAAAATACATCACTTTCAGTTTTGTCCCCCAAATTAACTTAGTTAACATATATTTACATTATATGTTCTTACATTCTGGTATCTTTTCCATAATAACTTCAGTTATTTAGGACTTGTGGTACAGTATATAATGTGTTGTATGAAATATAATTTGACATCAAAAATAGGGAAATAAATACAAGTCTTTTATTAACAATATAACCATCAGAATGTTCCATCAAAAATAACTATACAAGTGATGACATGAAAATTACATAAGCTTATACAAAAGAGCAATAATGCATATTTGAGAGATAAGAGACTGACATATAGTAAAAGAGAGCTAAAGAAAGATCTCAATTAGTAAAAGCCTTCCAACTTAAAGAGGATACTGTTGTCACTGACAATTGACCTTATAGTCCCTGTGACGTGGTGAGATGTCACAAGGTCAGAAGATCAGATGCTTTAAATAACTGGTCTTCTCTGTATTAACTGATACTTAGAAAACAAAACTAAAGGTTTATATTCAAGAATATCTCTATTTATGCAAGTATTACTAAATAAGAAGACCAGAAGACACATAGCAGGACAAAAAAAGCCATTATCAGAACTAATTATATTTCTTACTGTACATCAATTAGTGAACCAGTTATCCAGAGATCAGATAAAGAACCAAGCTGAAATGCTGTGATTATAATCACATGGCCTGACTAAAGCATGCACGCACGGCAGCCTTACACAAGAGAGGTAGACCCATTTTCCCTGTCCATATTCTCTATACCTGAAGGTCAAACTTACAACATGGAACAACCCTGTGGGATCTTCTCTTTCACCTTCTTAATTCTTCCTACCAAATATTCTTATCAAAATACTTCTCTGAACAGTTATTCTCTGATCATTTCTGCTTTCATCCACTTAGAAAGGATCCTATAAATAACATAAAAATCTTTCTTTCCCCCCCAAAAAAAAAAATCAAACAACAAATACATGTTATTCCTAAGCAAATATATTCCCCAATTAAAAGCAGAGCAACTCCATCTGCTCCATCTATGTGTAGTTACAGCATTCAGATATAATATATGTGAGAAACCCATCAACACTCAGAAAGAGTGGGAAGCATATGGTATTATCACACAATTTCACTAAATTTCATAACTAAGCATACACAATTGCATCTAATGCCGATAGTAAAGACAACATTACACTTTTATTTGGTAGTCTTTTTCAGCATAGAAACACCCACAACAGGAAGCACAGCTGAACAACAGGGAATAAATTAGGCTGAGAAAGTTTTAAAGATGTCATCTCTCGCCTGAAATATCAGATGCCCCACAGAATCAGAGTATTAGACTTAGTACTGCTGTATGCACTTCTCATTAAGCTACTTTGGCAGCCAGCGGCTTTGAACTATGTAGACCAGAGTCTGCTCTTTTATTCCAGCAATTCTCTGTTAAAACCCCTGTCCTTATAAACCCAGGAGGGATGACGCACAGCTACTCAAGGTCAAGCTATCCAGGAGGACAGCAAGTACCAGCTGGGCAGGGACAGTGGAAGATAACAGTCAAAGTGATATACACTGGTGATTTGGTAACTAAACGAAAAGGTGAAATAAAGCAGTAGGAATTCCCACACTAACTGAGTTACCCTCTCTCTCTTGGATTTAAAATGTCTTTTTAAATAAGATTATCACAAGGTTGCCACATTCTTCAAAGTTTCATTTCTTCTGAAGGAAAAGCCTATTAAGGGTCAAATGGTAGTCCTTAAGCCAAGTACTTTTTTACACTTAATGGTGTAGAAAAAAATATGGCTTGTTCCATGTACAACACACTTTATCTGTTTGAATGGGAGTGGGAAGGAGGGAGATGCTATAACTTCACCTTTCATCACTGCAGGGAGCATGAAAAAAACATGTAATCAATGAGACGTTTGCCCTGCTGTTGTCTATTCTACATTACACATACAAGACTTCTACTGAAAATATGCGAGGGAAACAAAGGAGCTGGATGCAACAGTAACCGCTGCTTGGGATATGACAACAGAAATGCCTAATTCTTGAGTGCATGATGTAAAATTCTCTCTTGGTTGAATGGGTCTACGAACCCTGGTCTGCTCTGCATTTTTCTTATGATCCTTTAGGATGATGAATATTTCAATTGATACAAACTTCCTGTTCTCAAGTCACCCTTATGAAAATTAAGCTTACACTAACAGGTACTCTGATTTTCATTAGTTCTTAGTACCTAAAGCCCTCTCTTCACGTATTTGTAAAAATATTTACAGAGCATTGTACTTTCCCAGTACTGTCACAATATGGTTTAATTATGAACATCCTTCATTCTGTAACTCTTCTGATCGGAGATATCTTAAAATAGACTAACAGTCATATTAAACTACACTAACCTCCATTACAGCAAGAAAGAAACCATGCTGTATATCACTAGCCTTCAAGGACAAATCTTCAAGGCTTCTATTTGTCCTGCTTTGAGCCCTCAACTTATCATTCATAATGAACTTTTCTGCCAACAGGCACCACTGTCAACAGGTGACAAATCATTGTATCAAGTGGCAATTTTTCACTTTTTGTTGCTCCACTTTCCTTTCTGGCATCCTCGTATAGGATATATATTTGCTATGGAAATGAATGCATTACACATTACCAGCCTTTCATTTCTCCAAATTCACTCTCCGAATTACACAATGAACTTTAGATTTTTGCTATTGCTTAACTACACTTTAACCACAGACCCAGATAAGCAGTTTCTTCCAGATCAGTCAAATACAGTAGGCATATATTGCACAGGCAGACAATTAGCTAATTCACGAGCTCATAAAACGTACACATTTTGAAAGGCACGGGGTTGCTTTCTTCAGAAGAAAGAATCCTGGAGAAGGCTGTGAGGTGCCGCAGGAGAAGGGTAACGTTGGTGTTCCTTACAGAAAGGCTGCTGAGGTTGGCTTCCAGGATGATCACAGATAATATCTCAGAAGGAGAAAACTCGTGGTGTTTCCTTAAACATGCTTTATTTTTTTTGAAACAATGCTACCAGAACCTCAGCGTGGTTGCCTAGCATAAAGATGCAGCTCTGGAGGAGTAAATTGCCTGGACTCGCCAGTAAGCCTTGGGCTACTGGTGCAACTGAGGGAATGAAGAACTATACGGGAAGGCTGATGACAGTTGCTCAAGATCAGTAAGTCAGCTGAAAATAATTCAAAAGGTAATGGTGCTCAGGCCACACACCCAGAAAGTCCTTGACACAAAAAGATGGGTGCATATGTGTTTGGCCGTGATAGCACTTGGTTCCTAATGCTTTTGTTTGGCCTTTTTAGACCATACAAAGAGTGTAACTCCTTGCTTACAACTGGGTGTTCATCAAACATGTTCTGTGAACAGCGAGAGTAGTTAGGCTATTTTTACTACGATTTTTGTGTGCCTGTTTCCTGCTTTCCATTCAGTTCTTCCCTTGGTTGCTTCCCAGGACCTCTGCAACACAGCACTCTCTGGTCCCTTTGAGTTCCTGCATCTCAGAACCTGCTGTACTTCAGTCTGCCCCATATTGTATTGGGGAAGTTCCCCGCAAGTGTTGAACTGTACAAACACTAAGTGGCCTCTACCCATCTATGGGATTTCATACCCTCTAAACCTCTGCTTTCTGTTGAAGTGGAAATCTGTCAACAGGTTTAGCATGTATTAGAACATACAAGGACCAGCAGACAGATGGACAGACAGCACATTCATACACAACTAATTTCCTCAGAAACCAAGCTAAAAATATTTCTCTTAAAGCTAGAATGAAATTCCTATTTGGGAGCAAATTAAAATGCTGTATTAATTCTCAGTCAATTTTTCTAATCACTTCACCCCACTTGCTTTACTTTTCCTTGCTAATATGTGGGTTTACCTAGTACAGGCAGAAAGTCTTCCAAATTCTTAGTTATTTTATTCTTAGACACCTACATTCTCATCACATGTATTTACTTTCTGTTGTTAGAGTGACCTGTAGGATGGCTACACTTAGAAGGATCATTAAAGACCACATTTTACCTGAGTCTTCCACAGGTATGAGAGAGTTTAGGTGGGTAAGCATAATGCAAGAGGATGCTCTTCCCTTTCACCCAAGTGAGGCAGTGGCTGGGACACAGCTGTCCTTTTCAGCACTTTAGAAACACAAGGGTGGTAGGGCAGCCTCAAATTCCTGTCCAAAGAAATGGAGATGGCATGGTAGTGCCACATAGACCTGACAGTTGCACACTTAGCAGTTCTGTTGAGCATTCCTCTGCCCATATGTAGTTAAGCTTTGCGAAAACAGCAAGCAACTATCTACAATGCACATGTTGTTCCCAGAAAGGAACAAAGAAAGGTGCACAAGCACCTTTTGAGTATGTACCCTATTATGCCTTCCCATTCCACTAAATCCTCATTATCAAAACACAGCAACCTACCTGCTCTGTCCATTTCTCTCACAATTTTTGCAACTTCCTGGTCATACTACCAATATAATTTGAGGAAGCAAAACCAAAAGGCACCTGACATCATCGTGTGAGATAGAACAAGGGATGCCATTAGCCTAGCATATGAATAGAGACCACATCCAGAACTACTTGTCTGCATGGATAGTAGCACTTGTACAGACTATCTTAGATTATCATGGACAAATAAGCCCAGAAGTGCTAGTTGTTTGTGCTTAATTTTTATGTCTTGACATTAACGGGATTTTTAAGTGGGACTTTTTTTTGTTGTAAAGATTAATAAATCAAGAAAAATAGGCAAGCAACACTGTAGCGTCCTTCAAATGCGCTGGGCCATTGTGCTTGCTGAGAAGACAAACAGGCAAACTGTTTCAGTGGAATGAAATACTAAATTTTGCACACTGAAGGACTTGTGGCTACTTTGCAATGAAGGGGAGGGAGAAAGGGATGGTGGAATGAATCAGAAGAGAATTCCACATATGATTTACTAACATATTCACAGCACATTTGCAGCCATTAAGGCAATCCTTCCCCCACAGGTACCCAAGAGATTAATGCTTCCACTGGGATTGTCAAGAGTGAATCCCTGCAGCTTCACAGGACTATTATGCTTTGACTGTTTGCATTGTCGCCTCTCTCTTCTGCACACAAATGTAACTCTCATTACAGCTAAAGGGGTCACATAGAAGCAGCCAAAGGAGAGAAAAAATGCAGAATAGTGGTCAGATAAAATTAGCTGTTTACTCTGTGCTGTGCAAAGATTCCTAATTTCCAATTACTTAGTTACTCAGAATCGTGCATTTCAGAAGATCATCTACACCTAGGAAATTATCAGCTGTCACCACATGAAGCTGATGTGTGTATTTATTACTGAAAAAAATTAGAACTAAAAACGGAACCGATTAGTTGGTCCAGCCATGGTCCTTTCCACTCCACCACTGAAACACGAATGGAGAGTAAGGACTTTCTCAAAGCCACCTGCAGCTGCGAGGGCTGTGGTGGCTAGCCTGAGTGACAGTACTGGCACAAACGCTCCATGGGACCTCAATTGTTTCTACTTATCCCCTAAATCATATCAGCCTTCATTACTAAATGTCACCGAACTGTGATCTTGTCGCTGAAGTAAACATCACAGTGTTTGTAACAGTATTTCTGTTATATTTCTGGATCCAGAGGTTTCTGTCACAATGTCTAATGCTATGGTAAATAGAGGAAACCATACTGTGAGTGCCTGTGTGAAGGAGGGGCTGGCTTACCCAATGATTTCTTGCCTATTTCTGTTACACCTGCAGATTCTCACAGGCGGATACGCACTATAGTTCAAATAAATATCTACCCAATTATTACAAAAGCACTTGAAACACCTTTTTCTTTTTTTAGTTCGAAACAGACTTCCAGATTGATCAAATAAGGTATTAAAAGACATATTCTTACTCAAAAGTAAGCCCTTCAAAATGGGGTAATGTACAAGCTGAGATTTAGGGCACATATTCCTCTAGTCAGTAAAAAAATGAAATTCAGGACTAATAAAGCAAAGCAAATTACTCATTTCTCCCAAGTCCAACTCAAAACCTGTATTTTCCAGGCAAGACAAAGAGTGTACATGGATCACAAATGAATTATTTCTATACACAAAAGTCAGGGTTTTTTTCCACATGCTGTTGCTGGATGGAAAGCACCTTTTTCAAAAGAAAAAAAGAAGATGTAAGAAAAGACTAAATGTATAAAAGCAGGCAGGACTTATTTATTGAAAGATCATAATTGGCCATAGTATGTAGCATTCATTTAGAAACTGCCTTGGGCTTGCTAAATTATATACAAGGCTAACAAGGGATGAAATATATGAAAAACACAGGTGATTTTTATCCTCAGAAGCTGAAAAAAAACCCTTTTTCACACTGCAGAAAGCCAAATACACCATCAATACGGACGGAGCAGTTACAATGGATGTTAGGTATTATAACATATAAAAGAGCAATCCACACGGTAAATAGAGGAAACCATACTGTGAGTGCCTGTGTGAAGGAGGGGCTGGCTTACCCAATGATTTCTTGCCTATTTCTGTTACACCTGCAGATTCTCACAGGCGGATACGCACTATAGTTCAAATAAATATCTACCCAATTATTACAAAAGCACTTGAAACACCTTTTTCTTTTTTTAGTTCGAAACAGACTTCCAGATTGATCAAATAAGGTATTAAAAGACATATTCTTACTCAAAAGTAAGCCCTTCAAAATGGGGTAATGTACAAGCTGAGATTTAGGGCACATATTCCTCTAGTCAGTAAAAAAATGAAATTCAGGACTAATAAAGCAAAGCAAATTACTCATTTCTCCCAAGTCCAACTCAAAACCTGTATTTTCCAGGCAAGACAAAGAGTGTACATGGATCACAAATGAATTATTTCTATACACAAAAGTCAGGGTTTTTTTCCACATGCTGTTGCTGGATGGAAAGCACCTTTTTCAAAAGAAAAAAAGAAGATGTAAGAAAAGACTAAATGTATAAAAGCAGGCAGATTTAATTTATTGAAAGATCATAATTGGCCATAGTATGTAGCATTAGAAACTGCCTTGGGCTTGCTAAATTATATACAAGGCTAACAAGGGATGAAATATATGAAAAACACAGGTGATTTTTATCCTCAGAAGCTGAAAAAAAACCCTTTTTCACACTGCAGAAAGCCAAATACACCATCAATACGGACGGAGCAGTTACAATGGATGTTAGGTTATAACATATAAAAAAAAAATCCACACTTACAAATAACAGGTGGATAAATGGTTTTCCTCCCTTGGTCTGACAGAGTCAGAGCTGGTCACCTTTTAGAGTATGTTGTAAAACTTTATGCATACATTTTTTTCCCTCTCTCTCTCATATACATGCATACACACACACACACACAGAAAGGTCAAAAAGATGAGGTGGCTTGAGTAGCAGTCAGTTAGGAGATATTATCTGGGGACATAACTAGTGACCTATGATCAGTTGTGGACATTAACCCAAAGTACTTGACAGGCACACAGTTTAAAAAAAAAATTCCATTTAATAGTCACAGAATACTCTTTGATAGATCAGTATCACATTGTAATACTGATGTAAATAAATTACATTGCAATTGCTGATGTAATACTGATATAAATGATACTTAGGCAGGAATTTATTTTTCTGAGTTCCAGATTGGGGTTGTGGTCATACGGAGTCTTTTTTGTTTGCTTGTTTGCTTGTTTAGTTATAATTCTTGTCCTAGAAGTGACATGAGAAATGCATCTTAAAAGAAATAGAATTAAATATATTTGTGCTTACTTGGCAGGAGTAGCTGGTTACCAGATATAAAGCCTTTCCCTTTTTGGTCACTGGTAGGAATTAAGTTCAGTCAAAACCGAAACAAGCCACTGCCACCCACCAGTTCATCAGTGCCCTGTGTGGAGCAAGGTAGTGCCTTCATTCTGTTTATAATAGCCAAATGCTGATGTTCAAAGGAATATGTCATATTTCCAGAGCTGCCTTTCCTCTACTTCCTCAGCTCTATAGATGCAGAAACTACACATGAGTACATCTTAATCCACGTGACAGTCTACAGGTTTTTTTAAGAAAGAGAGAGAGAAGAAGAATGCTTCTGAGGACTTAAACGTAAATGTGACACACTTCAGTTGTTTATGAGCAAAATCTAGTATTGTCAGAAAAATAATCAGACCTAGGGAGAAGACATTGTTGATATTCTGCTTAAAAAAAAAGAAGGCTTTCATCAGTGATCCAGTCAGGGGGGGTGTGGCGAGGGTACAACGAAGATCACACACAGACTTCTTTTTAGGAATAAGTGGGGAGATGGAGGTAGAATGAAAAGACCTCCTCACACTAGTACCATGTACAAGAAGGGTTTTTTCTGCCTTGCCTCCATACCATTATCCCTTCAAAGAGTATGAACCCAGACCTCACAGGCAGAGAGTTTTGATGCCGTTAGCAGCACAAGATCTAGCAGAAGGTGCTGGGTGCTCAGTACCATTTGGGATAGACTTGATCCCATCCCTGTGGTGTACAGTGTGAGAAATCCAACACTGGGGACCTGGCTAGTTAGAAACCATTCATACTTACAATGCCTAAGAAAATTAAAAGGAGCTGCTAGAGATCAGCAAGAGCTTCTAAAATCTATTCCACCATTTCTTAGTAGCTCCACTTGTGAATTTTACAAATATTGCAAAGCCAGTCTCAGTTTGTGTAAGTAACCCAAGAGTTCCCTGTGGATTTTTTCATTGCGCCTACCTTTTGAGAGAGTTTGTTTTTAAGGAGTTTATATGATCTCTCGAGCAAAACATTAAGGAACCTGCAACGCAATTAAACGTTACCTCTCACCCACAATGCAGAGCATATGGATCATGATTTGTTTGATTTCAGTGAGCTCTAAATAAGACACTTCTATGCACTCATTTAAAACAAAAAGCAGACCAATCACTCCACCCCAGCAGCACCCCATATTGAATAAGAAATCTGCACCATTTGGTTACTTATGCTGCATCTGCTACTCATTTTGCTGCTGCTAATCAGAAACCCAAACTCCTGGAAAACTTTGCGCACAAAATGCTTGGCATCAATCATTTTCTCCTCCTACCCTACATTTCACAGGTTACCTCCATGACAGAATTAGTGTTCATCCCCAGACCCCTAAACTGCACCATACAATAAAGTTCTTACCTGTCCAACTCTGAAATATCTTGACTTCAAATCCTGCTTTTCAATGTGGATGAATTCCCTGAAGAAGTAAGGAATGGGGTTCTAAAAATTCTTTTCCATTTGGAGAAAGTGAAATACACATTTCTCTTCAAGATATAAAAAGCATTTTTTACTCTGATCAAATGTATTTCAATTATATTAAAATGCTTAGCATACTACTTTGTTATATATACCCCAATGTAATTTTATAATATATTATTTATGCAAAGAGATTAAATTATTCTGCTGGATGTCTGAAATGTTTAAGAGTAGTATAAATTCCATCATTGCCTCCACTCGCATGCTTTTTCTTTTTTTTGGCGTCTGTCAGGGACTGCAATTGTTTTGAAACTGGTTTTGGAAAGGTATTTTCCAAAAGTTTGAAGAGATTCAGCTGTGATTCCATTTCATATTAGCTGGGTTTGATGTGAAATGCTTCTGAAGTTTCACAACATGAGGAGAGAAGTGCTGCTGCATTTATTTGGACGCGCCAGTAAAGTGTTGCACCAAGTAAACAGAATTCTGACTGAGCAATCCTCAACAACTAATTAAACTACTTCCTGCAGAATGAAAGATAACGTTTATAATTTTAAAAGCCAAGCAACTCAACTTTTGATAAGATACAAGCTTTCATCAATTAAGATAGTTGCACACAGATGCATGGATTAAGGGTAATGAGATGTATGGTTAATCACTAGAATTTTTAGATTTCAGTGCATTACTTGCAAAGATCAGGGGGACTGATTATTGAACAAAAATTATTACACCAATAAGGACACTTTCATTCTTGTTTTATCAGTGGCAAACTATTTTTTATCAACTCAACATTTATGCCTTTTTATCAGCATGTAGACTCTACCCTGAGCTAGCAGGTGCTTTACAGATCGCTCTTTTGTAAACTTACACAAAAACAATTTTGCAGAAGTGATTTATGTTAGAATATATTAATTCTAACATTAATATTTTTCAGAGTCTGAAGACAATGTGGAAGGAAAGATGTAAAAAAAGAGACAATTTATTAGAGCTCCAGCAGTCTAAACATCATTTTAGAACAAAAACATTTCAAGAGTTCCAAAACCTTTTGTTGCTGATAGGGGACAAAATTATGCTTCCAGCTATGCTGTTGTAAACTTAAGGAGACACACTATTAGATATAGTTTAGGCAGGTGTCTGCCTCCATGAGAGTAAAGCTTAGCACCCCAACATGGAAAGGGATTAAGGTAATATTCTTTTTGCTTTAAAAAAAAAAAAAAAAGTCCAAAAAATGAGGGAAAAAGATCTCTCATTACAGGAAAAATATACTCACAAAATGCAGATGGAAACATCTAATAGATAGCCACTACTGTGAAAAGTAATTTTACGTTGATATTAAAAATTACATTGTTGACATTTTATTTTCCAATAAACTCTCTTTTATGGATCGTCATGCAATTATCCAAGTCATGGAGATGTCTTTTACAATTCTACCTTATTTTGCTGAATGGGCATCAAATGTGTTAAAATGCAGAAATCTTGTCATCAAAGATTCTCCATGCAAGCAGGCAAATTTAACTACAATACTAACTTCTGACTACTGAAAAAGATTTCTACCTCGGTCTTAAGTATGTATTAGCTTCTTGTAATACCTTTCTTCCTATTATAAAAGGTGTCTTTAAAAAGTGAGCCTGAAGTCCTGAACAAAGCATACGAGTATTTTAAGCCTCTGCGGAGCCACAGCTCATCTGTGGGCAAACTGTTAGCAGGTGCTGTAATTCAGCTAGGGATCATGGTTCCTATCTAAAGCACTTCCCAAGGCAGTCAGCCCTGAGGGGGTGAAAAACAAGAATAAGCTCTAATGGATGAAGCTGCAGAGCAACTAACAGCAGAAATATGGTCTCGGCCCAGTAAATCTCTTTCCCACACCTCCTTTCCTCCCTAAGGAAAAAAGGAAGAAACTCTCTTAGATCAAAGGCGAATGGAGGACAGGAAAAATAACAATTAATGACATCTTAACCATTTTATTTTGATTCTCTCCTTTTGTGACACCATTTCTAGGGACTGCCTATCAAAATGTCTGTTGTATTTCTCACTGGAAAATAAATTTACAGTTTTGGTGACTTCAAGAGGTACTAGTGGTACCTTATTTTAATGAGCATTTCCCACGTTCTGAAAAGCTCCCACGGCAGCTTTTGGGGAGAAAGTTTCTTCACATGAACAGTTACGTTACACGCAGCACTATCCATTTGCACAAACACATCACTGTATCCAATCAAGCAAACAGAATCAAGTAAGTATAAGTCTGATCGACTTTGGAGATACCTGATCATTTTTTAAATGGAAAATGGAATTTATTTCATCACTGCTAAATAAGAGAATGACCCTTTTACTCTCCTCTTAGCAAGAGGCAGGTATGCCTGTGGGACAGGCTGCCCATTAGGCAAGGCAGGAGGAAGACTGGATCCTTCCTCCTCTCTACCTGCCATGTGATCTTGAGCAAGTCGCTTCATACCTCTGAGCTTCTCTTTCAAAGAAAAAATCTTCAACCCACCATTTCGGAGAATTCCGCCCCTTGAAATGAACCAGATCAAAGAGCCAGCACATCCACATGTGGCTGTCCCACCAGGTCTAGCAAGCGCAATGCTAAGATATAGTGAAGAATAAGCAAGGGAAACATGATGTTTCTAAAGGTCGTGGGTGAAGGTTGTCTCTATTCTAACTATCTGAGGGAGGCAAGTCCTAAGGTACTGCTGCTGTGTAACACCGCTTTTGTAGGATTTGCTGTAGAGACAGTTGTTTGAGGTTAAGCTTTCAGGGGACTCTGTGTATGGGCCCCAAGTGCATCCCCCCTGCTGGAGGTTTGGCTGTGGGGGCTTAGAGCCAGCCCAGAGCCAGTGCAGCCCCAGGGAGCCTCTGGCCCCTATGGCACCCTGACACACTTTTTATGTGCTTGTATAGCATGCAATCATAAATATGGCCAAAACCTGTCATCGCTTTCATACTCAAAGTAATATTTCCATGGGACCTTCACATTTAAGGCAGCTGCAGAGGAACGCAGAAAATTCAAAGGATATTAGGCTCTTTCAGCCTGATCGGTCTTGAGCTATCAGTTGGCAACACTTTCAAATCATTTATTGCCAGCAGACAATATTACAAAAGACAACGGAATGAATAACTTACTGATTGCATTATTTTACATCATTTTCACTCACAAACCCCTGTTTGTCTTCACCTGATTTTTTTAAAGTCATCTAATTTTTTTCCTCTTCTCTCCAAAAGTCATTTCAATAAGGCACTGGTTTTCCATTCACCACTTCTGCACTGCCACTTCCCCCTTGCGTGGCTGAACGATCAGCGACCTTCTTGTCAGCTGAAGCACTGAGAGAAACATGGCCTGTAGCAAACAATGTGGTTTTTTTCATTCAGAACATGAGTAGTGCGTTATCAGGTAGCTATGAAGTTTCTTTGTAAATGCCTATGAGTCTGCTACATGTCTCTTGTATCTGAATGCCATATACCCATGATTGCAATGACATTTTGGATAGAAAATGCCCATGTTAGCAGACTCAGCAGGGCTCTGATCTAGATCACACATGCAACGTCAACCTACTCACAACTGTTTTGGCTATGAGCATCTGGTGTCCCTGACATGCAAATGCAGAGACTTCTGCTCCTCTGAGAAAACATCTGTGTCTCACAAATGTACAGCACACCCTGAACCAGCTTGTGAAACCGAAGTGAGAAGATACACTGGGCACCCACTCTGCACAGAAATCCATCCCAGCTCTGCATGGTGGTATAAAGTCAAAGGCTGATATCAACATTTTTTTTTAAGAATTGGTATTAGTCCAATTTCCAAACCGCCACCCAGTTGCAAAAATTAGTGCACATTGTGTACAGAAGGGTGTCATCAAGCAAGTGATAATGCACTGTGTAAGATTCATTAAAAGAAAAGGTATAGATATCTACCAGTTGCACCTCACAGCAAGAGCTGCTTCATACCAATAATCGTCCCCATTTAAAGATGAGGAAAAAGATAGCAAAAAAAAGCTCAGATCCAGCAAAATATGTTAGCTGTATAGACTAATAAACAAGCAGAAATAGTAGTGATTCTAAACTAAGGAACACAATTCTGTAGCCTCTGACATTGAGGCTTACAGACTTGCCCTGGGCAAATCACAGTAAGCTTTCATAGTATGACTTCATAGTACATCTTAAATCCAACACTAAGAGAAGTCCTGTCTCAAAGTCTCCTGGTTGCTAGGATTATGTGTAACACTTCCATAAGCTCTTCCCACTACAGTCCAAAGGAACCAGTGCTGGAGCACAAGCAAGGGAAGATATCCACTTTTGCCCACCCAGTATTAAACAACAGAATACTAGTCACAAGATAAAAGCTGATTTTATTGAGCTGCTCATCACAATTATAATAACAAGAAATTTTAGGAATATTTTAAATCAAGGACAATGAATTGCCTCTGTGAACATCAATATGAAACTTCCCACGCAGAAGGCCCATGCTGAAGAAAGCACAAAATTTATTCTAGGAGAAATTAAGACAAGCAGGATACTAAAGCACATATTTACTAAAGCATGTAGAAACAGGTCAGCAAGAAACAATTCTACTTGGCTGAGCATTACAAGGGTACATTTTCTTGGAGAAAACAAAGTTGTAATGACAGGACATTTTGTGCATAAGGAATTTTGTAATCCTTTTAGTGGGTAATAACAGTTATTTCAACTTACTTAGAACCCAGGGACTGAAGCAGACACCAGATTACTGACTATATTAAATGGACACTCGAAACTGCACTTCTTGCCCTTGACAGTTATTTAGTACTATTACAGAATAGAAAGTAGGAAAGAAATAGGAGAGAGATCCCCTGGCATAATGGACCAAACTGGAGGACATATCACTAATCCCAAATAACAAACGATATGGGCTCACTCCGCAATGCACGTGTAACATTGGCTCCATTTGTTGCGAGAGATTCATCATAGCCACTTCCCTGCAAGTGGAAGGAGGGCATAAAACCCAAGCAGCTCTTCAAAAATCAGAAACAAATTCAAGAAAATCAAAGTGATCTTTCTCCCCCCAATTATTCCACATTATTTCTTGTTCTTCTCCCACAAAACCTTGATACAACCCTTTTTCCTCATTCCTCTCCTTTGGCATAAAAGTTGTGATTGTGACATCTGCCCCCACATTTGGCAGGGGGGGTGGGGAAAAAGAAAGTGAGAAAGCCTGACTTTAGTGTACATACAGGGCCATAGAGTTGTTTTTAGAAGTAAGGTTCTGCACGTGGAATTGAGGAGCAGAAGCTTGACTGAGACACCAAAAGAAATCAAACACTTTGTAGATTTGAATTCCAACCAAAGCCAAAAAAAAATCAACCAAAAAGAAGAAAAAAACTTGCAATGGGATATCAGAAAATAAAAACTAGAATAAACAGTTTTAAAAAATAGAACAGTTTAAGACAAAAACTGGTTATCTTCAGATTCATTCAAGGTTTTACTCTGTGTCCTCTACCCTGTGTTTGCTAGCCCATGGAAACCCACCAGTCTTGCAGATGACTCAGAGGCAGAGCTAAGAGGTTTTACTCTGTGTCCTCTACCCTGTGTTTGCTAGCCCATGGAAACCCACCAGTCTTGCAGATGACTCAGAGACAGTGTGTCCTTGGTGCTAAGCAGGATCATCACCCCACCCCCCACTAGCAATTGCCATATAAAATAGCTGAATTCAAGATGTAAGAGTCTTCTTGCAGGGCAGGGCCACGTATCAGTTGAGTCCAGGGAATATTCAGAGGACACTCTAAGCACCCAGTGAATACAATGTTATACCCATTACACTAATTTTCTTCTTCATATTCCTAAAGAAATAATTAGATGAAGTATAAATAATTAGATGAAGTATGAAGAATCATGTCTCTGACCAAATGCATCTAGGATGCCTCCTCCAGATAAGCTTAAATTAAAATCAAAACTGAAGTTTGTATAGAGAGGATTTCTGTGCCTTCAGAAGAGTCACTGTAAAGATTCAGGTCCCAGGGATTGAGAGGATAAGCACAGGTCTGCCTATCCAGAAACAGACAGCGTCACCTCCTCCTTAAGACTGCTGCTCTCCAGTGCACAACCCTTAGGGGACCCAAGGTGCCTGCTCCGCTCTCCTGATGAAGGACCCTGTTTGTCTCAGCCCTGTGAAAGGCTTGTGAAATTCTGTGCTGGCAACAGCTGGAGGGTCTACTCCACAGAGGAGAAGTCTTCCTTTGTCCAGATTTCCAAGACTTGTCATATTTCTATGCAAAAAAGGAGGTAGGGAGAATCCTTACCTCTTCCGATACTCTGGCTCGTGAGAAAAGACTTGACATGAACCATCCCTCTAACCTTCGATATACACTTGTAGCAGCAGTTTGACTGGCTCTTTCACATACTGGCTGAGTGTTATTAAGAAACTTTGTTTATTAAGAGCTTTGTTTTCTCTGTTGAAACTGTCACATTTTGCAAAAGGAGACAAACATTAACTGGCTATCAAGAAAAGCATGAGGTGAACTCTGCAGTTGGTGAATTAGGGGATTTTTTTGTTTGTTTCTGGTGGTTTTTTTTTCCCTCAAATGATCAACTCCATCAATGGGTGAGGAACAACTTGCTACTAATGTTTACCTCAAAGCCACCCCTACCTTAAAGCCAGATTCAGACAAACTGCTGATGCAGCTATCAACAATATCCAGAATAGACAACTCAAATTACAAGTGTTACATTATTATTAAATCCAAAATGTCTCTCTCTCCCTGCATCCAGCTCATTTGCTGATATTAGATATTTCCCCAATACACATTTCCAGAGGGATTCTGTCTTCCTCCATACTCTGCGGCTCAGGTTGCATTTGCGGTGAAGAACCCATTCCCGAGGGGAATACCTGAGCTTTTATAACTCAGCTTCTTCTGGGAGTAATGTAGATAGAATTAATTTATCCTTACTTCTTTCCCTGCAAAAGTGGCTTGCTTCTAGGCCTATATCTTTTAGATAGCACAACTTTAACTAAAGTACTGTGGAAATGAAAACATCAAGTTGCTATTTTCTATGCATAATTTGATAATTAAGAATTCCTTGTCTGAATGACAGGTAGAACTCCTTTGCCACCACCTTAAGACTCTGGTGGGCCAGTCTGACACATGAGGTTATAATCCTGGTTTATCACCTTGCTGCTGCTCCCTGCTTCCTCACTCATCCCATCCCTACCTCCACCTTCTTAACCCTTGTTTCTGGTTCTGATACTCATCCAATCTTCTGCTGATCTGATTCCAATCAATAATGGGCAGATAACTATTCCACAAAAAAGAAAGTAACTGCATTTTTTTTTTTCTGTCACAGTAGAAAAACAAATTTCTTCAGGGAATGGTCCAAACATCTCAACAGAATGAATGTGTACAGCTCTTTCCTCATTCAAGATTGAAACTTGATGTGAGGTAATAAATCACTTGCTGAGGGACAATGAGTTGGAATAGCTAATCCTCATATGTATAGTTTTTGAAAAATTTATTTCTTCTTCTTTTTTCTAGGGATACCATTAAAGCCATCAGAACCAACTCTGGAGCTCTTTTGTAAAAAAAGGCGCCCAGTCTGCAGGCAGTCTTCAGAGCCCTTCACAGCTTGGACAACTCAAAACTTCTGACATCTTGTGCTAGACAGTCACCTTAGGGAATCTACTACACGGTCTCCAGCCGATAAAGCATATATTATTTTCTTCATATCTAATTCCTTTAAAACAAGAACAGCCATGTAAAGCTTCTTTATGGGATGACTTTAAAGTTGATTAAGCCAGATGGCTTCAAAGACTCTTTCTGCAAATTTATTTCTTAAGTTAAGAAAGGGAGAAGGAAAAAATCCTACATTAATTCTCCAAACCTATTAAGAAAACAAAGCTAACCTTCTTAAATACCCAATGGCAATGATATTGACTCTCAAAACATCTTCAATGAAGTAGTTTCATTTCCGGAATCTAGCTATTGTCATCCCACACAAATTTTACTCTAGCTTTAAGAAAAGATTTTTTTTTGCTTTCATAGTTAACAGTATTATTATAAATTAAAAACTACATTGGGTCAGAGGTTTCAGAGGTTAAAAATGTTATTGTTATGTACTGATTCTGAAGCGGGAAACAAGATTATTATTTTCAGCCAACTACAGGGCTTTTTATGATCTTCAGCAAGTTAATTAAAAAGCAAGCAATAAGAACCCTTCAGCTTTTGCCTTTCACCCTTTGGTTTATTAATATATATTAAGCTTTTGAGGACAGAAACCGTATCTTATTAATTCTCCGTTTAGAGCTTGATAGGGTGGGCATTTCATCCACTGCGCTGTACACAATACCTTATATTACCTCAATACTGACATAATACAGAAAATAGCAACAATAGGAAAAATCTCCTGAAAAGTTGCCTGCAGGAAAAACTAGGGAAATTTAGAAGAGTAAAATAGGAGGATCCTTTAAAAGTACACCTTTTAGTTCACGTATCGCCAATACATATGGAAGTAGCCTATTTTAAGTAGAACATTACAGTAAATACAAAGGTTAGTAGTTCACTTACTGTTTGCAACAGTTTAATATATAATCTGTGAACAGTCCCTCTTTGTTAAAGGCATGGAAGGATATCAGCCACAGGGTTTTGACTTCAGGTGCGAGGTAGGCAAGGGAGCTACTTTCTGGTCGGCACGTCCAGCCAGAACAATTTAACATGCAAAAGCACTGTTCTTGGCTAGAATAAAGTGCAGATGGGCCTGGAAGTGGGAGAGGTTTACTTGGAAATAGTATGTAAAGGGTATGCAAAATGATGTGGTGTGTCTGTTAGAGTAATGAATTGTGACTCTGAAAAGTATAAACAGTGCTGGAAGGCACCTACTTAGAGATCAGAGTCTGGCTCAGTGACACACTGTCTGGCTAAAGAGCTGAAGTGCAATAAAACAGCTATGTAGGAGGAAAAAAATCTATTCAGAAACACAATACTTTCTTTCCCCGCTCACAGCTACACATACATTTACCCACCATCCTTTCATTTAGGTGGAAGAGTGTCCCTTTTTTGTTTGTGTCAACATGGGACTTTGTAGGCATTAGGTTGCTGTTTAAGAATTTCACGCTGTTGAGCAGTGAAAGAATGATAAATGTTGTCCGGAAGTGAAGGAGAAATACCTATCATGCCAAAGAAACTAGATAAATAATAGAGAGATGATAGAAATTATTCTATGAAACACTGTTTTAGGAGCGTAAATCTTCATGAGCACATGGGATATGGATCAGAAAAAGAAACCAACCTAAATGTTCTCCTACCATGTCCTGTTAATATCAGCTACAATAAAACTGTGCAGAAAATTTTGAAATTAATCTGTTACAAACATTACTGAAAAAATTATTTGCAAAGAACGAATCTCAACTTCAAATTATTCAATAGACTGTTTAACAACTGGCATTTGCAAGGAAATCCTATAAAATTCCTAGTTATACCTTCACAGTTCTTGAGTTGAGGCCAAATTAATCTCTTCTGTCTTGCAGACAGTCCTCTTAAAAAAAGAAGAAAAAATACTGCAATATTTAATTGCTAAACTGACTTGAACTTACTACAGTACTAACAGCTTCACCATAACAGGAAAAAAACATCTATTTGCTAGAAGGCTTGCAAATATATATATATTCACCAGCTATGTGATGCTGACATTGAATTCTCACCTCTGCAGTTGCTTGTTTTACAGTAAAACAATAGAAGATTCTTCTAAGTGTACTTTATCAGATAGCTGAATAGCAAAATTTTGGCTTAAAAAGACAGCAGATGAGGTTTGTATTAACTGGACATGTTTAGTGCAGTTCAGTTCATTAAAAATAAAAGTCTCGTCAGTAACTCCATCTGTCATCCAGAAACCTGAAAAAAAAGTAGTATAACCATAGCAGAAGTTGCATTTTGGCCATTTGGATGGTAAGAAAAAGAAATTTAAGAAAATAATCAGAAAAACAAAGTATTATTTCTAATAACACTCCATTTGTTACTCAGAACAATACACTCATACCAAATTCTCATAAAGAAAAATCCTGACCTTATCTGTGGCCTCTTCTCTTCCCCTCCATTTAAGAACAATGGGGCACACAAAAATGATTACTGAAGAGGCATAATTTCAAAAGGCCAGGGAGAACTCACAAAGGAGCTGACCACTGCTTCGTTTCTCTGATCTGTATGTACAAGAGAACCACTCCTCGATGGAGCTGAGAGCATTTTTGTACATTATGGGCTTCCCTCAAGCACAGTTAGCAGCGGTGACTCTTCTCAGTGGGGTCATTACTCTTTTAGAATTGAAACAAAACCTACCTGCTGTTCCTATTGCATCAGGGAGACAACAGTCCCAACTTGCTGTCACTTTTCATTCTTGTTGGCTGCTTCTGTTTAAAAATGTCTTCTCCTCACCCTCTTGACAGACCAGCATAGCTTCAACTCCAATGAACCATGGAGAAAATAAAATGAGACACTTGTCTCACATGTGCAAGAATTCAGACATCTTCAGAATGGTAAAACCAGGACAAAGTAGTTCCTCAAAAAAAGCCTATTCACCAGTACTACAACAGGGACAAAAAAACCCAAAACAACGACAACAAAAAAAACCCTGCAGGAATTAAATATCTGCCAGATAATCTTGAATTTCTACTAAGCAAACAAATTTTGATGGAATAGTATTTGCTTTGACTATTCCCCAAGTCTGGCAATAAAAATGTTCCAAAATAACAAAGAAAAAAAACCCAAAACACCCTAGAAGAGATTCACCACTGAAATGCTCCTTGAATCTATTCCATTATTTCTAGTCTAAGACAAACATATCTCCCTTTCAGAATCATTATATATCATATTAAATCCATCTATAATTTTAGTCACAAGTGTAATTAGGAAAAATAACCCCGTCACCTTAATCAAAAACAGGTTATTTCCACAATCTAAAGCTAATTCGAAAGCAGACAAGTGGCTCTAAGAAACATTGTTTTTATCACACAACAGACAGATGTTTCTGAATTGTTTTTTGGTAATTGTTAGATAACCTCACGTGCCTTGTACACCAGTATGTGAGCTCTCTCTTAGCTTCTAGCTTTAACTGTCGCCATTTATGCCTTGAAAAAAATGAAGCTGACAGCTTGAAGATGGCAATACCATTGCACTGTGGAAGCTTCACTGCAGCCGTGGGAAGGAAAAGCAGCTACAAGAAAGGGACCGTGTAGCTGTCTGAAGTCAAGGAGGCAGCACTGGAGCTGAAGGAACCGGCTGGTTTCAGGTAACACAAAACAGCTCGGGCACTGTCCCAGTTCTTGAGCCTGCACACGTTGACTGGAAACACATCCTTAAATAATCTCTGAACTTTTTCTTTATTTTACTGCTTCTAAGGGAGCCAGAAATATTACTGCCCTAGTACCAGTCCCAACTTGAGATTTTAAGTACAAATAGAAGATTAAAATTACAAAGTTAAAAATAAAGTTAGATGCAGCAGACCCTTAGGAAAACAGACAGACACGTATGTGTGTCTTACAGAAATGTGTGCAAACTGGCAGCACACATTCAGATGCTGTAAATCCATAAGCGTGGCAAAAAAATAATGGTAGGAGGAAAAAACTTAGTGCATTGGCTCGAGGACTGAAATGTAACAATTTACTTCAAAAGATCATGCAGGCTGTGAAAATTATACTGATGAGAAAAAATTGGAAAGAAAAACTGAGATGATGGCTTATTTATAAAAATGCTAGGAGATTCTATGAACTATTAAATCAACGAAAAGAATACAGACTTATTCTTTAGATTAAGATTTTGAAAGAGTTCACTTAAATCTAGTCACATACAAGTTTTGGAAACATTCAATACTACTATGTATTATTTATTATTCATCATAATGTGCTTTTATATATTTGCTTAGCACACCTCCTGTTGTAGTCTTTATTCTCTATATATATTCACAATAATACTGTAGAATTATTTAACTTACTGTACATAATATATATTTAGCAGTTATTTTTCATAAAGCTGTGAATTTTGAAGTTACGGTTGCTGTTAAAAAGTCACCATTTAATAACCATGAAAACTAATGTATTTGAGAGAATTCAGTTATTTTACTGTGCAATTAAATCATACTGCCATTATGGATGCTGGCAAATATTAAACCTAATATGTATACCTTAGATTGACATAGCCAGATACATTCATGGTAAAACTCTGACTTAAATAGAAATCCGTATCCTCTTACAAAAGTATAAAATCACCACAATTTTCCCCTGATGAGAAAACAGGTACTCTCAGATCTTTTTCAGTATTTGAGGGAGGTCTCTGACAATGTACACTGACAGAAATTCAATGTAGAGCTGTATCTGAATTACGCCAACTGAGATTCCAGCCTGCTGACAACTATCACAGACTTCATTTACAGTGATGCTTCTATTTCTTCCTCATGACAGCTCCAAAGAAAGAGAGAACTTTGAACAACAATTGGACCCCCCCCGTATAGCCATTTTTTCCTTATTTAAAAAGATAGTCATAGATGCATCATGAAAACAGCAAAAAGGTTTAAGCTGAGATTTGCCTTACCTTGCTATAGAAAAGTACACATACACATTTACATGTATTCTTTCCTTCAGATATATTTTCTCAAGACCTTAAAGGCTTTAAATCCAACCCAATATCAGAATTATCTCTGAACTCTCAAGATCTATTTACATTTACAATTGTAGCATGCATTGAACAAAGACTCAATCCAAGACCACGGTCTTCCTTTCATCTAGCGTCCATTTTGAGTTTTAAATATAGTTAAATGAAAATGGCTCTTACCTCTAAAGGGTTTTGGAAAGTATTAACAAAAATTAGTCAGATTTAGAATGAAAAGTACTCAGCCACTGATGTGATGATTTTGCATGGGCACACTAATAGCAGAAGGAACATCGAAGGGCCTCTGTTAGCAGCAGTTGTGCTTTGCAACGTGATGTACATGGGAGGATGTACAAAGAAAGGTGTCAGAAGGATCCTTCTGGGTCCAGTACTATTCAATACTGTCAGCAGCGGCCCAGATGATAGAGTAGAAAGTAAGTTTATTAAACTTACAAATGACATCGAGCTGGGAATGTTTCTTGAGATGCCTGTCAGCAACACGATACAATGATGATACTTAAGAGCCAGCATATTCTTGTTCAGTAACTGCTATGTGCTACTGATGAACCCACAGTGCGTCAAGCTCAACTGTTGCCACATGCCATGAAGGAGTCTGACTTTCAGTTTCCAAGTAGCCACCAACAGCCAGTTTGGATTTTTTCCTTTTAGTGAACTGTCTTCCTTAACATGCATATGCGCCTTTCAAAAATCAGCTACCCTCCTGACTATGAACAACTCTATAACCAACACACAGCACACCACTTGACTATATCACACACAGCAACTTGCACATCAGGGATAACTCTTTACATGTTTTCAGTTTGACCATCTTTTCCTCTTTAATACAGGGTCATGTATTGCTTTGAACCTCTTGGATTCTCTTGAAATGAATGCTAGCAGTGTAAGACAGAGAAGTAGTTCTGGTTTCAGAAGAGGTTTTGCAGTCCATACCGTAACTACGAGCTACTGGTACTAGCATACTGCCCTCTGGATTTTATTCTCTTATCCACTTAGTCCAATGGAGATAATTTATACTAAAGTCTGTGGACATCTGATCAGATCTGTAATCCACTTGGTGCAATGGCCAGGTAATTAACTACATTTACAAGAAAGAAAATTATATACACAAAACTTCAAGTTTGTTTGCATGTATGTATGTATTTTTCCCAATATTTCTTAGAATCGGAAGCTATTAGAAATACCAGACTATCTCTCAGCAATAAGGTAATAGCAATTTGGGGGAGAAAAAAGACATAGTAATTATTTCCTGTGAAGAGCAGTTAACTAAGTAGATGGGAGTGCAGTAATTGAGATGAAATCAGGCATTTGAAAATTACACTGAATAGCAAGAGAAGTTCATAAAGCTCTTCTGTGGATAGTACTTTCTAGGCCTGTCTACAGCAACAGCTCCAAGGGTATTTGCTTTGCTTGGTTACCATTTCAAGCAGTAAGTTTCTTTCCTTTCTTAAAGAGTTAAAAGTCTCAATCTTGTTTAAGGTTTGCAATGGCAACTAGAATAAAAATTCTCAATTAACCACAGCTGCATTACTCCGTCTGCAAATTATCCACCTTTGAAATACAGAGTGAACTCTGGCCCACCAGAGTTTCCAGCTGCTGTGCAACCCAGCTGCTGTGCTCCCAGCTCAGGAAAGAGCATGATCACGTCATCTCATGGACCTGATGCTACAGCTCTGCCAGGCCAAGCTGGCCCAACACATGGCCAGACCAAGCATCTTTGCACCACAGCCCGAAAATCAGGAACGCCTCTCCGAGTCGGTGCCCTGCCATCCCCAGGGACCTCACAGCCAGGAAGGTGAGGAGTCAAGTGCAGTGCCGTGCAAATATATACCCACCAGTCTCGCACCACCCTCTGCCTAACAGCTCCTGCTGTGAACCATGGGAAAGCATGGGGCAGACACACTGCTCGCCTGGACCCAAGAGGAGATGGAGGTTGAATGATAGTTGAATTTCTACTGGCAGGTAGTATTTATAAACACCTTAAATCTTCTAAAATCGCTATCTTATCTAGGTTTCTCCGCTCTCTAGGGAGTCCTGTCTTCGTAAGTAACGCAATGGAAAGCGGACCCGTATGAAACATACACTTTTCATAGACTTCTCACTAAAATCGTAATTCTCAATTCACAAAATTTAGATTATTAGGACAATTAAGCATTCAATTGATTTTGACAGTCAGCGAAAACCCAGCCCTTAATTATCTGCTGAATGTTGGAAATTCTCCCTCAGACAAGCACATCTTTACCTGCACAAACAAGTGTATTGTAGGAACCGGGCCAACAACTACTTAAACCAAAATAATTGTGCATGTTTCCTATTTCTTTAATGCAATCATACAGATCTGAAATTATATACACTTAGGTCAAGACAGAGTGATAGACAGAATGTAGAATAATATTTTAAATAATTAGGGCAGATAAAAGTTTTAAAAGTAAGGTATTTTTCCTCATAAGACTATTCATCCTTTATTTTTTTCCTAAACGATACCAGTCCTTACATCATTGTCCTTCTTAATCAAATACAGAAATTAAATCAGAGGCACTGATGAGGAAAGTATCAGCAGAAATGCACTTAAGCTTATTACATAACACTTTCTGATTAGAGCCCCAG
This sequence comes from Aptenodytes forsteri, assembly GCF_000699145.1. Taxonomy (NCBI): domain Eukaryota; kingdom Metazoa; phylum Chordata; class Aves; order Sphenisciformes; family Spheniscidae; genus Aptenodytes; species Aptenodytes forsteri. Next base: position 1,860,219 of record NW_008794854.1, on the reverse strand, counting down.
TAACACTTCACAGATTGAGATACATTATTATATTTTCAATTTGGTATGACTGAAATGTTTTATTTTCATGTCAATAAAGGAATTTTCTATCTAAAAATCAGAATGTAAACCAGAGCTGAACTGCACTCCTAGGACTGCAGTTTTACAGAAAACTATATGGGTACAGTGTTAAATTTTCATGTTTGTGTGCTTCCTATTCAAAGTAGTACTCCTCAGTGCATCATTAAATAGCTTCATCATAATACCTATACAGCAAACAAAAATCCTTTATGAAAATTAAGTGTTGGATGTTAATTAGTTAATAGGTTAATTAAACTTTTTAGTTGATTAACCATTAGTTAATTTTCACTATGTTTTGCCACAAGATTGATCTACAGCATTTCATATGTAAGAGAAAACATACCTTACAAAAGCCTTTACTATACTCTTTTGATCATTTGTCCTCTAGTGAAAACATAAATACTTTAGCCACGAGGGAAGTAAAACTACAGCTTTTGAACTGCAAAATGTTTACCTTTTAATTCTGCAGCTGAAGGGAAAATACTCTAGGCAAAAAAAACTAGACAAAACAGATCCTCTACACTGATGCAATCTATACTTATACAAGAAGAAAATCTAGCCTACTGCTTTTATGCCGTACAAAACTTTTAGAGACATGACACTTAAACTTGCACAATCACCTTCTTATATCCACTAAGAGGAAGATGGTAGAATATGCTTGGGGAGTGGAAGCTTCACTCTGTTAAATTCCCTCCCAGCGCTCATAACGCAGTGTGCAAAGAGCTACCGTACCGAGTGGACCTGCCTGCTTCCCAAGTGTGTTGCCCAGATATATCCCGCTCAGAGGATACGGAGTTTCAAATGCCAGCTAGCAGGCTTCAGGTACAGCCATCTATTTGCTGTTGCATTTGGCCCTTACTTGTTCTTTTTCTGGTTTTTAGTCCTGGTGAAAAGTTTTTCTGACCCTCCCTTCCTCTGGAATGCTTGGCATCAGACAGAGAGAAGGAACACACAGGAAAACGTGCAGCAGCCTTACTGTGGCTTCATTTTTGGTTCCAGCATGTGGCTGCCGGCTGGATGGTACTTTATGGGGCACACAAAGGCAAACAGCATGAAGGCGGTTCACAAGTGCAAAATTAAAATGATGTCTTTGTAGGAAGGCTACCAACTAACTCCAGCTACCATTCCAGTCATGTACTCACAGACTGACTTCAGTGCTCCCTAGCAACACTTCCTTTCCACAACTTCCACACCACTCCACAACTTGCATGCACAGTGCCATAACTGGCACTTCCTCTCCTCTTTCTTTGCCCAAGATTTTTCTTTCAAAGCCAAATCAGTGGGTGCTTATGTACAGGACAGCTGGTCCACGTGTCCGTTGTCACACAGCCAAAACTGCCTTTTCCACAAATCTTTCCAAGCAAACAAATGAGAGCAACAGTAAATCCACTGGCATTGCTATCCACTTGGATACAATTAAATTATGGTGAAAAAGACACAGTGCATTTCCCAAACACAAGGGACATTATCCGTACCTGTGCGTCTGATACCTTCATGGGGTGCAGCACCCAGCACAGTACTAGGATTCCTTTCCTTCTCCCGGGTGAGAGAATTGCTGTATAAAACAGGATATAACACTAAGTATCCGACTTATGTTAAACTCAGAAACTAGAAAAATATATCCCTGTGTGGCTAATCCTCTAACTACTTGAAATACAGCTTCCCTAGAACAAATGATTTAGAATGGCTTCTGCATAAATTCCTAGGTAAATCCTCGTAAAGAGACAATAATGGAACTGGAAGAAATTACCTGCAATCAGGCTGTGATCAAATTGGGCCTCGACTGTGACCCTGCAAAGAATGACACGTGTGTGCCATTAAATATTACAACTCGATTCCAGACTATGGCACCATTCAAAGACTGAAACATTTGCAAGTCTAGGAATTAAACTGTATAGATAAAACCAGAAGGGACCTATTTGTTGCCACCTTAATAACAGTAAAAAAAAAAAAAGTCACATAAAAAATATTGTATGAGAAGGTGAAATTGTCCAAAACATTAAGTATGAAATGGGCTTGAAGTGTTTTGAATGGTGAATCAAACACTACATGCAGCTCTGATTGTTACATTCTTTTTCATCAGAGTGGCTGACCTCTGAAGGTGACCCTTACCATGACAAGGAAATCTATTGCTTCCAAAGTGAGAAGCACTGAAGGACTATACATGGAGCAAAAGAAAGCTGCAAGGTGATTGCTACCCTTCGACACTCAGCTGCTTATAAAAATGCCTACACATAGAAATGGAAGTCAAAACTGTTTTTAGCACCTGTTTTGTAGGCAGAGGGAAACAGCTTGGCTAGAAGATGAAACTCCTAACAAAAGATCTGCCATGAAATTCCTAGGTGTCAGATTGTAAGCGTAAAATGTGTGACACATACAACAATTATGATGTACTGAAACTGTTTGGGGGAGATTGCAAGGAAAGGGAGAAGAGCTCCCATGCATACTCCCACGTGCACCAGCAGAGTTGACACCTGAGATGCTCTGGGGGTGGTGGTGCTCCAAAGGACCTCCTGAGGCAAGGCAGGGTGCTCACAGGCGGCCTTCCCATGCTGTGTTGCTGCAGCTTCTGTACCATAAGCACACGCAGGATTTTGAAATCTGCCTTAATATCATCCCACATCGGCCCTCAGAGGCTTTAGGTCTGGGCAGAAGGCAGCTGTAACTAGGAAGGATGCACTATCCCTCCTCACAGTTCTTTCTCTGAGAAGAAGGTGGGATGTGATCCAAGAGAAGGGAGACCTTCAAGGCAGAGCTTAACTAACACCCTCACCTATGTACTCTACAAAACAAGCATTTTGAATTATTTGTATGTTTTGCCAGATCATTAAACTACTCAAATGATAGGGCAGGAAGAGTCAGAGCCTGGAGAGCAGGAGCACCCCAGAGCCAGAGGGAACTGGAGGTGCATCTAAGCAGAAACAGGCAGCAGAAGGAACGGGGCTCCTGGAGGGGCCAGAAATGCAGCAGTTACCATGTACATAACATTCCCTGGGCTATGTAAAGCAAAAGAGTTACAGGATCTTGCTGCAATTATTCCTGTTTATCTCTGGGACTGCAGAAAAGTAGAAGAAGGTAAGGCACACTTTCAAGGGGGGACACACAAAGTGTCTCCTAAAACCTCTATCAAATGGGGATGGATGCAACACGATACATGGGAGTAGAGGGTACAGTACTCACACTGTTTGCAGATCCATGCCTTTAGACGTACCTAATGGCAACAATTCCAACTGAGGAGATAATAAAAATAAGAACCCACTTCTCATTTTCTAGCTGGCTTTTGCTTTTGTAAAGTATATACTTCCCTCTTATTATGCTAGAGATATTATTCTATTTGAGCCACATTGTATATTCTTATCACCAGATTGCCATAGTTTAGAAGTCTAGCTCACCCCTCTAATACCATTTATGTCAGAAACTAAAGTTTTATGAGGGTGTCTTTAAAGAACTGCATTGCATTATTTGTCTGAATAATGAAAAAATGGATTACATTCTTTTTGCCCATTGAAGCTGTCTGTCACATGCAATACAGATACTGCCAATGCAATGGTTAAGTGCAGTGACTAAAAGATAGCTAAGGATGTTTTCTGATGCTTGGATGGTACTTATTGCCTTCCTAATGCTCCCTGAAAGAGTCCTCATAAATGACAGATTCTTCTGATTACAATCAAAGAAATATAATTTGTGTATAATTTGGAAACTGTTCTTTGTTTTTCCATGGTTCAGTGATAATACCATTTTATACACCCTACATTTTAAATCATTTCCAAATGTACTTACCTATTTTCTGCCTAGGGCATTAGAATACACGGCTCAATAAAAACAAACAAATGGAGCCCAGGGTGATAACCTTTAAAAAGCAGGCAATATACTATTACTAGAACTGGATCCAGATCTTGCGATAAAATTTATTACACTGAAGTTTGGATCAGGGCATTGAAATAAGGTATAAAGTAAAAACCAGCCTTAATACTTGATGTACAAAATATCCTCTGACTCATGGGAAGACAGGATTTTGATTGCATTTGAATTCATCTGTTCTGTTTCAGAAAAAGAAACAACTCACCAAAACCCATTTTTGGCTATAAGACAGACCAATAGCAAGAAGAGATTATAGTTACTTCAGGAGCATCAGAGCCAAGTTTAAGTCTGTGCTGGAAAAGACACTAGAAAAATGCTGTAAAGAATAGTTATATAGTAGGGTAGCCACTACTAAGTAGATGAAGATAAAACTGATTCAGTTTTTGATGTTCTGTAATGTAAGATAACATGTAAAAGAAAATAAAGTCTACTTTGTGGAGAGCAGTAGGAACTAAGAGGCAGCAGGCTGGCTCTGTCCTGGAGTGACTGAAATGAGAAATGGAAGTAAAAGGAGGAGCCCTACATAGTGGGGATGGGGGTTCTTTTATGCCAGAAGAAACCAATGGAATTAACTGATGCAGATGTGCAAAATATCCCATGAAGTAAGACAGGCATGCAAACACAACTCAGAAAAATGTCTGCTCAGCTTCTCCAAGTCTTCTCTAAACTGATCCCTTGAGTTATAGCATGCCCTATTTAGACGAAGACGTTCAATCCAGACCATGCAACTATTCACCGTCTACCCTAAAATTTCAGTGCTGAGTCTCTCGGTTCCTTTAACCTGTTCAGTTCTCATTAGAGTTTCATCTTCTTCATTTTTATAATTCAAGTGGAGGCGGGATTATCTGGGCAGTGGTAAGGAGAAGGGAGAGCCCGGCAAGGAGCAGCAGTGTGGTGAGAAGCCATGGAGATCTGCAGGTTCTGCAGAAAACAGAAGGGCAGTAAGAAAGGTCATCAGGATTGGGGCAGTCACAAAACCAGAAAATTGTAATATTTTTGCCAAAGTTTTGATAGTCTTCATTCTATAAGACCACATAAGCCTTTTTTTAAAAAAAAAACCTGAAAACTCACTTTTCTTCAAGAAAAATCTATTAATGAGTCAACTACCAGCTAAAGTGGAGACTGACTCTGACCTACCCCATCAAATATGCCAGTGGCACACTCTGATGCTGGCATTTCTTAACTTGATTCTTGACTTAAATGCCCTTTTAATGTGCTCATTAGTGAAATTTTCTAATTAAAAAATGCAACAGCTAAAAAGACGCCCTCTCCTACACAAGTCACATGGAACCAACCTGAACACCTACACGGTTCATTAGCTGAATTGGCAATTTCAGATCCCAGAGCAGTTCTCTACCACTTCTGTTAATTGAATAACTTGTAGCAGAAGTAGGCTGTTATCTTTTTTATACACCTGTCACAAAAGGCAGAACATAATTTATTCTATGGAAATAAAGTTTTTGCTACCTAGAATACCTCAGGAATCCAGAGGCTTAGAATAATTTGGTCATTTTTAAGAATTGCAGAGGAAAGTGTTGTCGTAAGATTATTTGTCTGCCCCCTTCCAGGCACCTTCTGCCTTCTCCGTCTTTCACCCTTTAACGTCACCATCTGCCATGGTCCCCTGCATAGTTAGCGTGTCACTTAGTTTCATGCCCTTTTCTGTCTCACTTTTCTTGCACCATGTTCTCACCCTTCATCATTTAAATCACCCTCTTTCTTGTCTGTGTCCTTCCCTTTCTGTTCAGCAAGGTCAGGATCCTACAGACACTAATACCAATCCTACATGCAAGTTATTACATGTGATCTGCAAGTGATCTGCATTTAATTACATTGCCCCCCATCTGCTTCACACATTATTTCTACAATATGCCCAGTATTGTTGTGTATTTTTCTGTATTTATTTAATCTGTGACAGTTTCTAAAGCATCATCACATCTTTTCTGTGATCTATTTCCAGAATGAACTACAATACCTGTAGGACAAACTTGATATTCTAACAGTCCTCTCTACTTTTTCCATGTATTTCTCTACATTAACAACACCAGATTCCTTCTCCAGACTTCTCCTAGCTGCAGAGATTTGAATATCTACGTGATGAATCATACGTGTATACTCTCATCTACAGCAAAAAAGTATTCATACTGCTGCCAGTGTTACAAGACAGCCATACATTACAAGGCAGCAGAAAGCCATTTGCTCTTTTGAGATAATAATAATAATAATAATAATAATAATAATAATAATAATATCAACAACAATAATAGTAATAATAATAATAATAATTTGTAGTGAAGAACTGAGAAAAAAATGGTAAGCAGATGAATACATTTTAGTCACAATTTGCATTCACCTTCTATACTTGAGCTTGTGCCATGGCAATCTTTCAGTGCTTGTCGTCAGACTTCAAGGTTTCCCTCTTAATAGCTCCAGGAAACTAAAATATTTCTTGCATATGACTTTTAGAAACCTTTTCAGGAACAGGTCACATCGCATCTACTGACTTTCTCCTAGGCAGCTCAGCAATACCTTTAAAATTCAAACCTCGAATTGTACTCCATTCTAACATTATAGTACAAAAACATGAATCATGAACTATGGTAAGCCATAGTGTTCGGCATTGCACACAGCTGCACCTGTGCTACCTGCCCTGGGCGCTGTAAACAGGAAAGAAGATCAGGAATGATTCACGATTTTCACAAAAGCAACTTTAAAAGGATATCTATCTTAGCTGCTTTTAGTGAGATTTAAAATATACATAACTGTACTGGGTGCAGTTGCCCAGGCGTTGGCAGGGGGCTGCAGGGCAGCCTCTGTGAGGAGCAGCCGGGGCTGCCCCATGCCAGACACAGCCGGTTCCAACCGCCCCACCACAGGGCACGGCCGAGCCCCTCAGCCATGGTGGTGGCACTTCGGGGAAAGCCTGTGAAAGAAAGGGCAAAATGCTGCCCGGCAGTGAGGAGTGAGGGGAAAATGTGTGCAAAACAGCCCTGCAGACACCAAGGGGAGGGCAGGAGGAGGGAAGGAGGTGCTCAGGGCACCCGAGCAGGGATCCCCCTGCAGCCCATGGAGGACCCACGCTGGTGCAGGTTTATTCTGAAGGACTGCAGCCCACAGGAAGGACCCACACTGGAGCCGTTCATGGACTGCAGCCCGTGGGGAGGACCCATGCTGGAGCAGGGAAAACTGTGAGGAGGAAGGAGTGGCAGAGACAAAATGTTATGGACTGACCATAGCCCACCATCCCCGTCCCCCTGTGCTGCTCAGGGGTGGTGGGGAGGAGGTAGGGGAGTCGGGAAGGAAGGAGTGAAGTTGAGCCTGGGAAAAGGGAGAATGGGGCGAAGGTGTTTTAGTTTTTGTCATTGTTTCTCACCATCCAAATCTATTTTAATTAGCAATAAGTTAAATCAATTTTCCTCAAGTCGAGTCTGTTTTGCTCATGCCAGTAATAGGTCAGTGATCTCCCTGTCCTTATCTCCACCCACGAGCTTTTCCATCTTATTTTCTCAGCCCGTCCTGTAGAGGAGGGGGAGCGAGACCATGGTTGGGGGGGCCTCCAGCAGCCGGTCAAGGTCACCCCAAGATTGTAAGGGTAATATTTAAATTAATTACCATTCAGTCAATAATGAGGACATTATGGGATTCAGCTATACGTGAGTTTATATTTCACATACAAAATGGTCACTAAAAACAATGACACGTCAATATTTCTTGTGAATTTAAAGCATTATTGATGCATTTATATTTTAAGATGAAGTTTCTTAGCCACTGGAGTTATGAAAAAAAATCCTCCTCATATGATAAAATTTGGTGCCATTTCATCAGTGCCGCTGTTTGCTCAAGATCTCTTTCTGCAGGCACAGAAACCGCATTTTAAAATAGATGCTGACTTCCCTATTCATACCAACATGCATTTGCTGAGTGGCCTAATGACAGTATCAAGAATGCAAAACCTGATCATTTACCACTAATAACTATGGAGGAACCATCTTCTTACTCAGGTTCTGTGAGGTACTTGAATATCAACATTTTTTGCCCTCTGCTAAAAATAAAGCACTTATCAGAAATATAAAACAGTAAGCTCTCAGAAAGTACTTCAAAGACCTAAGTATCCCATTCTTTCTATTCCCATAGTTAATGATGCAGATGCAATCTGTCCCAATAAAGAACAATGTTGGTGCCCTAACGTCTAGCGTTTAGGTACAGAGCAGCCTAAAGCTTGTTAGCAGCAGATATTCTCTATGCAGGATATGAAGGGATTATGCAATTCAAACAGGCATTCCTTTCTGACCCCTAGACAGCTAAGGAGACACTAGGTAAGCACAGGGGTAACTCCTGAAATCCTGCCCTCATCTACAGCCTAAACACAGAGACCGGGCTTTAAGAAAGATACAACTGCACACTCAGTAGCCAAAGCCCAAATTAAGCCATTTTTGATTGCAACCTGAAAAAAGAAAGTAATCACCACATAAATAATACCTCACAATGAAAAGCATTTTCCCAGGCACTGGAGGACTGAAACCCAATGCCTTTCTCAGCCTGAAGGAGCTTAAACCAACATCTCTAAGCCTCCTACGAGAATATTTACCATCAGGCAATGAACAAAGTTGAAAGAGCTACCTACGCTCCTCTCAGTGAAGCTATGACATATTGTTGAAAAGCACTAAAGATGTATGAAAAAAAGAAGTCTGGGAATCTGGTCCCTGTTCCCAAGACTCTTTCTCTAGTTTGTATTTGATGATAAAGCACGGCAAACCTCCTCTTTCCTCCTGCTGCAGCAATTTCATACAGAACAACCACAACTGCACAGTAGTGCCTGCACACATTCAACTTACTTCGAAGCTGTCATGCCCATTAGGACTTGTCAAGGATCCCTGCAGAGTAGCATAGAGCTTCAGGTTCCTGACTGGGCTTAAGTAGGATTTATGTGTTGAGTTGATCAAATGGAAGCAATTACAACCATAAAAATGTGTAAATGTAGCCATTTTGAAATTCTCACATCAAACAGAACTGCTAATGAACTAAGACTGACCTAGAGTTCATAGACAGCTGATCGGAGGCTTTCGGGATCTGAAGCTTCAATTAAGAAGCGTCCATTTTGTCAAACTGCACAACTAGATCTTAGGCTAAATCCACGTGTGTCACATAGACAAACCTAGCAGCGGAGCTGTTTATTCCCTGATGACCACATAACTCCTCCAAGTATTAAAGCCATCAACAATGATAAGTACTTGATTGCCAGTGTATCCTCTCAACACTTCTATTTCTTTTTGTGAGATATGCTCAGAAAGCTATTGCAGTAATTCCCGTGTTCGTCTTTGTCCTGCTGCAGCAAAATATGTGTCCTCTGTGATAATGACGGTGTATCTCGTTAGGCTCTGTATGTTGGAGACATTCTCCAGTGAATTAGAAGACATATTCTAAACACAACAACAGAGCAAGGCTTAGATTAGACAGCAGTAACCCTTCTTTAGATTATAGTGAGGCTTAAAAGGTTTGTTTGATGTGCGCTAGGCTATTCTTCAAAGCCCATTGGAAAAAATGGAGGATTTTCTAAGGATTGGAAGTACTTTGGCCTCAGCTGCATTTTTGTTCCGTTCCTTGCATGTACTTTGACTTAAAAACAAGATGTGTGGCTAGCAAAATAAAGGGAAGCCAGAATCAGTCATATAGGACCTTCTACTATCATTTCACCTCAAATCTGTTGAAAATACATACTGCTTAGCCCATCAGAAATGTGACATTGTTCTTGATCAAGACAGATGAACATCTGTCCAACTTTATAGCTGATAGAACTATCAGCTAAACAGAAAAATATTTGCTTCCTATTATTTAACATTTTGCTTAAATTAAAATAATATCATGAAAAATGTATCTGCTGTTATGAAAATACCCTAGAGGCTTCATGAATTAAGATGACACTGAGTGCAACAGTCAGTAAAGGGTCTAAAAACAACCATACTCTTCACCACAGTCACCATGAAATTTGAATCACCTGGAAAAGGAAAAGAACTTTGCTTTTAACCTATCTTCCTACACTTCATTCAGCTGTAATGTGCAAATAAATTCTATTCCCTTATGTGAATTTCCCTTGCCCATCCAACATTTCAAATCTACATAACTTAATCTATACACTAATGGACTCCTAATTTTCTGGGGTAGTCAACCACACAAAACACTAATGCAGATCATTAAAAGAAGTGGAAAATCTAAACAAAGACATAACAATTAATTCTGCGCAAGCAATAGCTCTACCACAAACTTACGAAAAAATATTTATAGCATTGTTTTTCTAAGCAGGGTGTAATTTAAATTGCTAATTGTTCCACCAGTTTATTTTATGACTGTCACATCTTTAATGTTTTAAAGAAACAGTCTCCAGATCTGTCTGTCCAACTTTCAATTTTTTTTTGTTCTCTTGTTCTTACCCAGAATTTAGGCATATTATTCAATCAGTCATTTGGCCTTGCTTCATTCCTGCTTAGTGCCTCTGAAGTTAATTCCCAGCGGTGCTTTATTTATCCTCTGAGACAGAATTTCGTTACAATGTCCCATGCTGCTAAGGGCTTGGGATAGGGAGACTTCATCTAGGCATAGTACCAAACTTTACAGGAAAAAAGAAGTGTTGCATTATAGCATTTCAGTCCACTCTTTGCTCAAGTTCCATACTAAAGAGCAAATTTAGAAATGATTTAGCACTCTTTGTGCTTAGTTTTACAGTGCAACCTATCTGCTCAGCTATTTTATAAATTTATATCTATATATAAAAAGCTATTTTAAATGGCAGTAGTCAGTAGTGGGATCATGAAAACAAAGTCATTCCACAAGTACACTCATTTCAAGCTAGGCTTTATATTTTAAATTAATTCCATTAAAGAATCAGTTTCATAGTAAAATGAAACATATTTAATTATCACTGATTTCCCTGCACAGCATCAGAAATGCAGAAAACAGTGTCTTAGTTTCTCAACCGTTTATTTATTCAAATTTTGTGGGGAAACCTGTCTGGTAATCTGAGCACAGGGTGATGGTGTCTGCTGATGGAGCAATCACCAAAGAGACTAGATGGGTCAAATGATCTATTGCCACTATCTAAAACTGATTTACTAAACAGCTGTGGATGAACAAAATTCTGCTGGAATTCCTTTTTCCACCAAAATTCAAAGATTGCTTCCCAGCAAAGACTTCTATGTTCTCTGTTATAAATTAACTTCATTGTCAACACAAGAGATACGTTGGAGTACAGGGGTCAGAGTCAAGAGGAACACAGTGACAATCTAGGATTGCACGTTCAGCAGTTAGTGTGGGGTGAGGACACTTCTGCCCAGCACATGCACCTGAGCAGCCTTATAGGTTGCATGTTTATAAAGTCCTATCTGACCATGAAACTGGGAAACCTTGAACCTGGACTGCTTCAAAACTTCCTACAAAGGCTATTGATTTAATTACAGAGCTGTCAATTTTATCTCTAGTGAGAGAATTAGTTGTTTTTATTTATTATTTTCCAGAAAAAACCCTGACAAGATACATATATAGTATGCCATATTCAGTAGAACAAAGAGTTTTTGGAAGTACCAATAGAAAAAACTAGGCCAATGGCATCCAGCTCTGACCACTACTATTTTCTGTAGCACAGGGATTTTTCACCTAAAGGAGAACAAAAGCACTGCCATATGAGTGACACCAAGGGAGGTTTCCCTGATGTATGAGCTACCGTGTTTCCTAGAACTACTGCCAGGGTCACGTTTGCAACAAGTGTGCCTTTAATCTGAGAAGTGTCAACGAAATGGCTTCTAGATTTGCTTTGTGACTTCTGTAAACTGCTATTATTGGCTTCTCTGTTAATAGGAAGCTGTAATTTGTCAGTAGCCAATTAGCTCAGGAATAAATATGTCTCTTCTCAGCCACCCTCACACAACCGCACAAACAGAAATAGCACAAGAATAAGAGACTTGTCTGTGAGATCACCTGTATAACATGAATGGCATCAGTGTCCTGGTTTCGGCAGGGATAGAGTTAATTTCCTTCCTAGTAGCTGGTACAGAGCTGTGTTTTGGATTTAGGGTGAGAACAATGTTGATAACACACCGATGTTTTAGTTGTTGCTAGGTAGTGTTTACACTAGTCAAGCACTTTTCAGCTTCCCATGCTCTGCCGACTGAGAAGGCTGGAGGTGCACAAGAAGCTGGGAGGGGGCACAGCCAGGACAGCTGACCCAAACTGGCCAAAGGGATATTCCATACCATGTAACGTCACGCTCAGTATATAAAGCTGGGGGAAGAAGAAGGAAGGGGGGGACGTTTGGAGTAATGGCGTTTGTCTTCCCAAGTAACCGTTACGTGTGATGGAGCCCTGCTTTCCTGGAGATGGCTGAACACCTGCCTGCCGATGGGAAGTAGTGAATGAATTCCTTGTTTTGCTTTGCTTGCATGTGCGGCTTTTGCTTTACCTGTTAAACTGTCTTTATCTCAACCCAGGAGTTTTCTCACTTTTACCCTTCTGATTCTCTCCCCCATCCCACTTGGGGGGAGTGAGCGAGCGGCTGCGTGGTGCTTAGTTGCCAACTGAGATTAAACCACGACAATCAGTAAGACTTTTTTAATGGGAGGGCATGAAGGAACATAGTTACAACGTTATGTGAATAAGATCACTGTCATATCTAAGGAAAGAGGGTAGCTTAAAGCCACTGCTAAATCACAGAGCAAAGAATGAACCAGAAGAGTAGCAATACATATAAAATGTAATTTTACTTGGAACAGAAAATGTAGGTTTGATTAATTTTAACACTGTAGAATATGCAATACAAAAATGTCAGGAGTTTTCCATTTACCAGCTAAAATCCCAGGACCTGAAGCACTTCCACTTTGGGTTTTTTTTAATAGTTTTTTTTACACAAATGTGTTGATTCGTCATCCCTGCCCACTCTGTAACATTCACACTGGCTGAAAAATACTGCATTATCTACCTCTGGTAATCAAGGTTCTTTCTTTTTGATAAGCAATTCTAGATAACTCATGAAATGTTAACCCCAGCAAAAGAATGAAATATTTCCTTTTTTATTGCATTGCTTTGAGGCTGTCATGGTCTAGAAGGCACCATTAAGGCATGCATATGACTTAGCACCGAAGAGTCTGAATTGCTTTGTTTTCGTTCCCCCAAGCTCAATGGATGTCCTAGATATTTACAGAGGTAGAGAACATTCGTCATGAAGCACAGCATCAATTTCATTAATACAGGACTTCCGACATAAGCAGATTGTTCCACTGAGTTTTAAATTTAGATAAAGAAGTATGTTTTCTAAAAAAAATTCCAGAGTGTCCTTTTTTTCCAGAGGGCATATTTTCTTTAATTATTCAAATAAATATATGTGTGGTACCTTCCAACTATTTTGTACAGCATTCCTATTTCTTATCTATGTTTTGATCAATTTCTCAAATAATTACCAATATTATCAAAACACATGAATTTAAAAGCATAACTAACAAAAACAAGGAAAAAATCCCTAAATATAAATAAAATATTGCAATTTTTAAAATAAATCAATCTGGTACAAAATTGTGACTTAATGGGAACCAATACCTTTTTCTAGTTTGTCCAGATAGTCCAAGAATCTCCTGTAAATACACTAAGTTTCTTACACACAGTATACTTTTAATTATATTAATTCTTGCAACAGGCAAAGTGTTTGAAATGAATAAACTAGTGAGAATAATCATTATTTATAGATGATCCATCTTGGAGAAAACCGTATACACAAAATGTTGATCTTGAAGGTATTTGTCTACGTGTTGAACTATAAATAATGCACGTTTCCAATTATTTCAATATCTGAAGTGAGGAAAATTTACCTTGAATACAAAACACTTTCAGAATTGTGCTCTAGATCTGTACACTGAAAAAATAAGTCTTTACATTTAGTAATTGTTCCAAACTCACTGGCAATGTCACCATGCTTTGAAATTTGGCCAAGAAAACAAGAAGAATGAAACTGTGAAAAGTGGTTTTGAGAAAATCATGTTTTGTGAAGATCTGGTAAGACTGCCTACTGATTCCCACTGAGCGGCAGGTCTTCAAATGGACAAAACGTTTGATTGTTCTCAAGAAGTGACCCATCCGAGCTTTGATTTAGGAAGCAAGTTTGTACAGTTGGTATAACTGAGCTGGAGCATGATTACAGAAAAACTGATATTCACGACCCCCTGTTGAATTTGACATGGCTCAAGCAAGATGAAAAAACAAGTTCTCATTTTCTTCCCTCTGGTGACAAGCCTCATTTATACATCTTGAGAACAGATCTGAGTTGCCTCATGCTTAGTGGATGTTTGGGTCTGTGTATTTCTGTGTGGAAAACAACTTTTCCGTCTAATTAAATCTTTTAGATTTCAAAGGGAAGTCAGGCTGAAAAGTCAAAATATCTCTCAGCCAAAAAACATTTAAAATTCATTGGAATTTTTTTTTCATTCTTAGCAAACAATGTAAACTCAAAAAAAAATTCTATTATTTAGCCTATGTCAGAGAAACAGAAATAAAGAAAATATAGAAAATACTGTATTTCATTTAGAAAATGTCACCACAAAAAATTCCGAATTTTTGTATGAGGAAATCTGTCAAAATTCATTCCAACAGCAAACTACACTTTTTTTTGTTAAGAAAGCAGAATTTTTGTAAACTTTGTCAAAAAATTCCTTTCTGCTTTGTGAGGTCTGTACCTTGGCCAACAAGAAGTACCAAGCAAAAGCTAGGGTTTTTTTGCACTGACTAGTCCCTGGACCTCATGTGATGAATTTGCGGGTCTCAGCTGAGTTCATGGCAGGGTGACAATCAGAAATACCACCATCGCAGTCAGAATTAACAGGCAAGTTGGCTGGCAGTCTCTCAGGAGAGACACCAGAAAGTGAATGAGCCTTGTAGTTAAGCAACAGCTTCATTCAGGAAAGATTTTGTTGTTAAATGGGCGTAGTTTGGCAAAGTGTAACAGTAAAGCTGATGCCACTGTTGATTGCCTTCACATGTGCGTGCGTGTGTGTATTTCAGCAGATACCTCCTAGACTCTACAAGTACAGACATATCTTTTTTCCACAAAAAATAAAATTGACTTAAAAAAGCACATAATTGAGTTACACACTAATGTCCAGGTCTTAAGTTTATATTAAGACCAAACCTTTGACTTAATTTATTCTTGCAGGATTTCACCAAAAATATCATTTTTGAAACAGCATTGGGAAAAAGAAAGAACGTGCTGAAATGTAAAATAAAAATGTCTCTTGTTCCTTTCAGAGTCCTTTTGCTCATCTCCTTTGTTAAAGTTCTTTCAGTGACTGTTAATTAATTGCTGTGATTGAGGTCAAGTTTGAAGATTATATGAGGTTAATTTTAGACTCTCTCGAGTGCAGACTAAGAAACTCATTACTGTTACTGACGCTTGAGCGTCAAGTTAGGTAGACCTATAATATTTCAGCCTCTCAATGATATTGATCGTTCTGTAAAGAAGTACTGCCTTGGCCTGTGTCACTGAGGTCTGCTCCTAGTACCTTTTTAATTTCTTTGATTCTGTTGCCAGATTATAAATTACAAGTGAAAGCTCAGGGTTTCTAATTAGTCTGATGTTCTCCAAGGAGGCTAGCAAATATAATGTAGTAACACACGTAAGTAACCACCACCCAAAGTGCTTTTAGCAGAAAACCAATTAAAAAGAAAATGAAAAGAGAAAAATTGCCCTGTGCTTACTCCGTGCTCACTACCAACTGGCTTACTAGAAATCATGTGATTAGTCTGATTGTTGGCCAGCAAGAAACTTACTGATTGTAAGTTTATACTTGGTAAGTTTTTAGAAGGAAAGTTCATATTTAACTTATAATCTGTGTTTGTATTATAAAAATTTCATAGCAAGTCTGAAATGATTACACAGTACCCTACGCCCACCGCTTACAAAGCGACAAACAATAAGAGCAACCACTTCTGACATCTTCCGTACCAGAGTTAGAAAGCAAAGAGAAACTATGCAGGGCACTGGTCAGTGACTAAAGCTTGTTGATGCCCTTGAAAATCATAGCCCATTCCTAAACTGTATTTATTAAAATAGACATTTGTCTTTATTTCCTCTACTGGAAATAGAGGAATGAGTTGAATTATAGACAAGGAGGGAGGACTGAAGTACCCAAGAAATGAAAGCCACACACAGTCTGAGTAGTAGTAGGCCAGCATGTGAATGTGGTTTGCATTGATGTGTCTGAACTGTCTTTAAACTAGCTAGCTTGGCTAGCGACAACGATCTGCAACTGCTGAGCTCAACAGAAACTCCCCAAATGTGGGAAACTATTCAGCTACTTTCAACTAAGCTCCGTAGTACTACAATTACACCACTGTGTAACACAAAGTCCCATTGTAGAGTCTTTTTGCATATGTCTCTATAATGGGTAGTAACACCAATAGCTGTAGAGCAGGCAAACCCTAAACCAACTTTAAAAATGGGATTTAGCCAGTTAAATCTACTAGGTCTTTTAGGCCCTGTTTTGGTCTGGGTTAAAAGTGCTTCAGAAACATAGGCCTTAGTCTCTCTTGTCTGAAAACTTACGTGGCCATATATAGAGAGATATAAAGCACTATCAAAAGCCATTTCTTAAAGAAAATAAATTGCAACAATGCAAACTGCAGTTTATGCTCTGTTCATGACAGGTATTTCCATATAGTGCATTGGTGGGTCAAGTCCTCTGTGGCTTCTGTAAAGAAGGTGTCTCTACTGATATGAATTTTCAGCGAGCAACCAAGCCACTAGTCCCTAAAACCGTCAGTGACATTCTCTCTTTAACCTGGATTTCGTTTCCCTCTAATTTTCCCAGAACTCAAGGTTATACATGCAGCCCCTCCTTGTACTTTCCCAGAAAATCATCTGAAATGACAGAAGTTTAATCCCATGAAATTCCTGTAGGCAGGCTCTGCAAAATACAAAAAACCATGTGCTCAATATGGAATAAGTTTTATTCTCACTGAAGAGGGTTTGACACTATGTCGTGGTTTAACCTCAGTTGGCAACTGAGCACCACGCAGCCACTCGCTCACACACACACACCCCCCCCCGCAGTGGGATGGGGGAGAGAATTGGAAGAGCACAAGTTAGAAAAAGTCATGGGTTGAGATAAAAACAGTTTAATAATTGAAATAAAATGATAATAATAATAATAATGTAATAATAATAATAATACACAAAGCAAGTGATGCACAGTACAATTGCTCACCACCCGCCGACTGATGCCCAGCCAGTCCCCGAGCAGCGGCCCCCCCGGCCAGCTTTCCCCAGTTTCTGTACTGAGCATGACATCACATGGTATGGAATGTCCCTGTGGCCAGTTTGGCTGTGCCCCCTCCCAGCTTCTTGTGCACCTCCAGCCTTCTCAGTCGGTAGAGCATGGGAAACTAAAAAGTCCTTGGCTAGTGTAAGCATTACCTAGCAACAACTAAAACATCGGTGTGTTATCAACATTGTTCTCACCCTAAATCCAACACACAGCACTGTACCAGCTACTAGGAAGGAAATTAACTCTATCCCTGCCGAAACCAGGACACACTAGCAGTGTAACTGAAGTTAAGAAAATCCTTGAATACTTTGTTAAATAGGAGTCCAGTTTCCTCAATAAATGTAGGCTCCAGACATAAACAATATAATAACGGCAAATAATTCAGATTATCCATTCTGAGATAATGAGTTTCTTTAATACTAGGCTATACACAGAGAATGAATTGTAATCTGGTCAGAGTACAAACATTGAAGAGTAAAACTAAGCTTGATTCCAGAAAGACTGAATGGCAGACTTTAAATGTAAAATATCCTAAACTCCAGTAGATTATTTTTTGTTTGCTTGTTCAAAAGGAATTTAATCCACAAGCTCCGTATTTCTACAATTTTTCTTGAGGCTATTTTGGTACTTTATAAATTAATGATTTTCACACTGCTTATATCAAACATTGAAGAGTAAAACTAAGCTTGATTCCAGAAAGACTGAATGGCAGACTTTAAATGTAAAATATCCTAAACTCCAGTAGATTATTTTTTGTTTGCTTGTTCAAAAGGAATTTAATCCACAAGCTCCGTATTTCTACAATTTTTCTTGAGGCTATTTTGGTACTTTATAAATTAATGATTTTCACACTGCTTATATAGTTGCTACTTCTTTCTTCCTCCCATATGATGGTTTGGTGAGACAAGCTTGTCTTAAGGTTATGAGTGCCAGGACCAAATCTGTCTTTGAGGTTGCTGGCTTTTAAATTGCTCCCTTCTCTGATACACCAGGACTGTTAGTTAGAAACCACTGCAACAATCATTTTCTTGAGCATTACTAGCTTGATATCACTGGTCGATTAAAAAAAAAGAGAATGGCATGAAAAGCTATTCATATACGTCCTTCTGAAATACTTGATCAAAAGTTGTTGTAAGAAAATATAAGCTTTCACATACATACTGTATACATACAACTACATAACATAACCAAAAAAGCATCAATGAATAAATAAGTTTAGCCCAAGTTGGAGTATCTTGTCTTTACTAAGCTTATATCATACACCTTGATGGCAAGGTTTCTTTTCAGCATTTACATTGGCTACAAACAAAGAACTCAAATGTTTATTAAACATCAAAATAAAATTGAATTATATTTAAGATCTTAATCATTGTTCACCTTCTTTTGCCTTAAATTTTAACCTATTTAGACATACAACTATATATTAGAGAATCTCTTAAATTTTCCTTTCCAAATGTGCATGTTTGAAGAGAAAATATAAACAGAGAACTTTGGAAGGGAGGAAGGGAGGTCATCCTAAAATAGAGCTTCAGTATCACTAAGATGCTTCAGCATCACTAAGATTTTTATTTCACTACATGAATTTACCGCATGAATAAATGGGATGCTGGATGCCTGTGACAGTTCCTGGAGAAAAAAAAAAAGTCTTGAAACAGCCCTGCCTCCTGATCTTCACTACTTAGGATTTATTTCTAAAGGGATGAATCTGTTTGCTGTGCAGAACAGAAGCTGTTTGTGGTGGTGTTTTTTTGTTGTTTTTGTTTTTGTTTTTTTTACAAGATTTCCTTAAACTGGCTTCAAACATATGTCTTTGTCCTTAATTCAATACATTTTTTTCTTAATATTTGTCTGCCTCAGTGAGGACTTACATTAGAGGGCACCCAAACTGAACTCCCCTAGCGAGAGGGAAATAGACTGGGTACCTCAGGGTACTGGTTTAGCTACATTTACAATTCACTGAGGGGAAAAAAGATAATCTGATACTACTGATACTAAAAGAAGTAATCAGAAATTAAACTCGATTCTGACAGTCCGACTCACACCAGCAACCCATCCACAAGATAATGAGGCTCCTTTTTAAAGAACCAACTCCTAGGTAATCAGATACAAAGAAATTATTTATGGTTAATACAGTAGTGGTTATCCACTCTATTAAAGTTCCATTATTTCATTTGTTGATGTAGTAGCTACATACACTGCAGTGAAGACAGCAAGAGATATTTGCCACTAGAAAAATCAAAATATGGAAAGAAGATCCAATATTTAGAAACCAAAACTATTTAAAATCCCCCTGCCCCAACATATGCTATCTATCTCCCCAGCAAGTGAATCTGAAGCAAGCTGTCAATCTGGGATGCAACAAAACAAGGCAAAGATATCCTCTAACATCCTCTCAACTGAATTTACAGACAAACAGCCACATCAGTGCATCATGAGTCCTCAACCTGTCCATTTATTAATGCCACGCAGGGGACAGAGCCTTCACTGTTGCAGGCGTGACAAAGAGCTTAATAGCTTTACTTCTATTGTGCAGCAAACAGACAATATTTCTTTCAGAGTTAATCCACAAGGACATTGCTTCCCTACTCCCAGTGCTGCTTTTCTTCTCTGCCCACTCAAGACCTGCTCTACTGGCTGTTTTTGCATTTGTAATGTGGTTAGGAGCAGCTGTGTGGGTTTTGAAGTCAATCCCTTGATTGCCTTTATTAACCACATGTTGCTTCACTTCATCGGGCAGTTTTGGAGTGTGCTAACTGATAAGCACCAAAGGTACTCCAGCTCCAAAAGGGGATGTAAGGCTCTGAACCAGCTACTCATCTTCTGGACAGCTTAGACAGCTCTGGTGGTGGATGTCTGACCCAGGGAACAGGACAAAACTTATTCTAAAGTAAACTCCCTGAATCACACGTGGAGGAGCTTTAGGGGTCTCAGTGCAAACTGCCTTAATCTACTGACCCTCCTCTATAGCATTTAATTAATTGTTAACATGGACACGGCCGTTACAGCATTGAATTCCTACCAGAAATCTTTTAAAGGAATCATAAACTTCACTTTCTCTTGATAGTCTCACCAGAGTTACAGGGATACGTTTTATGTTACACAGAAATAGCAGAAGTATCATGTGGTTTTACTGCCCTCCAACATAAAGGTATACATGTAGACAAGGTCTTGTTAATGCAAGTTTAGGGCCCCATGACACAACCTCTATTTGCAAAAGCAATCCTTATCCCTGTGAGCATCAGGGAAGTCACGCAGATGATTCGCCTGAACGAGGATTACTTACATGAGTTAAATGACTTGAGTTTACTATAACTAGCATTCATGAAGATTACCTTTGTATTTAATTACTTTTTAAAATGTTAATTAGCTCCAGTATACAAAGTCACCAGAGAATGAAAAATTCTCCTACAAGCATTTTTACAGTCAGAAGAACCAATTTGGATCCCATTGGTTTCCATTTCAAAAGTGATTATTCTGCAGCTTTACTGCAAATTGCTACTTTGCAACAACAAAGCTGAACATTTGCACTTCTTTTGAAGTGCAGCTGTGAAAACAGAACTGGAGAGAGACTGTTCACAGCTCGCTCAGCTCTTCTTTTTACTCACCATTTTGAGGGGCAGGTGGAGATAAAGGAGACCGGCTGGATGTTGTAAAGCGCTAAGGGATGGGAATGATGGAACAGGAAGCTCAATTCTGCCCGCCAAAATTTGTCAAAACCCTGAGCTGTACACATGAATTTATGGAAGCTATGCTACCCTTGAAGGGCAGCACAACAATGCCAGTTCTGCCCCTGGTTAGTAGCTTGGCCTTCAGCCCTGCCACCGCCCCGCCATCTGGCTTAGTGCCCAGCTAGTGCTGTATCAATAGGCAAATTTCTGTCATCAAGCAGAGACATGCCAGCCATCTCAAGGAAGCCTTAGACTGTCCTATTTAACAAAGCAGTACTTCTTAGGACAGCGTCATAAGTTGCGTCTTTGCAGGCACGCTTTCCAGATATCCCTTAGCTCCAGCCAGGCCTCCCTTATGCAAACAGGACAGCACTCAAACTCTGCCATGTGAGCCTGCTTCCCATCGCTGATAACCAGGCAGAGCAAGGCAGGGCTCATCTACTCCCTAACTCTTTCCCGACTCCTACCCTTCCTGAGAAAGATGTATACACCTCTTCCTGACAACAAAATATTGCATTCAGTGGACGTATTTGTATATCAAATTTAAACACGAACATAAAACTGCCTCTTCAGGATTCAGATGCAAGATCTCACCTGAAAAAAAAACCAGCAGTTTTACAGAATATGAAGTTTGATCCTGTACACTGATCAATTCGCTATTATGAATTGTTTCCAAGAGGAACCATATGCATCCAGGCTCTAATTCTGCAGCTGATTTACAGCAGCTACACAGCACTCCTCTGGTTTCAGCATCACCTGCTGTCCCAGAGATACTCCCATGCTGAACAAGCAATAAGATGACAGTCCTAAGTATGTTTTTGACCTTTTCTTCATTTTTAGCCTCAGTATCATAGTCTCCAATAGTAACATGGGCCACCTTACTTATTTTTCACTGGGAAAAAGTCAGGAAGCTGACTGTGGGCACGATTCATTTTTCTTGTAACAGGAGCTCATTCCCAGTCACTATCTTTACCTGTGGTACCTTCCCCGTTGCTGACAGTTGCTGAGATTTAACTGATGCTGCTACCAAAATGATTCATCTAACCCTCAACCTGCTCTCTGCCACAGGGGTCGATGAAGAAGGCTGCAAACCAGAAGCAGTATCCTGCCATGGATCCCATAGGATGGACATCTCTGCCTGAAAGCAACTACTGCCCTACAGAAATTTGAAATGTGGAGTTGAGGATCTGAATCTTACAAGGCATAACAAGAAAAGAGACTCTTTTGCAACACATTAAAATGGTCCCATAACCTGTTTGCAACACATTAAAATGGTCCCATAACCATTCATAACCAGTGTCTTCTGTTAAAGACACTTCAGCACTTCATACATAAATGATTTGGTAATTTTTGTGAACTATTTTGCAAATTGCCTTAAATATATTATGATTGGTGATGTATCTACACAATGGTTTTTTTAGAGAAGACAATATTAATTTAAAGATACCACCTCAAATAGAAAAGTCTATATCTCAGCTGTGGAAGCCTATAAAACTATTTTTACATATCCGTAATTTGGTAGAAACTCCAAAGGGCTGTGCTCCAACATAATTAATATCTAACTGGGGATGTGAGGCACTGAGAATTGCAACAAAAATAGCAGAGGTTTAAGGATAAGAATAGCAAGAATATACACTGGCCCCAATCCAATCATGCAGAAGTACAGCGTAAGGACAATACTGCCATATGAAACTTTCTTCCAACAGTTAGTGATCAGGGTCTAAGAAGAATATACCTGCTTGGCACAGGTTGCCCAGAGAGGCTGTGGAGTCTCCATCCTTGGAGATGCTCACAGAAGCCGTCTGGACATGGCCCTGGGCAACCAGCTCTAGGTGACCCTGCTTTAGCAGGGGGGTGTTGCACCAGATGACCTCCAGAGGTGCCTTCCAACCTCAGCCACTCTGTGGAATATGTAGAAGGTGGAGGCCTTAGTTTTGACATATACATATATGCAGATTACATACTATTATTTGGTTACAAATTACATCCATTGACTTTATAATTTCCAGACCTCTTGGCAAACTTCACTTTTTTAGTTTGTTGAACTTTTTAAACAGAAATTCAAGACAAGAAGACACCTTAGCAACAGGAATTATCCTGTGTTCAGAATTAAAAATGTATAGAGGGTGGTGGTAAAAACTGGATGTAGAAGAAAAACAGAATTTTAGCACATTTGATGATAATAGCTGCCCAACTGTAATAGTTTGCTTTCAGTAGAGGACAATCATTCTATTATCTATTATCATAGTAACAGTCTATGATAATAGCTGGCCAACTATGATAATAATTTGCCGTCAGTTGAGAAGCGAAGGCTACAGAAAGCAGGTGTTCTCACTGCTTTAAAAAAACTTTAAATGAAAAAGAATTAACCTCAGCTGTACTAGAAAATACAGGTAATCCTGAGCATTATTTTCTGTCAGTACAGCACAGTCTCTCATTCTGATTTTCGGATCCTGCAGTAAAAATAACCATACTGATTTCAGAGTGCTGCAGAAGAGCTACGATGGTATGCTTTCATACTTAGATACTGACAAAGCTTTCTGAAAGGAAAGGGCTCGTAATCAAAACTGTGAGAAGAGAAAAACATTTTCCTAAAACTGCAGTATTTGAGGAGATGTAAGGAATGTGATCATTAATGAGCAATATTTCTAATGAACACGTATATTCTTTTGAACTGTTTTACTATGTTGCTTTTATAAGTAAGTTTATAAGTCCAGAAATATCCTCTTTGATATTAGTGTAAACTAGAGGGTAGAAAAAGATGTTTTTAATGCTGCTATATTAAATGCCGTTGTGCTGTACAGTGTCTCCTTGGAATTGTTAAGTTTTGGTCACCTTCTCTCCGTTACATTCCTTCTAGGGTACAAAGGGTTCACTGATGGATGACAAAAACGATTAGAGGCATGAGAAGGCTTCCCCCATATGAAATGAGCATTCTAAGATTGAGATGTTTATAGAAGAGACAAATAAGAGAGGACACACTAGAACTTTACAGAGTAATGAATGTTATAAAAAAGACAAATGGAGTGGAGATGCTCCTATTTTTCATGTCTCATAATAGAGGAAGAATGGTTAGCTCAATGGCACTGAAAGGCAACAAATTGAACAGATAAAGGATTACTTTTTTCCTCCCTTAAACAACAAGTAAGAGTAAGGGGAAGATTAAATTTTATTCCATTAAGGAATTTGAAATGTTAGATTTGAAGTTGAAAATGAAAAACATGAACCTCCTGAAATAATAGCTCAGAAAAAATGAAATATTCTTCAGAAGAATTGAAAATCTGGCTTCCATTTCCATTTTCATTTAGCAAAAAAAAAGCAGAATTTTAAAACTGAACTTGTTTCCGAGCAAAAACTTTAATGTTTCACTCAGAAGAAATTGAAGCATTTTCATGAAAGAACTTTTCACTTGGATTTTCTGCTAAATAAGACTTAAACTGTCACATCAACAAATATATAAAATTTGATGCAACTGAGTTCTCCTAGGGAAAATAGTTGCCAACTGTGTTTTCTTCTAGCTAGAAAAAACTATTTCCACTATGTACTATTATGATCAAAAGAAGAAATGTGAAAAAGAGTAAGATAGTTTTTTGGACTAGTTATAACAGTGGCTGTAGGTTAGAAAACAACGAGGTTTCTTAAATCTTTCTTAGCTGTGTCTGGTAATCAGATTAATTAGAATACTGAACTAATACTGCTAGCTGTTATTTTAGTTTATGCACACCTGAATTCACAGCTCCTATGTGTTGTGCTATTATTGTTTTCCTCAGAGAATTAGAATTCATTTTATAGTAAGGAAAAAGGTGCAGGACACAGTGCAAACTACCACCTGGTAAGAAGAAAGGTAAGATATCTTAAGGGTTATTAAAATTCAAGCTATGTAACTTATTCACTAAACCTACTTTTCCATGCTTACATCAAGTTTACTGTTAAAACAAGAAAGTAAACTTAAAGACATAAAATATAAAATGAGCTATGGCATTATAAGGTTTCACAGTTTTTGACTTCCTGAAAATTTTCTCTGTGAAAAATGCAGAATAAAAAAAAAAAAATCTACGCATTCACATCTATTTCTCTTCTTTAGTGGAAAAACTAAAATGATTTAAAACTGTCCAAGTGAAATGCCTTGTTTTTTCACCCTGAACAATTTACCAAGTTTTCACTAAAGATTATTTTTAAATGGTCAAAATAAAACAGAATTGTTTTATTTCATGTAAAAGGAAAAACATTCCCTTGGCCAATAAATAATTTTTACCAACTGTATCACCTGACAACTGAACACAGAAACAAACACTGCATACCAAAGAATACAACCATCTTCCACAACAAATTTCTAATGCTCTCTAGCCCCTGTTTAATGGTGTCGTTAACAGCGTGTTATGCCTTTAACTAAATGTGCTTCCACTTCATTTTGACTATCCTGTCATTATTAATTCATTTGGAATCTGCTGTAGTAATACTGATCTTAATGAATTCATTTTATATTAATGTGCATGTCATACTCATTATTGTGGGGATTTCCACTATAATTTTGCCTGAATGAAAACAAAACTAATTGCAAAAACAATTTGTTTGGTGTGATAATATATTAGAAGGGAATAATCTGCCTCCGTTCTTTACAGCAGCAAGTGGCAAAGGTAGTGTGTCCCGCCACAGATTCCTTCAGAAGCATTTGTCTTAATCACATTTGAGCTACCCTGGTAATCTATACATCAAGGCTTGCTTCTTCAGAGAGACCTAGTACAAACATCCAGTCGCTTACATAGTCCTTGACTTCAGTGGGCCAACTCTCATGCATAAAATTCCCCGTATAGTTTCTTTGCTGGATGTCACGATTTCTTTCCTTACCTAGCCCAGATTTTTTCTGCAGACAGAATCATGGGCTGCTAATGATTACTGATACACAGAGAGCGTGGTCTTGCCTACAGCTTTTCCTTGTGCTTCCTAATCTTGCATCAGTGACATCAACAAAAGAAGAAACAAACATTACTGACATCATGGCATGTATTATGAAGATTAACCTCACACCTTGCAAACCCACACTGCCACAACTAAGCATGGGACGCACACCTACCTGATAACTGATGTTGCCTTTGTACCCTCTCTCCTTCACACAGAAACCTAGAAAGTTTTTGGTTAGGAGGAATGTCTGGAGACCTCCAGCGCAACAACCTGCTCAAAGCAGGGCTAACTTCAAAGCCAGATTACATTGCTCAGCATCCTGCACAGCTATGTTCCAAACTTCTCCAAGTATGAAGAACCCATATCCTACCTAAGCACCTGCTCCAGGGCTTAACTATTTGCAGTCTTCTGGCAAAGAAGTCCTATTCTTACAAACAGGGTGGTCATTAGACTTTCAGCTGCTTTTATTCGCTATCAAAATTCAGCACAAAAATGCAGAAAGGCCCATCTTGCTTTGTGCTCCAACTGGCCTTTTGACTTCTGTTTTGCAAAAAGATAAATTCAGCAGAAAGTTTTCCTACAGTTTGACTGCCAGGCCACTGCCCAACCCTGGCGGTGTGGAGTTCCATGCCTATGCTAAAAACCTATTTTGACTAGTAATGGGCAACCCTGGCGGTGTGGAGTTCCATGTCTATGCTAAAAACCTCTTTTGACTAATAATGGGCAAGCTTGATATGGTCTAGATTTTCCATTCAGATAAGAGTACTTAAAGTACGAGTGTTTATCCTGACCTGCGGAGGTGAGCTCAAAAAATTGCAAGAACAGCATTTTGTGTAAAGGTTTTTGCACAGAGGAAGGAGCAGTCTCCCACTGATCCTACCTTGCCAGCATACAATGAAGAAGTGAGAGAAAATAAATGCTACAAAAATAAAGCTTCCCCCCCCATTTTATTATTTTAATTTCAAAAAACAGTTTGATTTTTAGCAAAGCACAAGACATTGCTGAGCATTCCCCACTTAAACCGAATCAAACACACCATTAGCGCACAACTGAAATGCTGTTAAACTAAAACTGTGGTGTAACTAGTGCTCACAGCAATACAGAACTCTCCAAAAAACAAACTAAAACAAGCCAAATACCACTTAGTGAACTACTATCCATGATTTATTTTTAAAAATTAAAATGCATTTCTGCAGCTGCCTAGCAATGTGTGGAACACAGCACATGGTATGTGCTCTTTTAAGACTGCACAGATCTCTGATATTCTCATGTTAGACCACTTAAGGCCAGTTCTTTCCTATCAACCCTTTACTCATATTGACATGAACAGAGCTGCTTGTATCTGCCGCTATCATCAAGCTGCATTTTGCACTGCAGGGGACAAGTGGTTTGACTGTTTTCCCTACGAAAATCTTGATTTTCATCATGGTCTTATGTTTTTCTGCACATGTGGCTTGTTTGGTTCAAACTGCCACAGTTCCAGCTGTCAGTATCTCTCCCTTGTATCGTGGCCCATCACGGGGTAACAGAGGATGCATCTGTCATGTTAAAAAGACTTCTAAAAAAACAGGAGTCCTTGAGATGGTCAGTGTCTCCTTCAGCTACTTACTGTAAAGGATTTCTCCAAAGTAACTAACCACCTTGTGAACATGTTTAAGGTCCCAGTATTACAAAGTTATCTGCTTTCTAAATGAAGTAATCCCACTGAAGCCACGGGTGGCTTCCCTGGGAAAATCACCTGGGGAGTCCCCATGAACTGTGCCTGGGAATACACAGGATTAACACATTTTCCAATGAGAACATAACTTCAGTCCTCGTGAAGATTTTGGATCTTAGTTAGGTTCATGAAAATGGGCAATTCTAAACAACAGAGACAAAGAACTGCTTAAACTTGTAAAAGAAAAGTAAAAGAGATAAAGTACGCATTCCAGCCCCACTCAGTCTTTATTTAAAATGACTGCATCTTAACAACAGCTGTCCTTTGTAACAAATTATTTTTGTGCCAGCTATTTTTGCCACCATTTAAAAATGATTTGGATTGCTGCAGTTATTGATCCCCCACAGAGCCACCATTAGGATGTGACCTCTTCTATATGGAGTTGTTACATCACATAAGCACTGGGAGGATGAATTTACAGATAAACAGATGCCATTAACATTGAAAATTTTCCTTCAAGATAAAAGGCTCACAAGTTCTAACGCAAATTTTGACCATTAACCAGGAGAGAATTAAAGTGTGTTTTAGAATCAAATCCCTGTCCAAAAATCACTGGAGAAGTATAAGTTTCCTATCGCAAGTAGTATAAAAATGGTAGCAGCCGTGGCCTAATACCTACGAAAACCTAAGTCCTGTTGTCCTTAATATGTACAAGTGGAGGACTACAGGATCTTTGAATCCAAGAGTTTTGAACATCAACCAACCTTAATTTACACCAAAAATAAATCACCAGGAAATCTGAAGTGAACTTTAGCAGAGAAAAGACAGGTGCATTTATAATTGAAATGTAAAAGAAAAAAATCAAGGGCTTTATGATACAGATCTTAAGTCTGTCTTCACTTTATGGTAGTTTGGGTTCATTTCTACATAGTAATTTTACCCAGAATGAAAAACACCTCTGCCTCTTACTGCAAGCTGATACTTTTATGTAAGACTGACTCTTATTTAACCTCTGGCTAACAAGCTTATTTACCATCAGCGTAATCTCAAAAAATAAAATGAAAATAATCAAGGAGATGAACAAGTCAGTACCCACTCCCAGCCATATCCAATGATGCATTTCACACACAGCCTAATACATCGTTGACATGCTCTCAGCCTCCTTGGTTCTACAGCAAAGTCATTTTTAATCCCAACATAAACCAGCCTGTATTGCATACAAGCAATTACTCACATTCAAGGGCCTGACCTCTACTGTGTCAGAGCATGCATCTTTGACTGCAATTTTCTTAACTGGTTTAGAGGAACCTTAGTATTCAGAAGGCAGAAACTAAGGTTGTGTGGAGAAAGACAATTCGACCTCACAGAAGATTTTGGTGGGGTTTTTAGGCAGAAAGCTGGGCCCAAGCTTGGGCATGGGACTGCCCCCACCCAGCCTCCTCGATCACAGCAGACAGCATGGATACTTATGCAACTCAAGGAAAGGCCAAAAGTTATAAATATTAAACACTTTCATTCAAAATATCTTAACTCTTCTACAGGACAGACTGTAGCCACCCTGGGTTTGGGCTATTCCTTGGGCTATCTCTGGGTTTGGATTGGTTTGGGTTATTCCTTGATCTCTGGTGTTACTCAAAATCCTTCAGCTGAGACTCTGTAAGTTGATCTATTTTCCAATCAAGTTGAGAGCAGCCCTGCAGTGAGTTACAGCAATGGGTCTGTTTCTTCAACACAGCTCCTTGATGTTCTCTGATAATTTAATTATTCCCTCCCAGCCTTCAGCTTTTGCCTAACCTAGAGATAGCCCATCTGCCATCCACATCAGCTTGTCCTCACCCTAGAAGGCTGGTGTCCCCCAGCCTTGGACTGCCAGTAGGTTTCAGAAGAAGCCAAGAGCATGGATAACGTATGAGACTCTAAGCCCAGGTTCTGAGTTGGGCACTCATCCAAATAGTTAATACTTCAAAATACAGAGATATGACATTGAAAATATTTACTATTCCAAAACAAGGTTTCCTTCAATTTCAGAACAAAATCTGAATATTTCAGAATACCACAGTAAAAGAAAAGCTTTGCGGTTTCATTTCAGGTGGCCCACACAGCATGCTCCTCCAGAGCTACGGACTCTGCAGCGCTACACTCATTTGCTGACACATCCGCCTTGTGTGGCTGAGGACTTACAAAGAGGACCAGAAGGAAATCAGTCAAGCTTACGACGGGGGCTCACGCTGCTGGCGTGCTTCCTCCAGATCCATCTGTGTGCTGTCCAGATTGTGATAAACCCAAAGCCCTTCTGAGACTGACATCTTGGTATATAGACAAACTCAGGTTAAACAACTGTCTCTTCATGCTTTTCCTAGCAAGTACTAAAGAGAGCACTGGTGCATTAGAACCAGAAGAGACGTCCCAAGGCAGGACCCGAAAAATGCACAGCTAAGTGCAGAAAGTTTCACAATAGGGTTTGATGCAACTTCTCAAATATTAAGCATAATTAAGTAATTAGACCAGTTTATCAAAGGAAGTAGTACCTGGATACTTTTCTGTTTTGTTTTTCAAAACAATGAATGGATGAGTTTCTAAAGGATAAATTGAAGTTTTACCACAAGTAACTGGGTCCAATAGAAAGGATGATTGCTCAATTCACAGAGTGAAATTATATGACTTCCATTATGCGGAAGGTCAGACCAAATCTTCAAAGAGGTTTCTTTTTCTCTAAAAACATCGATAATTCTATTGGCCTCCAAGGCAAACAATAAAAGTGTGTGAGAAAGGCAAACACCTCTTTAACTTTTGAATGATTTATTTAAAAATTATTCTACCTTCGGGTGAACATTTTTGTGAAGCTTTTATTGTGCAGTTTCTGAAGATGTATATTAGAAGGGGGAAGAGAACCAAAAGGAAGTTGGGGAAAACAGGAATTTTGACATCTTTGACAATAAAATCCCTAAAAGGAAAAAAAAAAAAATAGCTGTGAAAATGCTTGCATAATTCTTTTCAAGGAGCTAAGAAACTCAGTCCCTCAAAGAACTGTCAAATTTTAATTTAATCCTCAGAGTTGATATCATACAATGCTCTAATACCAGTGCAAAAGTCTGTGTCATATTAATACCTATAAGCATTGGTCAAAGTAAGATATGTGGGATTAAGTATCAAAATCAACAGAGGACTATTTCTATTGCATGTTTATGGTATTTTTGTTTATATGAGATACTTAATATTTTCTTTTTTCCCTAACAGAAAGGATTACAGAATTTCTTTCAGTGCTATAGAACTTGCAATTCAATTTAGATCCAGCTTGTTAAGGAACGTATAGAGGCATAATTACACTGTGCTATTCACTATTGCTTTTTGTGTGGCAACTGATGTTTCCTGGATAAATTCATGTCATACAACCTGTAGGGAACCCAATTAACATCCAAAAGACAGAAAAAGAATGTTTAGTCATCAAATACATTCAAAAACAGTCCAGTGCACTAGCTGTGTATTTTTAATGTTAAAATTCCTTTGTTGCCTTCTCTTGTTCTCCTCTCTTATCACTGCGTGTACCAAGCCTGTAAGGAAAATGTGGCATAGTCTGATAAATTCTAAAGTGTAAAATATTAATTACTTTTGTCAGCTATATTATATTTCTCAAGTTTTACATGGCAAAGAATGAACACGACCCCACAGGAATGCTTTCTGGTGACTGAGGCTGCAGAGATGAGTGCGCAGCGTGTCTCGTACTCAACCATTCTTTCAGCAGTGGTAAGTGATACAACTGTGATCCGTTTTTCTGTGATGTTTTGAAGCCAAGGTCCTAAAGAAAGCTTTTAATGGATAGCGCTCACAAACTCCAGCAGAATCCCAGGCTGATCTCAGCCTGACCTTACTCTCATATCAAGACCTCAAACTGTAAACTTCTGGCCCTCTACAAATGCCCTAGGGCTTCTCTCAAGTGACAGGATTCAGTGGAATTGATTTAAAATATTGGCATGTCATTTATTCGTTAATGAGTTCAAGACTCATTAAGAATGTCAATTCCAGTTCAGTAAAAATACCATTTAAATTTTACAGAAAAACTGTGTTGTGGTTTTTTTTTAAACACACATGATAACACAATATATGCAAAGTTGAACCTTACTCCAGTCAGAGACTTGTGTTTTGACTTTTATCTTCTTCAGCAAATCAATTTTTCTATCTGCGGGCAGCCTTCCCTTAATTCCATGTCTTCCATGGTGATTTATGATGCCTGCCAATGAGATCAAGAAAATAAACGCTGGGGAGCTTGAATCCAGATGGTATCTCAGCTCAACCTCATAATGCTCTGCTGTCTTCAGGATACTACTCTAGTGCTCTTTAATTTTTGTTGTTATGACTGTACATTCTGATTCACACTCTGTGCTCGGCTATGCTCTTTCTTCCTCATAGTGACCAAAGGAAAAAAGAGGGAAAAACAAAACAAGGGCTCCACCCCACTAAAAACCACAGTGGTGGACACCTCTAATGAATACAAGCAGTGTACTCTCATCACTGGGTTAGGGAATTTCTACATTCAGCAGCACAAAACTGCAGAAGGATCTTAACAATAGGTGCTGACAGCATTAGGTATTGTACAAACCACTTTGTAAAAGCAACTGGAAGTTGATTAACATTTGTGGTGCTGCGTGGCCAAAAAAAAGAATTTGATTCCCTCCCTCAGCACCGAGGCATAATACTTTCATAAATGAGAATTTCAATAGAAGTTATTCACCTGAAACTGAAAAACAAAAACCCAAAACAATTCAAAACAGATTACAGGTGATTTCTACAATGCAGCCAGAATAAAACCTTTATGTATTTGGTCCAAACTCGGGACCAATCAGTAAAATCGTTATCCACTAATGCTGGTCTAATCACTGCGGCCTCTACTGAAGTAAATTCCATCTTGAATCATCTTGACCATTTGAACGGGCAGGCAGAGCCCAGCAAGGCAATGCAAATCTGTTTCCACAGATCAACAACAGGCTTCAGAACAAAACTAGACATATAACAGGGATAAGAAACAGTTGAAGAGAAACAGGGAGGTGAAGGTAAAAGGTCAAGAACTGTGAAACAGAGGTCAACAGCACTGCCTCGGCTCTGATGGGATAGCCGAAACATTCAGCAGTGGAAGTCCTTTTTACCTGAACAATGAATGCTCACACAGGTCTGAAGTTCTTGGTAGTACACTACCCATCGTCACCAAGACGCTGGTGGTGGAATCCTGCTTTTTGGAAATTAAACAATATGAAGAATTTTCTGCCTCCCAGAGGCTGATTTTTTTGATCTACAGATTGTCAGTGACTTCCTGATTTTGCACATTTCACATCTAGCAAATTTTAAAGGCTAATATGTGAATATCACTATGTTAATGTATGTCATGGATGCTCATGTAAAACACAACTCACAGATTCTGAGTGGCTCAGTTTATGGAGAAGCTGGATTGTACAGGCATTACTATAAGAGCCTTCTAAATCCAGGCTCAATTATTTATTGTATCACATGCATTCTCATGTTCTTTTCAAGGGTGTTGTAAAGATGTAGTAACAATTTTGGGTATGCCATATTATGGCAAAGCAAGCTATAGAAGCACTAAAAACAGATGGGAATTTGGGACTTGAAATCCGAAGATACTGAGTGTGTTCACATCTCCTAAAACACCCAGTGTTTTAAGCGTTCAAGAGCTGACCAGCAGTTGTGCCAAATTACTGATCCAAAAATTAAAACATGCAGAATAAAAACGTATTTTAGAGGAAAGAGGTTCTTGGTCTAAAATGAGCCATGACAAATCAATCATACTTAACTCATAATTGATGATGGCATCCTATGGTTCAAAATTTCAGCCTGTATTTTTAAATTTTTTAAAAATGAGTTATTAGAGCTATGGAAAAATTACATCCAAACTATGTGAAGTTATATAAGCAACGTCTACACGGGGCTGCAGACAGCCTCTGCAGCCAACTTAAGAAAGCTGGGGTGAAACCCAGTACCTTCTGGACTATTTCAGATCATTTCTTGTTTGTTATATATCACACCTAGACTACATCAAAAGCATGGGCCCCTGTCTGTCTAACACAGGCTTTTCCCCTTCTTCTCAGTTAAATGAACTGTTGCTCTGTATTTCCCCAAGTGACATTTCTCATTGTGAATGTGCTACACTGTGAATTGCCCCTTTCCTAGCATAACTGAAGATGACAACACGACGTGTCGCTTGAGGTCAAGGGGAGATAATGACCTTACTCAACCTCAACTCAGCAGAGAACACCATATCCTTCAATGCCATTCATGGTTCCAGTTTGGGAAAAGACTACTGCTTTTTCCACCTTCTGACTGCAGTTGCCACTACAACGTGAGCTAAGCCAAAAATTTGGCATATCAGCACATCACAAGTTGAATCACAGACGGTCTTGACCCCCCACCAAGACCCAAGTTCACTGCAGCGGTGAGGCTGTGAGGCTTATTTTGTGGCTTAGACAGATGGTACTATGGTGACGGGAGTCACAGTGTAACTTCAAGTTTTGTTTCCAATGAAGGGAATTGTGATCTTTATTTTCACTACTAGAAAAAAGAGCATTTTGATGTGACTGTACGTCTCGGGGATCTATGGCCCTAAATACATGGACACTGAGCTCCTGTTTTAACCCAATCCTGGGAGTTCATCTGAATCCAGCTGCCTCAAAGCTAAGCCTCAAGAACTGGGATGAACTTGTATAGCAGTACTACATATCTCCTCAAAATCTTCAATAAGTAGCTTTTCCTTTTTAGGATTTAAAGTTCATACAGTCTGTCTTCTGGGTGGAGTTTGAGTGAGAATCATCATGTATTTTTTCCTATTTCAACCTCTTATTTCCTATAATGGAAAGTTTGTCCTAAAACTATTATCCAGTGACTAAGGAACTAGAGTCACATACAAAGTGACACCTTTTGTAATTTGTTCCCTTGACAAATAATTTTTCACTATCTTCCATTTCAGTCCACAAACAATTGGTTCATTCTTTTACTTTGTATTACAGTTTGATTTTTTTGTGGCTTAAGAACATAGTTAACAGGAAAGTAAATTGAAAGGGAGCATCATTTATATGTTGCTGACTGAGATATTCTAATATGATGATGTGAATCCGGCTGAAAATAATAAGGTTAGGCTCATGTGACTGGCTAGGTCTTCCATTTCAGTCCACAAACAATTGGTTCATTCTTTTACTTTGTATTACAGTTTGATTTTTTTGTGGCTTAAGAACATAGTTAACAGGAAAGTAAATTGAAAGGGAGCATCATTTATATGTTGCTGACTGAGATATTCTAATATGATGATGTGAATCCGGCTGAAAATAATAAGGTTAGGCTCATGTGACTGGCTAGGTCAAATAGTAGCTTTATTTTCAAACAATTGGTTCATTCTTTTACTTTGTATTACAGTTTGATTTTTTTGTGGCTTAAGAACATAGTTAACAGGAAAGTAAATTGAAAGGGAGCATCTTTTATATGTTGCTGACTGAGATATTCTAATATGATGATGTGAATCCGGCTGAAAATAATAAGGTTAGGCTCAAGTGACTGGCTAGGTCAAATAGTAGACTTTATTTTCTATTTCCGTCATAAAAATGGAATGGGCTGAGGAAACCTTAAAGGGAAAAAAAAAAACGAAAACCAAAAGAAAAAGCACCATGTTAATCACCAAAGCCTTACAGTAATCCCCAGGGCTGATTAGCTTTCAGTCACTTTTTGAATCATTTGACTTCTTCTAATAAGATTAAGCCAGGCTTTTTTCCTTCTCATCATCATTCAAAAGGTCGTATTGACTATTCACCTCTCTAACACTGTAATTCACAGTGACTTTAAATGAGTCGTGGAACCAGCTTTAGCTAAATCTCACCAACAACATCTGAACCACATACAGGCAGTGAATTATCGCAAACTACGTGAGTGGTCACGTTAGTGTCACTTGTTAGGACCCAGTTCTAATCCCTTACCCACATGAAATCATTACTTGTCTAACTCATAACTGAAGACAGTTATCGTTACTGATGAGAACTGGTATTTTAAATATGCAAAAGCCAAAGATTACCATTTCCTCTTCCTTAACCCCGTCATACCAAAATTACCATTGCTTATTTCCGACCGACTCAAATACAGCACCTTAGATGTCAGTGACTAAAAGAGAGATAGTTTGCCTAGCTGAAAATCGTCTAAGCTCTGTGGCTCCTGGTCCCTATGATGAAGGTAACTCTGATGAACGTGAGTTTTCACAACTCAGTGACTGGCATTTCTATAAATGTCACTCTAAATATTCTCGGGACGGTCACTTCACTTAATTGATGTTCATGCCCTTTTCGTTGTGTGACCTTTTGGGTGCAGCACATACCTTTTTTCTTTTCTTAAAGGAGGTATGCACCTCAGTGGGAGACTATTGAAATCGTTTGAAACTCATTTTTTGTTTTCTATTTGTCCTATTTCTTAATAGCAATAAATAGATTGCTATTACCTAATCTTATCCAGCTAGGGTCTTGGAAAGCGAGATATGACTCCCAAAACTCCCAAAAGTGATAAGATTCACTGAATAAAGCTTCCGAATGAGGCTGTACCATGACCTCTGTGAAGGCAAACCTAGAAGGGAGCAATGGCATCTTGTCAAGGTCTCTAACACGGCAAACATTACGGTCTTCAACTACTATGGGAAACTGTGGGAAGAGAAGGTGCACATAGGACACCATCCGTGGCCTGTTTAAATCAATAGAGAAGCTGTATTTTTTTCAGTAGCCATTGACTCCAGGCCACTGAGGAAAGGCTCCATCCACTGCACAAGCCACTGCGTCAGTGGAACTGCTCACATGCACTAGGTACTCACTCACCAACCTCTTTATAGGATGAAGCCCAGCTCTGCTGTACATTACCAAACCGAGCCTAAAAAAGTACTTGCAAGAAACACTTGAAAGGTACAAGAGAGAATCCCAAACATACACATTCCAAACCACTGGCAGTCACATAAGCGGAAAGCGACTACAGCTGCACTACTACTGTAGTTTTACCAAGGAGTATGCACTACCCTTTTTAATCATTATAATGTATTGACAATTGACCTTTTCCATGTTAGTTTAAGTGCCTTTATAGAAAAACAAATAAGCAAACAAACAAACAAAAAAACCCAAAGAAATTGAAGATTCTTTTAGGGCTTTGATCACAATCAAAACCTTTACCCATGTGTTTGCCTAAAACAACTGAGCAGCAATTGAACATCCTCAGCAAAAAAAACCCTCAAAAACAACCACCCCAAACCAGAGCCTCCACAGGGTATCAGACTCATTAATCCTTAAAACATACCTAAAGCTTTCGGGGCAGATGATGAACAGCTGTATCAAACAAACAGTTGGACCCCTGTATATCAGCTAAGAAGAATTTCCTGTCTTCTCTTAATCTTGCCAAGCTATTACTAGATAAGCACAGGTTGTTAGATTCACCTGTTACTATTTCTGTAATTCATGATGTTATCAAAATTGTTTTCTCCTAGGGAAGCACCTGTATGAGACAGTTTTATATCCCATTTCTGCAGGCTTTCTGTTGTTTTATTGTATTTTTTGTCCTGAACATCTGCTTAGAATATTCTTTCACTCTCACAAAATAGGTAACTCCTTTATTATTGCTTGGTGTTTCAACACCATTCTTAAGAACAGAAAAGGTAATTTATAGTCTCATTATATCTGATATTAATATTCTTACTGTATGTCATACTGGGCACAAAAGAGAAAGGAGTATGTTTTGTTTATCACAAATCCATCCTTGAGAAAATAGCTTTGACCTGATGATGGCCGTTGCCATTTGGTAAGCTGAAAAAGGAAAAGTAACACTGAATACATATACAGACAGCATTACTACCACCACTTACTTTGTTGTAGTTGACATCAACTGGCGCCTATTTTGACTGCTCCAATGATGCACCCCACACCCACCAAAAAAAAAAAAAAACCACAACAAATAAACAACATATTGCTACAACCTGCAAAATGTGTGTCCAAAGTTTCATTGTAACAAGATTATAATGGGTCAACGGGTCATATAATATGTTAGCTTAATACCTAGGTTTGTTAGTGGCTGCAGACGTTAACACACATACCAGAGATCAGACAGCAGCAGTACCTCTTGTGGAAACTCCTTCATGGCTTGTTCTCAGAGTTCTATAACTGACAGCTTTCCTCTGAAAGACACTCCTTGACTCTATGGAAAGCTTTTAGTTACAGAAGTTTAGGTAAAGGAGAGAACAGAAGAGAGCTAATAAAAAGAATTTTCCCTTCTTCCTTTAATCTGCCTATCTTTTCTTGGTGACTTTCTGCTCAGCCTGCCCAATGCAGTCCATTCCTGCCCTGGTTTACTAACAATGCACTCTGTGGAGTTAAGACACTGATGGCAACCAGGTCCCTTGGGTTAAAATTTCAGTGATAATATACACATTTCTGAACAATTATAATAAATATAACTTCATTTATTCGATTACGGATCTCAGCTACTGCCTGTCTGAAAATGTATCATGGTCCTGTTGGGTACCAGCAATATTTTTTAAAATATATTGAACCTTTTTAAATAAGTGTAAATTTGATAAATATTTTGGTTCCATGTTAAGAAGGGCTGTATTTAATAAGGCATTTTAAAAAACATTTAAGAATGTTAATAAATGCAATCTCAGCCTATACTTCTTTCTCATTCCTGTAAGAGGTGACCTAGAGCTGCACACCCTGACCAGGGTGCATGCCGTCCAGACGGCGGCTTTCATCATCCCTCAGGCACAGTACATCAAACAATTAAAAACTGCTCAACTTCTAACCATACATGCTGCTTGTTCGTACACACACAGCGTATGAACAGCCCTATCTGCATAAGCGTTTGGCCATACGCATCCCCCGCTGCCAGATCGCATGGAGCTCTGCCAGCTTCACAGATTTAGGCAGAAATGACCCTGAAGCAGGAAGGACAAATAGCCCCCAGCTCTGGTAGCAGTGTGCTACATGAGCAACTCCAAGATACCTCTATCTGCAGGCAATCAGAATGCCAGCAGTGGGTAGGGTAACATCACACCTAGCATGGCACGGAGCAACAGCTTCACCTGATGATTTTATTAGAAGAATAACAAACACTTTCAATAGAAGGCCATGGAGACACTAGCATCCACAGCAGATAATATATATGTATTTTCACATATATATAACAACACCCCAGATCCCTGTGGTTATTCTTTGGATGAGATTCTAATCGTGGATTTTCTATTTTAAGCCAGCAGCAGAAAATCTGTAGCCAATCTGTAAGCAGCATTCTTTTGCTTCACTTTGCAAGACGTAAAAATGGTCTTTCTTATTTCATATTCTAATACTGTTCTGCAGTAGCTATACCCCCAGTCCCAATGGGGATGTATTCAGCAATTATACCATGTATTTGAAAGTGCATCCATTTGTGTGCCTAGGAGTATCACTGCACTATTGTTAACCACAGCTGTGTAAAAATCTTGAGCCTTTTTTCTTAGTCAAAAGCATTTACTTTATGGCATGTCGGGAATTATACGGGGCAGCTTTTCCACTGCCCTTTTTTCACTATCTCTACGAGTGAAATTTCTTAAGTCTGTAGGCCTTATATCCTGTATGGAAACTACAGTACGAAAGAGAGCATGGCAAACCATCAACTAGTTAAAAATAAAAATACAAAACCATATTTAACAAAAGCACAGCAGCTTCTTCCTTTAGCAGTTCCCCCTCCTTTCTCTCCCCTCCCTCCTAACCAAGCAGCAGTTCGGCTGCCAGCTTACACCACTCCTTCATCACCACAATGGGACAAAGCAGGGAAGAGATTTATGCTGAACCTCGTAGAAGGGGACAAAGCAGGGAAGAGATTTATGCTGACCCTCGTAGAAGGATGATGATAGAAATGGTGATTACTCCTACCGATGTCAGTACCGCCCAAGGATCATTTAGCTCTGGGGTGACCACTCCCGATGCTGATACTGTGACAAGCTATTGGCAGTTTGGTGTACATTAGTTGCCGTGGGGGTGCCTGACACACAAGGATGTAAATTAATGATTTAACATTATTACTGGCTGGGGAGTGTACGTAAGTAGAAATCGGCAACTGGAAATGCGGCGCGATTGCTGCAGTGTTTACTCTCACGGATACCGCACAGCGTTCCCTGTGCTTTACAGAAAAATATAATATGCAACCGCAATAAAATGCTACTGCAATAGTAGAGCTTTCCAAATAAGGTCAAGCACAAATACCTTCTACCTGACACAGTCAGTTTTAATTATTAATCCATATTCTGTGTTAAATATTTTAAAAACTATAAAGCCTGTGAAAAGCGTCATCTTACTGGTCTGGGTTTTGTTTTATTTTTATTTTTTTAATTTCAGAAAGGTAGTACAGCTTTAAAGTAGCAAAAAATGCTTCTGGAAGAACATTGTATTTTTGCCTTTGAGACAAAGGTGTTAAAGTTTACAAAATTATGGTGGTTTAGCTGCGTTTTCTGCCATTCCTTCTCATTCCAGCAATGGTTTCCCATCTTGAGCACTCAGCAGAGCATTCCCTTACCCAGGGGAAGACTTGTCACGCAAGGACCTAAAAAAAAGTATGCATTTCTCCTCAGACAAAAATACTGCATACATTCCCTTGAATTAGGAATGCAAAATCAAGGCATGATCAGTGCCCTGCCAAATAGCCAAGGGTATGCTCTGCTGCATCTCAAGATGCTGTTAGATAACTAGTCATTATCTTTGACTGAAGGCTTTTTGTAAGGCACACTTCTGCAACACTGGACTCTGCTGAAAGCTCACCACATCTAACCAAGGCTACATGGAAAGCAGCACACACGCCATTCTCTCCTTGGGATTGGAAACGAAACAATCCACATCGGCTGTCAGCTACATCACATAATGCATCTCATATTTATGGCATCTCCAGTGGGGGTAGAAGTTTTGGAGCATAGTCTTAGATGCAAAGCTTTCCTTCCCTGAGAGGTGTCACAGCTAAGGAACATAGTTTAATACATCTGCATGTCCCAATGCATTTCAGCCTCTTGATATTTATAAAATAGAAATGTTAATAATAACTTACCCTACCTATTTTGACTGGTGTAACAGAGTTACAGAGACCCAAAAATCTTTCTCCTCTCTCCCTTATCTCCTCTGCCTCCAAAGTGGAGAGAGAGACAGTGTCTTTTTTCTGCAAGGATGAGGACTGTTCCCGTACCTGCTGTGCCCTCCTCTCATCAGTACACAGTAAATATGACGGTCACAGCCTTATTCTAAGCATGTGCTACATTATTAGGGGAATATGAATGCCCAAGCATTATTTTAACTTGCAAGAAAGAGAATATAAAATTCTGCAAAATTAATTAGTGAAGATGGAGAGGACAGAGAAGTCACTATGAAACTCAGTGTTGCACACAAAAATACAGACAACTGAATACCACAAGTGGAAACCATTACAATTGTTTTACTACGTGTAGTGGTAATTTTTTATGGTAAAGGCAGTAGATTCCAAAGCTGTGTGCCCTCTCCACCAAGGGGTTTTAAGCACAGAATCTTTATCAGTTAAATACGGGGAATTGAACAAATGCTGCAGTAAAAGGAAACAGAGAAACAATAAACATCTGTTTTCAGCAAGACTCCATTTAAAACAGAACCTTTATTAATCAAAAACACTCAGGACTCATTGGTTACATTCTGCCAACTTTGATGAAGTTGTTGTCTAATCATTTATTTGGGAAATGAACTGTAATCTACCAGGTACCACCGTACCTCGGAGCAAAAGCCTAAGTGTGGCAGGAAGAAAACAGTTCCTAAAACCCACAACTCCAGGCGGCAGAGTTATCGCAAAGCCTCAATCTTGTCAGGGGCTAAGGAGCCTCTGTAATTACCGCAAAGCAAACAAAGACAACTTTTAAGCCATAAAAGTTAACATGGCTATAAAAGTCAATATATTTACAAAGGGGAGAAGCAGAGAGAGAGATAAAGGAAAGCCAAAGGGAGTATCTAACAAATTACACTTCAGTTTTCATCCTGATGGTAATCAGTTACAATAACACTGGGGTTATTTAAACCCCTAAATACTGCTGTCATTTCAAATTGCCCTGACACATTCAGATTATATTCAATAAAATATTCTCAAGGTCTGAATATTTCAGTTTAAGCGTGCTGCTACTGTTGCAAGGTTAGAAAAGGCTGCTCTTTGCCTCCATATGCTTTATCTCACTACAGATTTCTACTATAGCTCTGCATAAGACTTTCCCAAGTACACTGGCATTACATATTCCAAAAAGGGATGGAATTAATATGAAAAAAATCCTTTCTTTCCGCTATGTTGGGAAAAAAAAAAAAAGGAATTTATGAAAGACTTGTTTATCTAACCCAGCACGACCAAAAGAATTCAACATAAGTAAGCCACCAGAAATTAGAAGAAAATATTAGAGTCGAATGTGAGCCAGCTACACTTACTTTAAGAGTATCTTTGAATGTATACAGGTGTCTGAAAAGTTGTGGATATACTTTGGTTTAATTACTGGTTTTAATTTTACTTGAGCAGTAAAGTGTCAGAGCTATTAATTTTGAATAGGTTAAAATACAGTAACATAAATTTTGATTCATTTCTCAAGGAGCTTTGAGATTTGGAACTTAGCGGCTTGGTCAACAAGGCAGTTTGATGGGAAAAGGATACTGTCTGAGATATGGAAAGATACCCTGAGTGGCAGAGCAGAGTTTTTAATGTGCTGATGAAGTTCAGTGACATGAAGGAGGCTCAATGCCATTAGCAGATGCAATTTCATTTTCCTATTTATCAAAGCATTTTCCTACTTTAGCTTTATATTAGCAAGACTTATGTTTATTTTATGCTTTACCTGCTTTCTTTTTTAAAATCATGCAAAACTAAATTATTTGTGGATGACTTTTTTTTACTATTAATCATGAGAGTATAACAAAAGTTCCTAATCACATTGGCTTAATTTCATACTCATTTTGGTTGCACAGGAAACTTAGCATATTGTCTGTGTATGGAGAAAAACAACAGATCCTTTATCCTCTGTATTTGCTTGTGCTTGTTTTGCTGCCTTTCCCTGACTCATAGGTATGCAGGTTGATGCTCTCCTTTTCCTTTTTTTTTTTTTTTTTTTTTTTGGCAGGGGGCAGGGTGTGTGGCTTAATAAAAACCCTGTTGGCTCCAACAATGCCCACTGTCTTCAGCAAGTTTTGATCTGGCCAAATACAAAACTAAGCACTGTAACTATTTTGCTGTGTTCTGTAAATGTCTTAGAAGTTGAAACACCTCTTCTATTAATAATCTATTTTTAACATGTGTACTAACCAGTTGATTGCAAATCTTGATGTCCTGCTGAAAACAACTCTGCAACGTCGCAGTACCGGGAAAAGCTGAAGCATGTCCCTTCTCATCAGACAGTACAGTATCCTGGGGAGAGCGAGACATGGCAAACCCCAGCTGCAGAAATTCCTCAGGAAGCACTGAAACACCACAGTCCACCAACTGTGAGCCAGGAGACAGTACGATTTCCCTTATTCCAGTACGTGCAAAAGTCACTAGTCTATCATTTCCATCAGTTATCTTTATATATCCATATACATATACACACACACTAAATAATATTGCTTGCATGAATTTTACGTATATTCTATACTTTTCAGAGACTGAGACTCTCCTTTCTTGTTAGCTGCTAGATCAGAAGATGCTTACAGAAAACTGGATGCCGTAAGATTCTTTAGATTTGTGGTCACAAGACACAGGTGATTTAGGGTGTACTTTTGATTATTTTGTTCAAAAGAATAACTGAGGAACTCCAGATATGTACATTCACTTTAGGGAAGCCTAGGAGTGCTTTTTTTGCTAGTTTTTCTAACAAAGCCATAAACAGAAACAGTCCCAAATTATGTATCTGATGATACTAAGTGAGGGTTTAGACTCCATAGGTGATACCAGAAACGTGATATTACTGTCTGCTACACGTTTTTTTGTTAGACTAGTTGACTTTTCTGGGATTGTTTTGTTTAGAAATACAGAAAACCATTTTAGTCTTCTCCTACCTTCTAGCAGAGAAATTCATGCTATCTTACAGTCATTGCCAGCGACTAAAACCTCTTGGCAAAAAGCAGTCTGTAGGACTTCTAAAGTTCAGACAGTCATTGCTCTGATAATTACGATTCTAAATCTTCACTTTGCACAGCAATGTTTTATCCATTTTGCTGAAGCAGTAGACTCAAGGCAGCCCAATCCCATGCAGTAAAGGCATTTACTTTGGAGTACAGTCCAAAAGGTTAATTACTTGAGAACTGAAGTTCGTACAAGAATACAGGTGCCTACACCATAGTACTTAAATATTTTCAGGAGGAGGACTATATGGCTCTGTCATAGCGAACACTGTATGTGAGTGTTGCTTTTGCGACTCTAATTAAGCAAGCTTCAGTATTCATCAATCTATATATTTCCAAATTAGCTTCCTACTTACTTTACAGCTGTAGAATTAAAATAACATTCCAGCTTATGGCAAGTGACAGCATCTGCTTTTAAAATAAAGATTTAATGCTAAATGAGGAGTTATGCAAATTACCATCCACAGTTTTAGTTGATTTTTTTGGTTTTAATCTAGCTTGTCCCTTAACCACACCAACTTCTTCCCTGTAGATTTTAATTGATGGTTCTATCTTAAAATTATCTTACTTCAATAGGGTCCAGGCTGGATTCATAATATCATTTCAGCATTTGTTTTTAATTAGGACAATTATTGGCAATTGACCTCCACTTAACAGCTTTTAAATTAAATATAGCTGTTGCCATTGTTGGGCTTATTAGGCAAGAAGCAGCGAGTCTTTTGTTGCCTCCCTTCACGCTCAGCCCTCGCGCCCGTGCAGGGCGGCTTCCTCTGCACTTGCTTCGTTCTCCCCGCGGAGCCGCAGCTGCAAGCTCCCCAGGAAAGGGCTTTAGCCCTTGTTAGGGAGATCTTTTCCCTGTTAAACTCCCTCACAGCCAATCGATTTGTCAGATCAGAGGCCCCTCTTTCTGTGTGGCAGGTCAGCGCCCCTTTTTTGGGGCGCCCCCCTCAAACCTGCCGCTGACAGGGTTCCACTGGGGTCAGCTGCCTTATAAATCAAAGACAAAGACAACTTAAAGCTGAAGGCTAAGGATTAGCACAGGCGGTATTATCTGCTAGTCGAGGGTGAATAGAAACATGTTTGATACAATCTTCTTCCAGGTTTTTCTATGCCAGCCCCCCTAACTACTCTCCCCATGACATTTAGATTAATTAGAAAAGTTTAAAAAAAAAAAAGGCAAAAAATGAGCTTATAAACCATTTATATCTAGACGGCTGTAAGACTGGCAAGTGAAATCGCAGTGGTCTTCAACAAGAAAAAGCTTAGGAAAGATTAAAGACTATCAGTCTCTGCTGTAAGATATCAATACCGATAGACCTAAAATTGTATTAAGGATGGAAAGACAACCTGAACTGTATTGATACAGGGTTTGAATGCCTCATTTTGCACAAGCCAAATAACCCAAACATGGATAGTAAGACACAAT
This sequence comes from Aptenodytes forsteri, assembly GCF_000699145.1. Classification (NCBI taxonomy): domain Eukaryota; kingdom Metazoa; phylum Chordata; class Aves; order Sphenisciformes; family Spheniscidae; genus Aptenodytes; species Aptenodytes forsteri. The sequence continues at coordinate 1,815,226 of NW_008794854.1, read as the reverse complement.
TTAGGGGATACTAAACTATGCCACAATTGTAAAGCCAAGTCTTATTGTGTTTAAGCCCTGTACTCTAGACACCTGAAATTTCAGACTCACCCTTATCAACAACTTGGAAAGATTCAGTGTATTTGTTCATATTGCCAGTGCTCTTTGAAAGTAGTTGCTAATGTGAACCTGTGAATTCAACTGACGTACAGGAAAAAAACACTTTATTGACTGGCTAAAAGCACAGGACTGCAGGTAAATTAAGGCTTCACCTAAGGCTTATTCATACCGATAAAGTCACTCTATTAAATTTGCTGGATTCTGACTGAAGTCACATAAGAGCACAGAAGTCAGAGCGCTCCATTTTCCTGCAGGTAGCTGACGTGGTGCCCTGTTAGTTTACGATAACTACACCGGCCCTAGCCACCTGTCTCTGAAAGACAAGAAATTGCCCAGGTATTTTCCCCAAAACTTCCCTTTAAAGGAAGTTTTCTACAGCAAGGCAAGTTCTGGAAACATTTGACCCACTGTGTTGTATTGCTGAGAGTCCTGCCACGCCATTTGTTTGCAGGGCCCAGGCACACACATCTGCAATGAGCCTTCTGTGAAACAACAGCCTTCGTTGTTTCCCCAACCTCACATTATATTTTATTTTCTAATATAGAAAAAGCTGGCAAAGAGGCCAGCTCCTGTACATCAGAGGAAAGCAAATATCAGGTCACAGAGAGCAGGGGACTCCAAGAAGCTGCTGGCTGATGGCTTGCAGGAATTGGGAAGCATGAAAGGGCAACGTGTTTAAGAACCATTCACAGCTAGGGTTTACACAGAGGCAACTGCAAAGCCATTTCCATATGGTTCACTGTCTACTGCGACCGAACATAATTTGTTCTGCTGAGTCTCTTCTCATGGTCAGCTGGCATTTTCCTGTAGCTAACTGGAAAACCCAGCCCACTGGCCTGGAAGAAAAATCAGTTAAAAGCAGCACAACAGGCTGCATCTGTTGCAGGAAAAGCAACTTTTCACAATCCATTCAGTGACAGAAAGCAAAGGCAGCAGTAATCCAAGGACAGTAAGGAAAGGGACATCTTAACTTCTCAGGATGCAATATAAAATAGCTCAGACGCCAAATTATGTTGCTTGTTTGTAATACAGATACCCCAACACACTTCAGACTCCACTGTGGTGTAAACTGTAAAATGCAGAAGAAAGAAATCTCCACAAATATGGAGATTTTGTAATTCAAACAAACAAAAGACAAAATGCATAGGAAAAATCTCAGACTGTGAAATTCTGTTATTCTACCATGTATAGTATAAATATAACATACATAATAACACACACAAAAAAATAAATATAAGCATATTTTTAGCTAGCTACCTACCTACACATAAATAAAGTAGACTTCCTAGTTATTCTGGTAAAGAAAAAAATATGTATTTGATCAATCCTGATGCTGTTTATCATTTCTTCCCAATAATTACCACTAGTACACAACATCATCAATGGGCAGCCACTTGTGAAGTTCATCTCCACCGTAACATAAGAATGGCCAGTAACTACGATTTGTTTACAATGGAAAACTGTTAATCACAGTAGCATGAGTTACATGGCACACAGCTGAGAACTGGAAAAAACATGTTTTATTTCACCAATGGAAGTGTTGGTTGGTAAAGCACACATCCTTCAGAATCAAGATGGACAGATATATACATACGTATATAAAAGATGTGTGATATCTTTATAAAAATTAACAATTAGCTGAACTCTGGCACAGTCAGCTTGAATCCAAAATCTTTCTTTTGTAAGTGCTCAGCTCTAGTACAGCTAGAAACAGTGGGAGGTACGCAAGTACCTAAGTCCAGCCCAAGTACACAGATTTAGATTGACTGAAGTCAAGTTTTCTAATTACATGACTCCAAATGTTTTCTATTTGTACGAAGTGAAACAAAAAAAGGAAACGTAGGAACTCAGTCTCTCTGGCTGGAGCAGAATATAGCAACTCTGTACAAAATCTACTAAAGCTTTTATAAAGAGGGGCTGGAGACTGCTTTATATGTTTGATATTCTGAGAACTAGTGGCATGGTATACCATAATATACCACCTCATTCTGATCACTGAATATTTCTGTGTAAACAGAAGTTTACAACTTGGAAGGACAAGTACAACTTGGAAGGCCATCACGCTCAGTTTCTTAGTCATCAGTGGTAAGAACATTTCCAATACTGCGCATGCTTCTGCAACAACATGCATTTGCAGAGAGGTCACAAGGAGGAAAGAGGACAAAAAATTCTACAATTTCATTATCTACTATTAATTTCCTGCAAAGAATTAAAAAAAAAAAAATCTGATCTTCTACATTGAGGCATTGCTTTGACTGAGTTTTTACACAATGGGGGGAAAAAAAAAGAAAGAAAAAAAAAGAAAAAAAAAGGAGAGGTCATCTGGTTCTTAAAATCATGAGAAAGCCTTTTTGGCCTAGTTTCAATAGGCAACAATTGACAAGAAGCTTTATAGCCTTTATCCAGCCTAACACATTAAAAAAGCTAATCCTCTATTGCTCCTTCATGCCTCACAATTGAAAAGATTTTACTAAACATATCCACCAAAAATGTACTACATTACATCCACCCTATGCAACAGGATGTAGGTGTACTTCAGTCTACTGCAGATACAGCCATATACTGCAAGTTACTATTTTAGCTATAGAAATGCCCCACTTGAAAGGAAAAGCAGCGAAAGCAACTGCTGTTATTCAGAGCTGAATGAAAATGCATCACTAAGATGTTTTATCAGTAGATGCCTTTGCGTCTGTGGACGCTGCGTTTTCACAATGCTTCTTCCCCTCAAGCTTAAGTGGGGAAACCACACATTTACTCAGCAAGGGATAATTGGAAAAAAATATTCAGAAGATTGAATGGGGGGTTTGTTGTTTTTTGTCCTTTTTGTAAAGGATGTTTTTATTGGTTGTTTTATTTTCTTCTACTTAAAAAGGGGCTCCCAACCAGGTCTGATACTGACTTTTTTTGTAGCGTTCTAACTCACAAAGAAGAAGAAATATTGGCCAGGAACTACAAATGACATGGTTTGTTTAAAAATTATAGGACCTGAAGGAAACAACTAACACACCAAACTACCTTTAACAGCTGGTAAATTTGTGCTATTACACAGCAACATTCTCATTGTCAAAGTACTGAATATTCAAACAGAATAGTTACATGTATTTACAGGCAAGCATATGAGTAGTTTGTTTATTTTTAACTCAAATGTCATGAAAATAGAACAATTAAATGCTTAAAATCTAGTCCATGCAAAATCAGGGCACTTCTGAAAAGAACACGTATCCATGACAAAATTAAAAAACCTTTTATTACTTGAGCTGCTGTTCTGTAAAACCAAAGATTTTGCAACAACAGGATTTCTGACCCTACTAAATTAATAACAAGCCCAAATGCCAATGTAAATGAAAAGAACAAGTAAAACTGATTTCACACATGCAAAGAACTAGAAAGTCCTGCTGGGATATAGCCTTGACTTTTGTTATAAATGGGAACTGCAAGGAATCCATCTCGAAACATTTCTGGGACTACACTACAACCCAATAGTCAGTTCTATGTAGTGGTACCACAACATAAAATCACAGTAGTCTTTTCTCCTTGCAATGAAATATATAGCATTTTTGCAGCTCCTGGAAGAAAAACAGAAAAGCCCTCCTAAATCACCTCCTCCCTTTTTTCTTCCCTGAAAAAGAAAGAAACAACCTCCCACAAACCTCACTCATCATCAGGAAGCAAATTCCCTTCCAAGCCTTCCTGAATCTCCGAAGGAAACCTCTACTCTGAGATGCAGTAACCTTTTCGCTGGAAAGAATGAGTCATAAAGACAGATTTCAATATGGTAACCAGCGGCTGCTCAGCACAAAGGAGAGACATCCCCCCCTACAACACGTACATACAAAATACACGCTCAGTGCAACAGCAACCAGCATGTGACAGTGCATTCATTTTTCTATGCAAAATACTTAGATATTGGTAGTACAGCATGTAACTGATGCCAAAAGCAATTTGCTAAGTGTGAAAATTACTATTTCAAGACTTGATTCAAGAATTAACATAAGCACATGCTTAGGACCCACCAACAAAGAGCATCTGAGAAAGCAGCAGGGGCAAGCTTACTGAACAAGGATGCAGATGTGTCTCTAGGACACTTACAATTGCATTATCTTGTCCTAGACTGTTTTTATAACACCCCCCCCCCCACCATATCTATGTCCTTTTCCAGCATATAGTAAACAATGATTAAATTTGCCACAAGTAGTTTCATCTCTCCACTCCACAATAAGTGGAGTTCATCTTTTTAGAGGGATGACCTTGGATCAATAGCAATAGAGAAGCAAACAATAATTAGACTCATTCTGAGCATGTATTTCTTGTATAATCATGCCAAAGAACAAGAAAAAGTTATTCAACAATTTAGTCCGCTGGGCTGTGAGCAGGGGAAAAGGTAGAGGAATAAGTGCCCAATTCCTATTGACTTTTAATGGAGGCTTAGCGCCTATTTCCACACATGCGTTTGAAAATGTTTCCTCCAGATAATTTACCAAATGGTACTAAATAAATTCTGAAATTAGAAATAAGTGACAACAATAATTTCTCAAACAGTTAATAATATAATTGATCAATGATAATATAGCCATCTCTATAGACATCGTACAATATAAATATGGTCATTCAACATCACTATTTTCAGGTCTGAATTCCAAAAATATTTGTATGCTTGTTTTTAAAAAGCTGGTTCCTTTCCAGTGCACAGTTCAGATTAAATACCAGGGAAAATTAAAGACCTCAAAGACCTCATGAACATACGAACGGTTGCACTGACAGGCATAATTGTTTTCTGATGCATAGCTGGCTATCATTTAGCACATGCCCTGGTGGAATAGGTCACTACTATAAAAAAAAATAAATTCCTCACATCTTCCATTAAAGCAAGCAGCCTATATGCTAGTCATAACAGCACAGCAACACAGCACAGCATTAATGCATTATTTTCTGAAGCAAGTTGCCTTCAGTTTCACCATGCATAGTTGTTCTTAAAATGTGAAGATATTAACTAGATCATGTGTGACAAGAAAACCAATACCAGAATGAACAGTTGTAAGTTATTCCTCACCATTCCTGACATCCTTACTCAATTTCAATAATAGCTGATCTAGTAAAAATGTCAATTTACAAATCATCACCCCATCACTTAACTTCATTTCATTTTAAAGCACAGGAGAATAGGTAAGAACCTGTTGCACTGGATAACCTTGAAAACTGGTGAGTGTAAATTGAGTGCAATTTAGTAATACAAAGTACCACATAAATTTCTCACAAGTCTGGGGACAGGTTATAGGTTGCCTATAAAGGAAAAGGAGGACATCACCTCAAGCCTGTTGTAACCCAACTCTCTTGGACAAGTCAAGACTCAGCAATAAGCCACATACAGCTATAGTGTTTAGATGCTCATATCACAAAGGCTTTAAATGTCGATACTGATATAAAATGTAAGGTTCATAGGAAAAAAGAAATCTTTACTGAGGGAAGGAAAGAAGGTTTTGACCTCAGTGAAGCAAGAATTTATTTGCTAACCAGTTAAGTGGAAGAGATGACTCCTCATAAAATAAAGCAACATTCACACATTTACTGAAGGGAAACAACCTGTATTCTAGGACAGAGAAAGTCACACCATCTCGTCTCTGTAAGGAGAGAATTTGAAGGACTCTGGAATAAAAAATTAATCTTGCTTGTGTCCAAGTCTGCCTGTAATTTTGTCAAGTACTTTGTTTCGTCTCAGTTAAGTTCTCACCATTGTTTATTTGAAACGCTTGGTATGCTGGAGCCATCATTTAACAGAAGTGGGTTATTATGTCTCTGCTGTTGCAGTGAAAGGATGCTCAAGCCACATGCACATACCCTGCCCCAAAACTATTTTCCTGATCTTCCGGTAACCCTCCTGCTGGTGCCAAGGCAACACAGCTTAGGAAGTTCTCTCACGTAAATGTAGAGATAATAAAGCCTCTGACGCACTTAGAAGTAAAGGAGACAATTTATGACACAAAGTGGGAAAAGGGACAACGTGACTGGGAGTGAAAACTGATGGGAACTGGAAAAGGGAAACTGGAAGGGAGTGTTGTGGTTGGCAGAGGACAGTAATTATGTGGGCAAAGTGACCAGGACTGGGAACCGGCAGGATAGGGAGAATGTGGCAGTACAGATGTAAAGCCAGTACTAGAAGATATGACTGAAACCATCTTGCCAAAAAGCCTGGGTTAAGAAGCTGAGGCAAGGTGGGAAAGAAGAGTTAGATATAAGAAGAAAGCATGAACAACTAGAAAAAGAGGGGTAAAAGATGTATGAAATTAAGAGCTGGGACAGAAAAGATAACTAAAAGAGCTAGGACAGGAGACTGAATTTTGTACTTGAGAAGCATAACAACCTACTTCATACTATTATTTGCCTACCACAGCATACCATTTGCTACAACTCAGAGTTTAGTCCATATGACTGACACTTATCACTCCTTCTGTCAACAGATAAACATATTGTCAATCAGTTATCTGTTTAACACGTCTCTTAAATAATCCCAAACTCCAGTAGAATCTCAGGGTCAAGGGCATATATTTGCCTTCCTGGTACACAAGATATGCAATAAACTTTTGAGACTCTTCTAAAAAGTGAACATAAGATATCTACTTATAAAACCTGTGTAAGAAAGCTTTGAGCTGCTACAATTCCTCTTTTGTTTTTCTTCCCCTTCCTTTTATTTTCTGTGACCTTTTCTGAAGTCTTCCTAAATTCATTCTCACTCCACACTTCTGACACCACGTGATGTTTTTCAGTTTTCTTAATGACCAGAGATGAGAAGAATAGCAATGTACTTTATGTTCAGCAGGAATTTATAACTACACCATCAAGTCAGTCATGACCTTACAAATTTCCATCAGTAGCTCTCCGGGGCTAGCTCCAAAGTATAATAGCAAAAGAATTCATATTCAAATACATTGTCTATTAAGTTGTCTCCTTCAAATATTATTGCTACACTTGCTTGGCTATTATAGTTTACAGATATTTAAGAAATAAGTAAAAGACTATGGAGTTCAATAGTGACGCAAAAAGCAGAAGACAAAGTAGTAAAATTGCCATTTTGTGTGGATACAATTTAGTAACACCACAACCTTCAAACACTACATCACATTTGTATTATTTGGATATGGCATTTCTATACAACAGAGACTCTCAGTTACTTCACTCCAGTCAAAGCAGAACAGAGGTAAAGAGGACAAAGGCCTTCTCCCTCCATTAAGTTCAAGACGACGACCCTGGGACAAAACAGAGCAGTCCTGGGTCCAGCAGAATCAGGACACAGCCAAAGAACAACTCATTTCAGCTGCAGTCACAGCACGGGGGTCCTCCACATCCCTCTTCCCGTTTCACCTGGACAGTTGCTCTAAATCAAGGACTCAGAAGTCAATTCCCAAACGGCAGCGATGCATTCATGGGTCCCATTCCCCTTCCCTTTACAAATCCTATAAATATACTACTCTAAACATCAGCCACCGTATGTATGATGCCTGACAGTTTCACTCGATTTGTGAATTAAGTCTAGCTACAAAACAGGAAAGTTGTGATTGATGGATAGATAAATGTATTCTTAATAGCCTATTGCTGTAATGAAAATTGAGTGATTTAAAAACAAAACAAACAACCAAAAAAAGCAGGTACAGCTATACTGGGTCTCAGTTCAGCCTCTTCCTCCTTTAAATCCCTTAAATCATTTCTCCTGGCCAAAAGCATAGCAGGTTGATCAGCAGTCCACCACTGTCACATTGCCTAATTGGTTTGTTTCCAACATCCCTCTTCCAGAGGAAGATGCCGACTTAGTTCAACCAATTTAACTGTCATGTTACGTGCTGGAGGGACTGAACCCTTTCAGTCCTTTGCCCTGGGTGACCTTGTGTCTATGGCTCAACTTGAAACCTTTTACCTTCTAAAGCTTTCAGGACATCTCTCTTCATTCATTAAAATACATTAGGCCTCTGTCCGCTGAGGGAGCAGCTGCCTTTGCTTTGTTTCCCCTAATTCGCAGAGTCGTCATTAGCAAAACTTCTGCTTTCTCCATCGGCAGCCATGGGTGTCTCCTCTCTGTGGGAAGTCCATCAGCCCCCTCTCCCTTCCTGAACCGTGCATCAGTCCACTGGGATACGCAGGTGCTGTTAAAAGCTGTGAGACAATGGCAAAGGGACGTCACGTAATCTCCCCGTGCGACAGGGCAGCTGTGTAGGTCTCAGGCATTTCTACCCCTACACCTTGTACTTGTATTTTCAAAGTGTTTTACCGCGTCTGCTCCTGAAGAAATCCTGCAGTGAATGATCTGCAATTAGGCATGGATAGTTAAACAAAGCTCATTTCATATCAGAGCAACTCCCCTGAGTCTGTCCTGGCAGACTAGAGATTATGAAATCAAAGACGCGCTCTGACAACAGTAGGCACATACCCTCATTTAAGGGCAACGCACAACATGCAGTCACCGTGATGAAAATACGTCACCGAGGGAGCTGCCAGGCTCACTATGGGAGTACCACTTGCCTGCCAGAGGAGCTGACCGTCTGTAGGTACCGGTGACAGCCTCTGCCGGGGCCAACCTGGCCTTCACGTGACAAGTATTTGTTCCAGCTCTCCAGAGCCTTCTGAGTTAGGGTTGGTGAAAGGGACCGCAGGAGCCTGCCGGCATCCTCTTGGACTTGAGACAACAGGATTCCTTGTGACTGTCACCAGGCTTTTTTATTAACTAAGAGTTATTAACAACTCCCCTTTATTCCATTGAGAAGAAAAGTATGTATTTTTGCCAACTGATACTGTTTTAAAACAATAAAGCGTACTCCAAACACCATACTGAATGATCCTCCCCAGTGGCTGCAGTGTTTCTTCTGCAGCCAAGACGGCCCAGGTAACCCCACTGCCTCACGTGGCCAGAGAAACCCAGAGGCGCACTTCTTTCTTGCTCCTCCTGTTGGCAACTCTGTCCTTCAGTAGGACAAGACCGAGCACCCCTCTGCTGCCGAGGAAGCTGCTGCAGACCAGCCCCGGCTCCCTCTCACAGAGCACGCAGGTCAGCATCTGATTTATCTGTTCTCAGTTTGGATGTTACATTTCCCTGGGATTTGGAGGAAGGATTCTGCTCCTTCCCTCAAGGGCAGCAAATCCCACTTGGGGGAGGAGAAGCTACCTGAAGACAGGACATGGCAGGATGAGGAACAGACAGAATTTCTTGCAATCCAGAAAGCAGCAAACTGTTTTTCACTGATCTGGAACCAAGCTGGGATACAAGAATACAACTGCAAGGACACTGCAGGTGGGGCAGAAGTTCTTCAGGGAAATGATCTGTTTTACCTCAAAACTTTGTTTTCTTTTTAGTCAACCTCCCTCCCCAACCACCTCCCCAGCCCCAATCAATTTTTTATTTTAAACTTAGCTTTTCAAATTTAAGATCTTTCTGATCTTTTTTGGGAGCTCATTATTGAAAGTTCAGGCCTTCTCATCTCAAACATCTGTCCAGGTCAGAGTTCTGTTTCCTGTTTCTCCTTAGATAGTTTTTAATGGGAGAGAGCGTTTCCCTTGATACTATTATTCAACTACAACAATCTGGAATATCTGTTCCTGGTATTCTGCAATAACATTAGGTGCATAGGCCTTGCCGACTCCAGATAATTTCTATCAGGATTTTGTTAAGAATATGCATAAGAAAAAGTTGATTCCCTGTTATTAGGCAAAAGGACACCCATCTTCCCCACTCGCTGTGTTCTTTGGATGCAGTTTGTCATGATAACGTATGCCTGCCTTATGCATTTTTCTCCTCCCGTTCCAAGTCATCCTGACACAATAATATGAAGTTTACAAATCCCTTCTATCTTAATAACCCATGTTTACACATTCATTTTAGTAACATGACAGGAAAAAAAAAATCAACAAAGCCTTTTTCTTACCAATCTGTAGAATCTAAAATGTTGCAATATAAACAAATGACAAACTTTGGGAAGGGCTGTTTTTGCTGGGTGACATTACCCTCATTTAGTGCTGGAGAACCTCTTTGGGGCATCCCATCATCGTTCTGTCACTATACCATTATTCCACTATAATAGAATACCCGCATTCATATACCCTGGCCTTAGGAGAGAAAATGCACTATAGTGTGCATAAGGCTCCTCTGGCAAAAAATTTACTACGAACATAAACATTCCTCCTCAAAAGAAGACTGTTCTGAATCCCATATATGAATTCAGTATGGAAATAAAAAGACAATTCTAACAAATGTCCTTTTTCATGACAGACCTAATTTAGAATTGTTACCAATATTAAGAGACTTGATATTTCATTGATGGTCTTCAATTAGGGTTTTTAAACTGCAGTATCATTACATAAAAACATTTTATGGCAGATAATCAGGTAATAAATATGTCATCCCTTCCATCATTTCATCTTTACAGAAAAGTAGCTTGATGATTTTGGCAAATGGGTCTTGTTGGGAAAAATCTTGTGCCCATAAATTTGTTGCTGAAGAAAACCCAAGCAGAAAAATCAATTTCTACATCCCATGGAACAAGAGAAAAGCTTTCTAGAGTAACTGTCCTATTGCTGTTCTAGGTTATCCTCTTGCAGACATGACACACACTTAAAAAGTAAACAATTTAAAGGTGGGGTTTGCTACTCACACTGTGTGACTTCCTTCCACTGAGGATTCATAAGAAGAGAGACAAGAGATCATGGAAGAGTAGTCACGCAATGCCTGGGAGACAGGTAACAGTTTTCTCATCAGTAAAGTAGTGCATGGATTTTTTTTCCCTACCATTACAGCTATCTAGTCATAAAGTAGCACTGAAGAACTAAAAAGGCCATGCTACTTCAAAATTTTCCTAGCGATGGAGGTGCAGTGCAATTTTGCAATAACAGCGGAGCAGGTGTAAGTTGTGAGGAGGTTTAGTGGGGTGCAGGGGGAAGGCTCAAGGAGAAAGGATGGGAATGATGTTGAGAACAGGGGTTTCCCCATTCCCTCATTATCCAAAGTCTTCACTACTCCCATGGACCATGGCAGCCATCCCCGCCCAAACCTTCCCCTCCAGGATCCAGTGCAGCTATCTCTACCTCCTCCTCACCTTCCAGATTCCCCTTGCTTGGTTTTAGAAAAATAAAGTGATAAACCTGGCAAAAGTGATCATCTAATCAAGTTTGACACTTTGAATGTTGCTGACTTAATAGTATCAGAAATGTCCAGCTAGATAATCTTAGTCAAGAACATGAAGGGAAAAAAGTTTCTAGGAGATTTTAGCATCAAATAACTCAGAATAGAGTTTGGTGTTTAGCCAAAATCCAAAAATTACAAAGAGGTATCTGGAATCATGGCTTTAAATTTTCCCAAAGTTTTTATTTGAAGTACCACATTTGGCCTATTTCTAACGTATGTGACCAGGTTTATATTAAGCCATTACTTTTTCCCTGCGGTGTCCAAAAGGGCTAATCTCTGATCTCATTTCACCTCAACCAGTCTGCAGAGTCATTGGTGAAAAGATAATAGGATGGCAGATTGCAATTAGAAAACCCTACGTCATTTTGGTCCTTCCTTAGGTCCTGCCAAAACATTAGTGAATATTCACTGATTCAAGCTCAGAAAGGCATCTTTTTTAAACCCTCAGGACTTTTTAACTTCCACTATCCCACCATAAAACCTAGCTTTCTCACCAGGTTTTGTTGTATTTCTCATGTTATTAGCAGTTTCCATCAATGAATATCATCTACCTTGCACATTTTAATTTAACTTCAACACACCTTTGAGGGGAGTAAGCTTTATTATTCTCACAGCGCAAGTATGAAAACTGAAATACAACCAACAATTTGGCCATTTCCGCCACAGTACTCGACTCCTTGGGCTGTACCAAGCAGATCTGCACACTGACCACCAGGAGTGTAGCTACATACTGGCACTGGGAGCTGCGTATCATTTTCAAAGAGAGCATAAAGAGCATGTTTTCACTCCCATCATTCTTCTACAAGTTTTTTTTAACTCTTCCAAACCAGATGACAGAACAGCATTTAGGTACAAAACTCCTTAAGGGGAGGGGGAGAAGAAAGCCCAGGAAATAGCATATTAATTTTTGAGTTTAGTTTGGAGAAATCTGAATTTAGGCAAGTGTGACTGAAGCAGCCGTGCACATGTCACATTATCACCTAACTTCTTTCGCAAAGTCTGTTTTTACAGTAATTTTTTATACCACTGAGCTGCACAGTTTTACAGTGTACTTGACTTCATGGCACTGCAAACAAATTGAGTTTCAGCACCTTGAAAGTGAAGTGGTGTTGATCCAATGATGTATTACTCAAAACATGTAGCCTGCTGAGGGAATCAACAGGGAACCTGTACTTTTTAAATTAGTTTTTTTCAGCTTATATAGATTGACAGTAGCAAAGTTCATCAGCCTTGTCACTGGTGGTAGGCTCGGTGTACTTTACTAACAAATTGAATGTTATTTTCAGAATCAGTACTACGGCAGCAGGCTGAGCCTGAGGCATCCAGTCACCTTCTCCTGTGCCCTACATTCATTCCCTCTTTTAATTAACTACAGACATGTGGTAACACTATAGATTTGGTTTTTGTTTTATGCATTTCCATCAATGATATGCATTAACAAAATGACCCCTTAGGAAATAAACAGAAAGGAACTGATAAAAAAATACAATGAAAAAACAAATACATTAAAATAGTCTGAACTTTTTATAATTAAGGAAGCATCCAGGCCATTCCATTCAGTCCCTTCATAACTCTGAATGACAATTACTGACCCTCACTTAAATTTTGAATTATCAATGTCAAAGCATCCCAAGCGTTGGATGCTGTGTAATTCATGTAAACTGACAGTCATTCAATATCCAAATCCATTAGAAAGATTTGGAAATCACCGACTGCTCAAGAAATGCACTCAACAAAAGAACAACCACATCCCTCCCGTCTGGAAAGTAGTGGACCCTTGTGCCTTTGAAAAGCATCCGCTGAGGCCCAAGAGTGAGAGACGGAGTTAGATACCTTCCACCTTTTTTTTTAAGAGAGTGCAGAAGCATTTCCAGTCAATGCACCAAGACGGAGCACGTTTCCAGCGAGCACACTTCTAAATTGCTGAATTCTCTGCCACAGGATGCTATAGAGACAAAAAGCATAAACAGCCTCAGAATGATCTATGTCACCCCACGTACGCTGTGTCCATGGCTGCCCATTCACATGACCTTCTGGAGGCAACTGTCAGCTCCAGTTGATCGTTGACTTACAGGACAAGCACCACTATTTGTGTGCCAAGTCCTTATCTTCCCATCCTGCACACAAACCCTAGACCTCAGATCTAACCAAGCGTGGAGCCTGAAATGCTCTCATGGTAACATTTACGTAAATACTCAGGGCATTGGGTATATTTTACAAACATATGTTTTAACTAAGATGTTGGAAGAAACACTTTAACTCGGATATGAGGATAGAGAGAAAGGTGGGTTGGGTAGTCACAGCCATTCATTTTGGCCTTGAAATTTGTCTTCTCTTGTTCAGTCTCAACCCTCTGAGACCAGCAGAAGGTTGGGGCTATCTTCATTTCCATAACAAGCTAACACCTACAGCTGTGTATTAAAAGAGTATTTATGACAAAAAAAAAGCTTCAGAGCATGTTCCAGTTTTTACAAAGGTTGACAGCGTTCCACAATACACACAACAAATTTTAGGGAATTTAGTTTTAGTTCTTCCTTGACCTTTTTTTTTCTTCTTTCCATCTTCCATGGTAGACCATGGGCTAGAACAGGGTGAGGGCAAGGTGTTTTTTTGACATAGATGGTTTATCTTGCTCTCTTGCATAGACTAAATGGGTCATCACATTAGAAGGTCATATCAGAATTTATTCCCAGACTGAAATGGGTATAGGTTTTGTGGTTTTGTTTTGTTTTCCTGCTTTCTTCAGTAACCCAAGGCACAGCTAGCCTACAAGGTTTATCTGGGTTTCTCTTACTCATTAGTCCCCTAGTGGTATATTAGTAGGTTTGCCTTTTTATCTTGGACACTCAGGAGATTATTCTTCCAAAATATGTTGTTTGGATTTGTACAGTGTGTCTGTTACAAATTCAATAACCTGCAGAGGAAATATGATTAAAAGATCTAATGTGGTTTTGGACCCCAAATGTAATCAAAATTTATCGAAATGCCTCTCCCATCCCTTTCACTGGATGTGAATCAATGAGTTTTGTCCAGCCTTCTTCTGTAAGACATTCCTTGGTGAAATACAGTCTCCAGCTCTTCTTTTTAAAAAGTTGCAATGACACTGTGGGGGGAAAAAATAACCAAGAAAGATGGAACTAAATTTAAATGTAAACAATGGAAATACATATATTATACGTAAGCCTACTTAGAGCAAGAATGAAACCCTATTTGAGAAATCCAAATCCAGCTTGTCAAATCAAGACAGAGCAGCTCTTTCAACCGCTCTGTCTTCCAGACAGAATCATGGGGTGGCGGGAGGAAATGTTTCTCCCAGCGTGACTACAGAACTAATGAATTATCTGTTCCAAGTCCTTGGTTTTTTACATTATTTATACTCAATACACTATATTTGTAAGGATGATTAGTGCACCATCTGCCTGGGCCACAAACAGGCATAAAGGAGACAACCTCCCGATTAAAATCTCATTTCTTTTGAGTAGAGAGTAGGAAATCGCTATTCTTTCTGGACATGCAGACCTCCAGTCTCCTAATTAATCTACATCAGTCATTAGATACAGATAGCCTGGCCAGACCTAAAGTTATTTAAATGCATCACTAAGATGAAACATACTACAGTCAAGCCGCAAACACTCAGTTCTGTACTCTCTACAACATTGTACTGGAAATACAGTCTCTCATTAGGGCAGTGTCAGAATTAATCACGAGCTCTGAAGTAAGTTTCTAATTTTTATCATCACAAGACTATGACTAATACCGAAATTCATCTGGATAAATGTGGATATCTGTATTAGAGCCAGCCAGCTTCTTCTGCAGTTCAGCAAGGATCTCGTCAACAAAGTCAACAGCATCTCAGGTGTAATTTGGCAGCCTAAACAGGACTACTTGTTTCCAGAGAATACACAGGAACTAAGAATGATCAGTCCAGAAGTAATCATACATACTTTTGAGACCTAAGTTAGATGAGATGAATTTCATAATCCCTGCTTACACTACAGTTGTGAAGGGCCGATGTAACAGGGAAGCCACAATTTCTATTAAATCTGTAATGAACAACATTGCTAAAAAATATCAAAGCCCAGCAAATTTATTTTAATTCAGAGTTTTCTATCATAATTACTAACCACATGTCCTTATACTTACCTATTCTACTACTGTGTTTCCTCATTTTTGCACTGCTCCAACATTTACAAGTAATTTTTTTTTTTTCCTCCTTCCCTTAACCACCTCCTGTTGTCCCCTTTTTGACATTTGTGAACACTTTATGTGATGAGTGCCATTTAATTCAGCTGGGCCCACTGCCATCATTTAGCCAAACAGTACAACTACTACCCAGTTGTTTTAATCTGTTTTCACAAATCAGTCCCTGCTGGTCTCCTCTCAGAATTTCTTCCAATTTTTCAATGTTCTCACCACTACAGTAGTGAAGAGATGTCTGCAGCATCCAAACTCAGCTTGCACCAGGTGGTCTTTATAGCTCTCTCAAGAAATCATCTGCTCTATACACCTTCCCCCCGCCCCCCATGTGAAATGTGGATGATGGGTGTAAGACTGAGCTGACTATTTGTTGCTTTTACAATAATGGAGTGTGCCGTAGCAATTACACCTACACTTATGTGCCATCTGGACAAGTGCTGTCAGTGAAAGATAAATTGCAGATGAGATGCCATTACTTTTTAAATAACTATTTTCAGTTCACATTAAGGGCAAGTGTCTTACTAAACTCCAAATGCACACTCAGTCCTGCAGCTGTTAAACAAACTGATATTTAAATGAAAAAATACCAAGACCTAAACTCGAAGAGCATCAGGAAAACGTTCTTGAGGTAGAACTTGGCTAAAATAAATAATCACAACATCACTCCAAACTTTGCTTAAGCTGGAACTCACGGCTGCTCCTGTTTTTCATATGCCTGAATTAGAATCACCATGCCAAAAATGTCTGTCTACCCCAGTATCAGAGTACATGATGTAACAGCCATTAAAATACACACACACATGCTCATCACCATCTTTACTTTTGCAGTACAAATTAAGGGCAATCTTTGTCAACAACCCACGTGTGAACCACTTTGAGATTTTCTGTCCTGAAAGAAGACCCATCTGTCATTGCTGTCTTCATAAACCAGTAAGAATGGAAAAACACTGGTATGTATCCACATAATAAATGAAAACAGTCTTTAGGGGAAATGTAGAAATAATATATTTCCTTAGAGGATTCCAAAGCATTTGACAAACATTGATTGAATCTCAGTCTCCCTGTGGGTAAGCGTTATTAGCAGAATATTTTACAAACTGATAATCCAAGGCATAAACTAAGGCAAATCACTCAGTAGCAAGTCCAGAGAATTTAGGAAGCCAGGTGCTGAGGCTTATCTACTATTATAAACCTTCTTCAGCTGTCAACAAGAGACAGCCTAATAAATTTATAGACTCATAGACTAATTTATGTTAGAAGGGACCTCTGGACATCACCTGGACCAAACCCCTGCTCAAAACAGGGCAAACTCAGATCAGGCTGCTCAGGGTCTCCTCCAGGTAAGTTTTGAGTATCATCGAGAACAGAGACTCCACAACCTCTCTGGTCAACCTGTTCCAGTGCTTCACTGCTCTTATGGTGACTTTTTTTTTCTTTGTATCTGACTGGAATTGTCCTTTTTGTAAATCATGTCCACTGCCTCTTTTCCTTCTACTGTGCATCATCAAAAAAAGACTATCTTTTCTATATCCTCCATTTAGGTAGATGTAGACAGCCACAAAATCTCCCCTCCGTTTTCTCTTCTGAAGACTGAACAAACCCAGCTCCCTCAGCCTCTCCTCATAAGTCATCCACTCCAGCACCATGACCATCTTTCTTGTGCACCAATGGACTTATTGTAGTATGTCAATGTCTGTCTTGTACTAGGGAGCCAAAACAGGACACAGGACCACACTTGTTGGTCTTGCAAATACAGCCCAGGATGTAGTTGGCCTTCTCCATCACAAGGGCACACTGAGTCAGCCTGTTCAACCTCCTCCACATGAGATTCCCATCAGCCCATCTTTCCAGCCTCTTGAGATCCTTCTGAATAGCAACCCTGTTCTCCAGTGTATTCACTGCTCCTCCAAATTTGGTACCATGTACAATGTTGCTGAAGATGCACTTTGACCCACCGTCCATCTTGTTAGGTTAAACATTATTAGCTCCACCATTGACTTCTGACAAGAAGACACTAGTAACCAGTCACTTAGATATACTATGCACCGCTGATCATTCTCTCTCTCACTAACGGGAAATCTGGCTGAGCTTTGACTCTCCAAATTCAATCTCTCCCTACTTGGGCAATATCTCAAAGCTAAGGGTTGAAATCCTGCTATTCACCTTGCTCACTTTTCTCATTATCATAAATTATACCACCTCATGATTGCTATAGCCAAGGCTGTCAGCAATCTTCACATCCCTAACCAGTCCTTCTGTATTTATGATTAGCAGATACAACAGAGTGCCTTCAATCTTCAACTTGTTGATCATCTTTGTGAAGAGATAGTCCTCAATCTCTTGAGGAGGATTTAAGGCCCTTCTTACTAGGTTAACAAGCCTGTTGGCAAAGATGCTCTTGCCTCACTTTGTCAGATGGAACCTGCCTCTGCAGCAGCCTTCATTACTCAGACAGTCCCTTAGTTACAGAAGCCAAAGCTCTGACTGCGACACCAGCTGCACAACCAGGTGTTCACCCACAGGGTGCGTACATTTCCACCTAAGCCTTTCCCCCTCTCTGGGCCAACTGCAGAGAACACAACCCCATCCCCTCCGCCTTCACCCAGAGCCCTGTGCACACAACCAGTACTTTCAAGGTCTCCCTTGATAGTATCACTGTGCTCAGCAGCAAGGGGTAAGAATTTGAGGGCGAGACTATTGTGAGAGATCCATTATTTGAATGTAATATTTAGTACAAGATCCTGTACTTTTTGATACAACATGAAGTAGAAACTCAAACATATATATGTGTGTGTGCATAAATTTAATTCTAAATTATTTCTGAATTTTAGTATCAGAAATACAGTGTCGATTTTTTTTAGAAATACCAGCTTCCTTCTAATTCTTAAATTATTCGGTGTGAGAAATAGCTACCCAGAGGTTTCTCAGTCTGTCCTGGTCAGATTGGCTCAAGGATGGTATAGTCAAAGGTTTTACTGCTACTTGATGAAAGCACATAGTGCATTATCACTGTGCCTACCTTAGTTATACTAAGCTACATTCAGTTCCTCTTTTTTTCTGTCACAGTCCATATCTCATTAGTCACCCATGCAACAAGTTCTTGACTAACGTACAGAGGATAGACACATAACACATCATTGATTTGAAAACTGAGTATAAGCACGGCTACGTTCATCATTACAGAGCTCTAGACAGTAACAACCTACAGTAATTGCACAGTTGACGAAAGAATTCAGTGGATGTTAACAAATTTTTGTCTATGAGGGACACTTTTCCAAGAATCTTTGGATTACTTTTACATAGAGTTCAAGAGTTATGGAAGAGTTAGTCATATTTCCTAAGTTCAAGTACACAGATTCAAATCCTCTGGTTGCCTCTGGATATTACTAAATGTCAAGCACTCAAAACGTGAAGAGGATTTTATATCAAATATACTAACATGACTGTTCTGGGGCCTGACTTCTTTTAACGGCTATTGATATTTTCCCCACCTCTTATTCTTCCTATCAGCTGTAATACCTACTTACTGTTTGTTAGTCTCATTCCAGTAGAGGTCTAGAGGTCCTCACCTACAAGGGAAAATATGTATATTTCTTCCCACAGTGAACCTTGTTCTCCTTTCAGAGATTATTTTGCTACTACAAAAATACCGTCTGGCATTGTGTTTTCATTATATACTTTATTGCTACTCACTCATTAAGTACTCATTAAAAGAATTTTAAACATTAATATTTTCTAGAAAAATACACTGTTGACACTACTGCAAATTATTATAGCTTTTAATGCTGGCACTCAGGAGAATGTCTGAAACCATCAGGTTAAATTACACAAAAACATAACATTTATAAAACAGTAACATAAAAGCCTTCCTTTTCTCCCCCCGCGGTATTAGGACATACAACTCTGGTTAACATGCACACTAGCACTCAGAAACCAAGGTAATGCAGGAGGTAGTGGGAGCATGAATAAAGAAAGAGAAAATGCCTGTTTGGTGGGGGAAGAATGAAATTCTATACTTGGTTTCATTTTTAACTCAGCACAATAACCACTCTGATAAAAGAAACATAGTTTGAATTTACAGTAGAACAAAACACAAAATGGCTTGAAGTGCTGTGTTGATTTTCTTTTTCTCTCCTGGAAATTCAGTGTTTTATTATTTCCAAAGCTGTGCATCATAATAGCAATGTACAGCACAGGGCATCATAACATTATTAACTACAGAAAGAATTGCCCATGGAATTGTGCCTCATTTGGAATAATAATTTAAAAAGAAATCATGACTACATCAACTGAAAGATTTAATGAATTAAGTATCCTTCTGGTAGGCTTGCAGGCACATTTGGCAGAGATTTGTGGTCTAATGAAGACAGAAATCTGTATCATCATTCAGAATATGTTTTATTTAATAGCTGACCTGCTGTAAAACCTTTGACATGTCAATTAATGTCCATGTCTGTTCTCTTTCCATCCTTCGCTAGTTAAGAACATAAAGGAAGAAATGCTTCCTACAGCAGAAGGACCTAAAACAATGAGATGGACCCCTATCTTAATTGAAATCTGTATGCTCTATTATAATAAAAATCAGCAATATAGTTATTATCATTATCAATGGATATTTATCATTAGAGCTAATTGGAGAAACTTTAATAGAACTAGTCTAAAAGAAAAGCAAAGTCTATTTCCACCTTTACTTTGTTTTGTAATAAAATTGGAAACTACTCACAGTGTCAAGCTCCAAAGTTTGATGTTTCAGGACAAACACTTTTTTCTTATTTATAAATTTCCCTTTATAAAAGGGAAATACTGTAAAAATAATTCTGATCAATCCTTAAGAAAATTATTGTAGAATTTGCCTTTATGAAGAATATTTTTCAACTTTTAGTTTCCTAGTTGAAAGAAGTCAAGTTCTCAAAATCTTGAAAACTTCTATAGAAGTTTCCATCCTTTATGCATCTCTAGCTACACTATCAGCCAGATCAACATTTTCCACCATTGGTTACACCTCTGCATCTGCAAAGAAATCATTTTTTATTCCACTTTTAAGAAATATTGTAACACCTTATAATGCAGTAAGAGATGTCTTGGAGCTCAATGCTGGCCACATTATATAAAAATACAATGTTATGCAGCGATTGTGTGACAGAGAAGACTGCAGACCTTGCTCTTCTTATTTCTTTTATAGTTCTTATTCTGTCTTGTCGAAGTCTCATCCCTACAGCCCTCACACAAAACCATCTTGATTACACGAAAGCTCAGTGGAGTCTCAGCAGTAAAGTAAAATGAAAAAGGAAGGAAAAATCACAGAAATGGATGTTCAAGGGCATGGTCTCATTCACACCAGAAGCTTGAATTTGAGACTATCAGTCAAAGCCCCATGAGAAAACTCTTACGTGGCTGATACTTTCCAGGGCTGTTGCTACAGCATGCTGCTGAGGAATTGTCCAGCGAAAACCCACCTCCCAGAGGCACAGCACAAAAGCCCAGGCAAAGCAGCAGCGCCATTCGTGTCACTGAGGCCAAAATGTGTTTCCTGCCTTCTTCCTTCTCAAATGAGCATGCACGACAAAGGCAGAGGAAAGAGAAACCTGCTCCTGCAACCCAAGTAACAATAATCAAGGAATCTCAAGGCCGTTTTCAGACACGGGCGATACAGCAGGGACCACCTGCTTGGCTGCATGACACAGTCAGTGCTCTCTAAGCAGTACAAAAGGAGAGGCAGGTTACCTGACAGCTTACCTGTTTGTGGCCTCTGGTCAGGACTGTGACCCACACACGTACAATAGCACACTGTCTCAGATGAAGCAGAGAAAGTCGTGGTAGGAGAAGGAGCAAGGGAACGCCATTTGCATTATTCTCTCCCATCATAACACAGTTTAACCTTTAGATAGCACTTTTCTAATCTTCCAAGGGCTTTAACAACATTAACTACTCAAATACAATAACCTTTACATTTGGCTGCCTGTAGCTAGCTACCATGGTAAACATGATGAAATAGCTCTGCACCGATAACCTCAGCTACAGGAACAGTTACCATCAAAACAATTCTGCATTCATTGCTTTCTTCCTGGGGCTGATCCACATTTGCTCTAAGCGAGTAAAAAAGGGTAACCAACTTCAATGAGTAGAACAGGAAAGACAATAGCAGAGGTTCACTAAAAAAATGTGATTGCACAAATTTTTCTTCTTTCCTTGTACATCCTGTGATGCTACAGTGAGCATTGCCCTTAAATGTGCCGTTTGTTGGCATAGAAAATTGCTTACTACTTGCGGTCTATTACTTTTCCAAAGGGAAAGGGTAATTAATCAAATACTAAAGTATCTGAATTGACCCAACTAATGCATGAAATACTCAATGCTCTATAGAAGATAGGAAGTGCGAGTCTTACACACTTGTCTCAGGTCCAACTGGTATTGTAACATTTGCTGATCTCCATATAACCTTCTAACAAGCAATTATTTTTCCTTACAAGTTTATCTCCAAAGTTGAGACATACATGTATACCCATCTATCTATATGTATTTTTACATATGCATTTTATGTATGTATAGTCCCTCTCAGGAAAGGAAGAAGTCAAATATTTTAGCAAATCAGTAAGCTACAGTTTAAATTCCATGTTTCATATCACATTGAATACATAAACAAGATGAAAAACTTGACCCTGAACTGAAGTTAAGAATACTTGTGTTAGGCTCCTTATAGTAGTTTCATAAGAAGATCTAAAGAAATCAGACTGAAATTTGTGCCTTAACTTTATTTACAGTAATGAGAGTTTAAGCAAAGGGAAAAAAGCAGACAATACACAAACCAGACAACCATAAATTGCATAATTGTGGAACAGCATCAAAGAACTTTTAAAAGAGAATTACACATTCACTCAATATTGAACTTTACAATCTCTGGTAGAACTGGAAATAAAAATCAAGACTCCTGAGTCCTTAACTACTGCTTTAATTGTAAAACTAAACTCTCTTACTAAATGGGAGTGGGGGAAAACAGAAGAGAAGAAAGGAAAAGAAGTTAACTCTTCTTTGCTGAAGCCTGTTGACTGTCTAATTTCAGGCTGTGCATCTAATATACAGAAAACATTTTTACCTGAATATCAGTTTCTACATTAATCCGGATGGACTTGGACTTGTAATACTTAAACAAATAGGGTATTGTTTAAGTGTTCACTTACCCTTCCAAAACCATTAGATTTTCTCACATAACATGATGAAAAAGCAACATCAAAAATTTATTATTGCTTATTATTGTCTTCTACTAGTTTTTTTGAGTTTTTATTTGTACTATATGAGCTACTAAACCCCAAGTATTAGATGTATTTCAATGATTCCGGTATACCAGTGAGAACTTGTTTTCATAGCTCGGGGCTTCAAAGTTTAATAAATATTTCTAAAGCACTTTGAGTTGTTTTATGAAGTACTACTGAAGTCAAATAAAATATCATCTTATTAATAAACTGCCTCTCCTGGAGACAGATGCATCAGCTCCCAGGAGAAAGAAAAACAGCAGTCACTGAGTAATAATAGCGGAGGAAAAGTTAAACTCAAGCAGATGTTTGCAGTTTGGGCAGCACCAAACAGTTTTGTTTCGCTTATCTGTTTCCATTCCCACTTCCAACTTGAATCTCCGCTCACACTGAGATGGTGCAACACAACATTTGAGATGCTGGACAGCTTGTGCCTATTATTCTTAGATTTTAGCAGACAAGATTTATTTGCCGCAGAAGAGGAGGACAAACCATTCCTCCACTACATCTTTCAAAAAATAACACTGGTCTTACCTACCAGTACATTTCTCACATGCTAGTGTTCTGTGGAAAAGAACCTTTGGCACATTTGGGGCAGAACCATCTTTCCATTTCATGTACAGACCGCCTAGCACTGTGGCGGCACATCAATTTTGATTGGGACATCCCGTCATTATGACAGAACAAACAAGTTTTAACACAAGCATTGTCCCAATACTTTTTTTTAAAAATACTGTTTTCAAACAGCATTAGAAGTATTGATGATGGAGGTTATAAAGTAGAAGAGTAGAATGCAGAAAATAATTTCTTACACCATTGTTAGCTAAAAATTCCATCACCCTTTGTCAATATAAGATACTGCTAAATGCAGCATACAGGTGATGCTTTAATTAGGTTACGGACACATAAATCTGGAAAGAAAATTAAAAACCCTCTATACACTTCAGTTACTCAGAGAAGCTGAAGGGAGGAGGGAGAAGAACACTGAGCTGAAACAATTCCCCCCAACCTCCCTTAACAAGAGAAATTTGTTCTTCAACTGGTTTAATCAAAACGTCCTATCATTTCCCTGAAGAATTCTCTCTTGCTGCTTCAGCAGAATTTCCATTCTCCCTTTGCCCTTCAACATGATGCTGTCTCACAAGAGAGCATGGCCACTTCTGTACTTTATCACCATCAAAATCCTTCGAAGGTCTGTTTCTCGGACATTTGAAGGTTTACCTGTCTGCTAAATTAGAAAGCGATTCAGCACTACAATTCTCAAATATATTTTAAGCTCACTGAAAACACAAACCCCAAATGAGTAGCTCCTTCTCCAGAGACTAAGGCCCTACTGAAATAAAACTTACCAGGTAAGTAAGGATTTGCAGGATTGAGCCCTTAATCTTTTCAAGAAACTCCTGGAGTTTTAACATATAGGTAAATACTAACAAAACAGACATTAAAATTAAACTACTACATTGTAAAAAAAATCAACAACAGTATAATCATCAAGACAACATACAAAGGCAGCAAATAGTTTCTATCTGAGTGGAACTACTACAGTAAAGGGTAAGATGAAAGAAGTTTACATAAGCTGTGAATGGGTGCTCTATGATTTTTATTCAACATTACTATATATTGATGAATATCTGTCAAATACCAAATTTGCAACTCATTTTCCCAATTATCCATGTGAATTCTTGTATAAACTTGGTAAATACTTTACCTATTTCATCTAAGGAACACGTAGAGAATCCAGATTTGACTCATGTATTACAGGGTATATTAAAAAAAGTTCAAAAATAATTAAGTAACTTGTTATTTATCTGCAGGGAAAAAAGGTTCTAACAGGAGACAGTTTTCAATGCTGGAGGGGCAAAGATGACTGAAGGGCATAAGAAAGAGGTTACCAGCTGCTCAGCTGGTGTAATGGTTTAACCCCAGCTGGCAACTAAGGACCACACAGCCGCTCATTCCCTCCCCCCTCAGCGGGATGGGGGAGAGAATCGGAAGAGTAAAAGTGAAAAAACTGTGGGTTGAGATAAAGACAGTTTAATAGGCGAAGCAAAAGCCACGCACACAAGCAAAGCAAAACAAGGCATTCACTCACTGCTATCACGTGTAACGGTTACTTGGGAAGACAAACGCCATCACTCCGAACGTTCCCCCCTTCCTTCTTCTTCCCCCAGCTTTATATGCTGAGCATGACGACACATGGTATGGAACATCCCTTTGGTGAGTTTGGGTCAGCTGTCCTGGCTGTGTCCCCTCCCAACTCCTTGTGCACCCCCAGCCTGCTCGCTGGTGAGGTGGTGTGAGAAGCAGAAAAGGCCTTGACTCTGTGTGAGCACTGCTCAGCACTAACGAAAACATCCCTGTATTATCATCACCGTTTCCAGGATGAATCCAAAACACAGCCCCATACTAGCTACTATGAAGAAAATTAACTCTATCCCAGGCAAAACCATCACAGCCGGTAACCATTTAACACCCAACCCAGACAGATGTGTTTCCCTGCCTGCCCGCTTGTCATTTTAGAACCTTCTGTGAAGAGGAAATACAACTGTCCACACTCTAAGCAAGAGTCCACATTCACACTTGCCCCTCTCCCCCTCCCACCCAAATTTATCCACCTGGGAGGCCCTACAAAGGAGCCAGAGAGTGAAAGACAGAGACTTCAGTGAGGTACTCCCAAGGTACCATTCATCAACCATCCTGTGGTAACAAACACGATCCAGTCACATTTCACAGGCAAGTTTAGAGAATTATCTTATGTAAATGTTCCCTTCCCTTTTCATTTTTCCTTTGCTTCTCCTTTAACCAAGACCTCTACTGGAGCATCACCTGTGCACACCTGAGAACCACAGTACAAAACTGTGCTTGGTTCCTGGTTTAGTTAAAAAGACGACAAAGCTCACAACTGTATTGAAGTTTAGGATAGAAACACATATCAAAGCCTGGTTTAACTAGATTTCCCTCCAAATAAACATTGCACTTCAATAAACAGAAGGGGCACCATTCACACAATTGCTTGGACAAAAAATGCAAATTATTCCTCTGTGTAGACCAGGAGTGGCTTTGCCCTGATGAAGTTCTGCTGAAGGTTAAAGGCTGATTTCATTTCTTAGTAATATTCAACCACGCACCCATTTCAAATGGTTTGTATTCTTAGCTATATCATTCTTGGAGACTGCATTTTATGCAGATACCTTAATTTTAAATTTACAAATCTATTACAACTGCAGACAACCTCTGAAAGCAGGCAGCGTGAAGATTCAGAAACATGGAACGCAGGTTAAAGATAACAGGACTTTTAAAACTCATTATCTGGGCCCTGGTGGTTTTAGCAATAGTAAAACATACCTGTTCCCTTGAAAATATGTGTATCAAAAAATAACTTTTACACTGTATGTCAACTGCCCACTTTAAAACTGTGTCTCAGACTTCTCTCTAATGCTGTTAAAGGTATGGCCAGCTTCTTAAGCAAGGACATGAATTAGGCAAGGCATTACTTCCTTTGCACTAACTGGGAATCAGGTGCGGTAGTCAAGGATGCACACAGAAGGAATACTGATTTCCTCAGTGAATCTGTATTCCAGGTTGTAATCCAGAGCCAAGTGGACTTCTGGCAGGCATAAAAGTTTCCACAAATTTTCCAGAAATTTTCCAACAAAATTTTCTGGCCAAAAAGGTTGTTTCAAATAAAAGAAAAATAAAGACTTTTGAAATAATGATGAGGTTGTATACATTTCATTGTAAAAAAACAAAATAAATATTTCAAGAGAAAAACATAACAAATGTTAACACCTTTTATTAAAGAGACTTGAATCTCACTTTCACTGTTCTTTCTGAACTTTTGTTTAATTCCCTGTGAATAGCAATAAAGAAAAAATACTTGCATCAGCTATGGATCACAGACTTTTTTTTTTTCTTCTTCAGATGGGGAAGCACTGGAAATGTCAAAGCTCTCTGGATGAGTTCAGTTAAAACAAATTACAAGAGTTTGCCTATTCCCATCAAGAACAGCGCTTTGGAAGAGATGCCTTTGAATTCTGCCCACTCCCGAAGAACCACACTGGGGCTACAAGAGGGCAAACAGACCACTTCTGGTTGAAGAACAACAGTCCCACTGAAAGAAAGTTCAACCTCTTTTCCTCATGCCGAATCTTTTGAAAGGACTTTTTTTTTCCCCTTGTAAGTCAAATATTTTCCCCCTTCAAGTCCTTCCACTAACAAATCAAAACCACTGGCTTCTTAAATGAAACCTACCGATCACATATTACAGACATACAGTTCATGTAAAGAAATGACAAGGTTTTTCCTGCTACTATATTTCGGTCAAAAACTGCAGGGAGGAATATTCCAATGATTACAACTGTTCTATTAGCATCTCTGAGAATACCCATTTTTCCTATTGCTAATGTTCTATATTACAGCAGGTACTTGAGGCTGCAGATGTTCCTCTCTAAAATGCAAAAGGTCTATAAAATCTGTTTGTAAATAACAAGGAAGAAATGGACCATTAAGAAATGTATCAGAGTGGAAGGACTGCAGCACTGTGCAGAGCCCCCACTCTGGCAGGGCTCCCTCTTTCCCTTCCAGCACTCTCTTCCCCAGCCGCCTTGGGGTTTCCAGCACCACCGGGACCTGCCATCCAGCTCCACCAGCCATGTGGATCAGGAACCATCGGGAGCACCCTTGTGCCAGAAGCCTCCCCTGACATAAAGGCAAACCCCTTCATGGAGGTTGGGGAGGAAGTATTAGCAAGATCCTGACCCTTTGACTCCTTACGCACCACTGGCTGCTGCTCTGATCACAGTGCCTCTTCTCTTACTATCAAGCAGAATTAATACCGATTCTTAACACAGATTTTTTTTTTAAGCATAGGTAGTCTGGTCCACAATTACTGTACCTTTTGGACATGGCTCTTACTTAATTCAGTGTGTAAACCTATTAATCCATACTCCTCACACTAAAATGTTATGCCCTGAATTTGTGTGAGATAAAGAACTCATTGTAACTCATTTTAACTGTACGAATTTCTTTAAACAGAAAGTACAGTGGAAAAAGTCCAGTGTAATATAGTTTCATATCAGTATCTGACATTCATATCAGTTCTAAATTAAAGAATATTGCAATATTTAGAGGTTCAGTCTTTGCAGCTATTCAATAAAAGGTAGGCATGCCTACCTTTTTTTAAAAATTATATCATTTTTACTTCAGTATTAATATTTACTGCCCTTGCTCTAGGATCTTATATGAATACATTGTGTAAGAGTAAAAGAAAAATAATTGCAGCAGGGTATTAGATCTAGATGTAGGGTCTTTTTTTCCCCCTCCCTGTGCAGTCTATAAGATCACTGTGGCACTATAGCAGTAAAAGAAGGCTCTTACTGGTGTGTGCGTTCATTTAAATATCAGGCAAATTCCACAGGATTAATATGCAACTCACAGTGGATTATATACCTTATTCTGGATTCTTCACAGGAATTGTAGGTTTATGTATATTAAAAGTATCTTAGAACTTTTATTCCTTATTCTTTAGTTCCTTAGTTTAAGATATTTCAACATACAATAAAACTCTGAAAAATAGTGTAATTATATCCATTCTGCAGCTATATCAGGATCTGGAAAAGAAACACTCAGGAGGATGACAGTTATAACATAGTGATGCAGAGTTAATCACAGAAGATTCCTACATTTTCCAATGTCCAACTGGAAATTAAACATTAACAGGCCACTACATAACATTAGAAGCTGCACACCTGGTCAATTAACCACTAAAACAGAATGGTGGAGAAACATAAAATGCTTATAAATTTTATAAATGTTACATTATATTGTTATATAATTATATATTATTTTTAAGCAATGTAAATATTATGTTCTCTTCAGTCAAAAATTAGAGGCTCCTGCTAGCACTTGGGTTTTGCTAGTACCACATCAATCAGCAAATATAATACCTTAGTGAAATGGAAGTGTGTCTTTATGTTGTTATTGACAGTAGTGCAAGTAAACATGTTCTCCTGCATTTCAAGCTTTTTTTGCTTTGACAGGGATCGTCTGCCTCTGACCACCTGACCTGCTGCAATGTGACCGACCCATAGCAAATCAAGCTGCACTGGTTCTGCTGCCCAAAGACCTTCCTAAATTGTTTGAGAAACAGAAACCAAAACTTTGTCTTACACTTGCAAGATCAAGAAAGCACATGTTTTTCAGAGCATCAGAGGACAAAGAGACCCTCTTCTCAGCATTTGCCACAGGCTAAAAAGCAAAAGCTAGGGTACCTAGTACAGCCTCTCACACACACACACGGTACCCAGCTGCCCTCCAACCCATACGCAGCCAAGGGCAGCCATAGACAGCTGTGCCGAGGCAGTGCGGCCGGTGGGGCAGCCTCTCCCAAGCCTCACACATAGCATGCCTTGCACAGAACAACAGTAACGATGAAAGGCCTTCAGCGTTCTCTGCCACTTCAATAAGCGTTTTCGGTTGTGTTTTGGTTTGGGGTTTTTTATTATTTTTATTTTAAGTGATGTAATGACCCTTATGCAAAATCTTGTTGGAGTATTCTTACTTCAGCACCTAGTGCCATTGCTCAGTAATGCCCTCCTCTCCAGCTTGCTAGAAAAAAGGATGAGAGAGTCCTACTCCTGCAATGAGTAGTGTTTAATTTTTTTCTTCCTATCCCACAGACTGACCATTTGGAGAAGTGGTATTACCCAGTACTAGAGAGCTGCACTGCCTGCACAGCTGAACGAGACTCATATTACGGCTGGCTAATCCCCTACCAGCCTGCCTGCGAATACAGCTGGCAGAGCTGGTCGAGTAAACTTTTTGGAAGATGTCTTTTCTATGAAAAAGAGACTGTCCACCTTATGGTGACACTTGTCAGTCCCAACAGTACATACACACAGCAAAACTGGAAGAAACATGGAAAGAGAAAGACACTGTAGACTATCCCCCAGCTGTTTGAATACTTATTTCAGAGACTGTGGGGGGAAAAAATCATGGCAAATGCATTAGAGTATTAAAGGAATAATTTACTGTACCCCTGAATTGTACACTTGAGACATTCCTACTGCAGGTAGGCAGCAATTTTACTTGCTGCCAAAGTATATTTTTCTGTAAATGGTTCTTGTAAATGTGCAGAGCTCAAGTTGACTGTACTTATCTAAATTGTCTTCACGTAAGTCAGAAGAAGGAAGGAAGGAGTAGCCTTGAGAAGAACAGCAACCAGTAAACATCTAATGGTAAAATTTCTGAAGGCAGCTGTTGATCAGAGGAAAAGGAAATATGAAATCACACTACCTGATGCCAATATTTTGTCCTTTTTTAATGATTATTATTATTTAGTAACACCTGGAAAAGTTTTCACTGTTTCCCCAGATTAGACTGCTCTGCTAGCAGATGAGACAAGACGCCACAGAGTACAGCAGTTCCTCAGTTTCTCTTGACTTCTGTTCTTCATTTCTAACATTGGAATCGGTACCAGGCTGGCAGTTGTAGGGATAATATTACTTTTAAGGGTTGCTGTTCCTGCTTTCTAAAGAACCTGCATTTTTGAAGCTATAATTTATTTCATTTACCACTAGTAATAACAGTGCCTGATCACGCTCACAAACCTTATATGAAAATGATGACATTTATTCCTGTAATTAATGGTGGACATAGAACAGCAGACGTAAGCATTTGCAGAAGCAAAATCATGTTCAAATAAATGTGCCAGAATATAGGCCAAAAAAAAAAAAAAAAGGCAGATGACTCTAAAGATATACAAATATATAGGTATTTGTACCGAGTTAGCACTTCTGAGTCACAGCCACACCCATGATCCCTGATCCCCTCGCTCTTACCCCACCTACGCTTTTGGTACTTCTGCACCTTGGCTAGATTACGTGACGGTTTCTCCCTTCACTCAGTATCTTTTTTGATGCTTCATCACCAGTTTTACTTTCACAAGGCCAAAAATGAATTCAGTTTCCCTTGTAATCAGACTATTTTCGTTGCTGCCACAGCCACTAATTTTTTTTTTTTTTTCTTCCAAACATCGCTTGGGTTGATAACACTGCTGCCACCTTGCCACCTTTGACTCTTCCCTCTTCTTTGCCCCTCTCATCCAGTACTCCTCAAATCCTGATGATGATTTTTTGCACCGTCTCAAAGGGTACATTTCCATTGCAAATACGAATGTCACTTGTAGTTGCAACAAAGCCCATCTAGCTTTAAATTAGCCAGGACTGGTAACTGACCTCCAACATCCTTGATTTCTTCTTTGTGTAAGTAAAAACGCATACACAGAACCTGCCCTCATACTATAACTACTCCAATACGCATTCACACCAGGACACCAAATATTCAAAATTTCTCACTGGTCATACCATGTTATCTTTGGAAAGAACCATCTAAGCCACATGAAAGTGTAGGTTGTGGTAAATTT
The DNA here is from genome assembly GCF_000699145.1 of Aptenodytes forsteri. Taxonomy (NCBI): domain Eukaryota; kingdom Metazoa; phylum Chordata; class Aves; order Sphenisciformes; family Spheniscidae; genus Aptenodytes; species Aptenodytes forsteri. The sequence continues at coordinate 1,784,097 of NW_008794854.1, read as the reverse complement.
CCATACTCTTTTTTTGTTAACTATTTGCAAGTCCCAGGAAGGCAGATGATAAAGCAAAATATGCAGTAAGTTTTGGGGTTTTTTTAAAATGTGAATAGGCAGTGAGGGAATTACATTTTTATTGTATTCAACCTTGCCAAAAGTGAGCAAATGTTATCTAATGCAGATGGAAAAGCATTTTCTTCTGTGTAAAGTGCTGGGTTACTATTCACTTCGGACAACATCAGACTGCATGGAAGAGGGGAGGCGTATTCCCAGAACTTAAGCCATCTTCACCATTTTGGTTCTAGTCTCTGGCAGCGTAATTACTGAGTAACCTTCTCTCATATCTGCAACACTGATGACAAAGATCTCACAATCTCAACAGACCATGTGTCAAACAGATATGGAAATAGATTCCCACTCTTTGTATCTTACTCAATGCATCTTTCCTATGTTTGAAGTCCCTGGGCTTATGTAAAAACAAAACCCCTTGTTTTTCAGCAAATGAGATTGCATACATAAACATGTGTTGTACAAGAACTACTGACTGTAATACTCTGGGTTTTCTCCTTTTGTCTTATAAATAGCTGCAAACAGAGGGAAATAAATTCTCTCTTTTTCTTCTAAGAGCTTTTTTCGCCTGTGTACAACAGATGTTTTTTCCACAAATTATTTTATAATTTCTTTCATAACTCAGTCAGAACAACCCTTCAATTCATAGTCAGGGAATAGATTTAGTGCTGCACATAATTCTTGTAATTATGTAACAAAACTGCACTTTGCTAGGTGAAAACCTTGGCTATCAATCATTCGGTTTAGTGTATGGGCAACTTAATCTTCTGTTACACCAGCTGTGCATGGCCCAGCCACACACACTAAGGATTCGTTAGCTTCCCATGGTATGAAGTGTAAATGATTACTGTGATAGATAATAGGTAGGCAGACAGCAAGTGGGCCAGCTACAGTGTTGAACTGCAATATATGAAGTAATTAGGAATGCCATGCACAGCAACTCCTCCCCCAATACCAATTTGCAAACTGATCAGTATTTAAATGTTTTCCAGTCATCAAAATGCAGTTAGCAACAATAAAGCAAATAAAAGTTCCTCCTAAAAAAAAAAAAAAAAAAAAAAAAATCAAAAATTTTGTGG
>NW_008794854.1:1778210-1782817 GCF_000699145.1 Aptenodytes forsteri | reverse complement strand
AAGCAAATAAAAGTTCCTCCCAAAAAAAAAAAAAAAAAAAAAAGAATCCAAAACTTTGCTGGTCCAAAATAGAAGGTTAAATAATAAAACTGCTTGCGTGCTCAAGTAAGTAGCTTGGAGACCTGGTGGATCCTGAGCTTTGAAGTTCAGCATGAAAACTGCAAATGTCACACGATAAAATAAAAATTGGCAGACAGTGCGCAGGCAATATGGCCAGTTACACTGTTCAAGATACTGTTCATGCAGTTGTAGCACTAGGAACAACATTATTTTAAATAGCTTTTTTTTTTCTTTTTAAAGTATGTGATTTGTTAAATGAAAATCAATTTTCACTTTTATTTAAAAGGGGTTACATTGTCAGCCACTAAAGCTGAAGTTGCTGACATATTACCAGGTGCAGAATACACAGCACATTGAAGTTTCTCCAGGTCACATACAGGTGCCCAAAGGCAACTGAAACTCCAGGGGTTACTGAATGGGTTTTAAAGAAACTGATTACCCAGCCCTACTTCCCCCATGAAACAGGCTTACCGCGTGCCTTTAGTAATCCATCTGGAATCATTATGCAGTCTCAGGATACACTTAATGTATCTTTCATACAAAAATGCTGCAGGGATAAATGGATTAGAAATTCTGAGAGAACAGGTATTTCAGAGGAAGTAGCACAATAAAGTCAATCATAAAATGTTAGGGTCGTCCCTCCCTTCCCTGTCTTTTTTTCTTTTTTTCTTTTTTTAAATGGGGAATGGGATGGCAAAGTGGTTTGTCCAAGTTGTGAAACAGCTGGATTCTCACACACATCTGCACGCGTGATTTTTTTTTTTTTTTAAATACGGTTCCCCACATTCTTTCTCTCTCTTCACTCCAGGCAGAGGGAAGTGATCCTTCCCATCTACCAGTACTGGTGAGGCACAGCCGGAGTGCTGTGTCCAGTCCTGGGCTCCACAGTACAAGAGAGAGATAGGTACACTGGATCAAGTCCAGTGCAGGGCCACAGAGATGATGTAGGGTCTGGATCATCTGTCATACGAGGAGAGGCCGAGAGAGCTGGAACTGCCCAGCCTGGAGAAGCGCAGGCTCAGGGGATCTTATACATGTATACAAACACTGGAGAGGGAATGAAGAAGGAGCCTCAGCACTCATCTCAGTGCTGTCCAGTGACAGGAGAAGAGGTCATGGGCACAAATTAAAACATCTGAAGGCAAGAAAACACATTTTTACGGTGAGGGTGGCCAAACACTGAAACAGGATGCCCAGAGTGGTTACAGAGTCTCCATCCTTGGAGACTGCACACAGTCCTGGGCAACCTGCTTGAGCAGGGGCGGGGTGTGAACTAGACAGTTCTGTGATTCTTCTTTGCTTTGAGAAAAACAAAGATAGATGATGATCCACTCCAACAAGTTATATCGTACATTGTCAAAAAAAAGTCCTTTGGCTCATCTCCAGTCTCAAATATTATACTGAAATATCAGTAAATCTCTTCTCTTCAAACTCCCACTTGATATAACAGGAGGTAAGAAATTTAAAAAAAAGCTGTGTATTTTTGGTAACATCAAATCCCACGCATGGCCCAATCCTAAACTGCATCTAGACTATCTGAATATAACTTCCTTTAAGTTATTGAACCAACTGGTGAGCACTGAAATAAAATCTCCAGGTAGAATCCAAAGAATTAAACCTAATTAATGGTTACCAGAGAAAAACAAACACATGAGTTAAGCTCAGTAATTTAAATGACAGAAAGCCCAAACGCTTGGTGAACATCCTCATATTTTCAGTTTTGCAAGAAACAGGTTACAGTTAGCTTGGACTGATACTAAGCTTGTAGAAACAGGTTCTGATCCACACCCTTGACCTTTCCCATGTTAGAAAATTTATGTTTGAGTATTGTCAACTCTTACTCAGCAGAAGACATCACTGCTAACAATTCTTACATAGTCTGTACATTAAAAGACTATTATTCTCTGCTTTTGGCTATTTTTTCTTTCCAGTGGTGAACTACCTTCTCTTTTACAACTCTGTCCATTACATGTACAAAAAAAATATCAGAAAAGTAAATTACATGAAACCTGCACTTCACATTATTGCCCTGAAGTCATAAAGGGTGAACTGTCAGTGACTTTAATAAAACTGCTGTCAGTATTTTTCCCATCCTAATGATTCACTAAATGTTATGCTAATATTATTTCAAAGTCCCCACAAGATTAAAAGGAAAAGCGCCCTGCCCACTGTCATACTGCAGTTCTTCCACACACCCAGTATGTATGACTCATTCTTTATGCATCAGTATATTTCACAGCAAAAAAATTGCTCACTGTCTGGTGTGAGTGAAGAGGTATCTCAATGAACACCAATTCTCACCAACGTAAGACGGATGATGTTTCCCTGGTCTTCCAAAACACAGGAGGAGGATGCCGCGTCTAACTAGACAGGGAAGCTCGTTGAAGAATCCACATGACAGGTGACCACTGTAGGCATGGAAGGCATCAGAAATGGCAAGATGTCCTCATATCCTCACTAACCCTCAGCCACAACCTATGGTCATGACTAGGTTCTTGTTACGTTGACCTGAAAAGTCAAGACTCTCTCACGAATATCAGAAAGATGGAATGAAAAAAAACATGGAGATGGAGAAACTTTAAGCTGTGTAAGGAAAGTAAAAAGCCTGTTCCCGTGGACATCATTGAAAACCAAGCATAATTTGAATGCAGTATGTGGCTTAGCAACACCAGATTCAAACAGCAATCTCAGAAGTACAAGAGAAATTGCAATTTATCTTTATTAACAAGATAAAGAATCATCAAGGAGAAATCAGAGGTGACAACCCATTCTTACAAAGTTTAGCATAGTCATCCAGATATCAGTACTTAAAACATAAAAGACAAGATTTCAATTTTGGTAGTTAGACTTATTTGTTTTGCCATTAAAAAACAAAAGCATGAAACATGAATTCACCGGGGAAATTCCCTGCTGTTGCTGCTCAGGCATTTTGGGATTTTTCAACTCCCAAACACACTGAAGGCAACATTCCCCCTCGCTCTCCTCACATACTACACAGCCTTCCATTATTCCTTTTTTTTCTTACATAAAAGTCAGTCATAAGGACTGGAATTAAGGAAAAAAAAAAAACCACAAAAACAAGCTGTACATGAAAACCACACTGTGCTGATGTGTGCACTTTGATCATACAGGTTTGACTTCTGTAATTTGAAAGCTGAAGGAACAAGAGGATTTGAGTCGAAGTCCAGGAGCAAAAGATGACTTTGCACAGCAAAAGGCATTTCATTCCAGCCACTGAATGAGGTGCTAAGCGGCAGTCATTCATGTCTCCTCAGTCAAAGGCCCTCCATGACTTATTACTTAGAAAAAAAATCCCCCGTGAAATGTGTTATGCTGAAATCAGCCTGACCCCATTTCAGTGGTTACAGTCAGAATGAAATTTAGTCCACTATTTGTTTCTGCATGAACATTTTTTTAAAAATTATCTTATTACTGACTATCTATGGATTTCCAGAAGTATAATTACACATGATTGTTTACAAAAAAACAACTTAAGAAATAGGGCACAACCTGAAAAATAAATCTTTTTGTTTTCAAAATAACACTTTCAACACCCAAAAGTGTATCTGATAGCAATGTAATGAATAAAATCCATCTTTTGAATTATTGTTGACATACTAGGATGCTTTCAAGAAGAGGTTTCTTGAAAAGTAGTGTTTTGAACTGCTAATTTTATTGCCCTTCTTCTTAATGCCCTCATTACTTACCAAAAGTTAAAAATTGAAACACATTGTACAGAATAACTGCAGATAGAATGATTACAGTCTGACTCAATCAACATCAACAGAAGCATAAAGAAAGGCTGCATCAAGAACCACGGTTTCAAAAGGGGAAACCTGGGTAAAGGTAGAGAAACTGTACTAAGTGGACAAAGAACTTCAGAGCACAGAGGAAACACTGAATTTCATTAAGACAAAAAGGTGCAAGTACTGCCTGGAATGGGTGTCCCAAGCAAGCAAGTACTCCTCCACCTGTGAAATGGAATACTAATGGAATACTTGGATATGCAGAGGTCTTATAAATCAACAGAAAAAAGGACTTACCAAAGAATATTATGTCTTAAAGATGAAGAAAAGTACAAATAGAGCAAGAGCTGCACATAGTCAGACCGAGTTAGACTCGGCATTAAAAATTAAGCCAAAAAATTATTCAGCCATAAAAAATGGTAAGTAAACATGCACAATGACGAAGCAGACTTAAAGATCACATAAGGAAGCTACACAATAAAATGCTCTGTAACACAGTCAATACAGCAGATGATGTTGAACATGGAGGAAACAAATAGAGCAAGAGCTGCACATAGTCAGACCGAGTTAGACTCGGCATTAAAAATTAAGCCAAAAAATTATTCAGCCATAAAAAATGGTAAGTAAACATGCACAATGACGAAGCAGACTTAAAGATCACATAAGGAAGCTACACAATAAAATGCTCTGTAACACAGTCAATACAGCAGATGATGTTGAACATGGAGGAAAAAGGGGGGGGGGGAGAGAAGTGTAGAAATAAGTAATTCTAAAACTGATGTGCAAGCAAATAAAACACAA
>NW_008794854.1:1769102-1777977 GCF_000699145.1 Aptenodytes forsteri | reverse complement strand
GGGGGGGGGAGAGATGTGTAAAAATAAGTAATTCCAAAACTGATGTGCAAGCAAAACTTTAAAACACAACACACTGACCAGACAACTCCCAAAACCACAAATGTGGACACAAGAGCACATGAAATTGTAGACCAAAGATTAGTTTTTAATAAATTCAGTGAAACACAGCATCATCCTAAAATAACACCAACAATGCCAGAAGGCAGGTGGGAGCAAGGAAAGGAGTGCAAGTCAGGCTGGCAATCTGATTTTAAGTAGCCCAAAAAGCTTTAAAAACAAGTTTTGAAGAAGAAAAACACATGGGGGGGGGAGGGGCGGGGAGAGAGATGTAAAAATAGGACAATACATGAACAGTTTTTCAGACCAAACCTCTGCAGTCCAGACTATAACCTTACATTTTTCTTCAGAAAAACAACATTATCTAAGAAAAGGTTCATCATTGAAATGTAGATTATATATATTAGTACAACATCCTTAAAGTGATTAGCAAATTAGTTAAAGGAGAAACAACGACATGCTCCTTTGAAGATTCATAATGCTGGAAGCCACCTAGTGAAGTTCCTGAAGTACTTCATGTTGTTTAGTATATTCACGAATCACCTAGGCACATGGGACAAGAGCGGCAATGAAATTTCTTGGAAAACAAAATTGGGAGGAACACTCAAAGGAAAGGACTGGAATTTTAAATGTGAAGGAGATGAAGATTGGAACAATAAAGAATTAGATTTTAAAGTACTAAACCATGGAAAGGTATTTACAAGGTTACTTGGAGACTGAAAACATGCATTTCTGTTACAAAATCAGAGCTGAAGAAAAGTTTGTTTTACTCAAGAGCAAGGTCATTCCACAGCATAAACATACCATGTCTGTGAAAAGGCCAATGGCATCATATGATGCATAATTTAAATACTTACAGAAGAGGTAAGGAAATTATTCCCACTGTAGTATGTATTGATGTGAACAGTTTTCATACAAGCTCTCAATTCCAATGACTTCTGTAGAAGGAGGATTTATTCAAGTAGGAAGAGATAAAACAAGATCAACCAGAACTGCAAGAATACAAGCCCACTTCACAAGTCCACAAAAGAAGCATACTTGTTTTCAAAATGAAGGTTGAAATACTGTATTTAGATATCAATGATAAATTAATTTAAATGAATTAAACACCACTAGGGACAGTGAAAAGGATTCCTGGATGCAGGTTTGTGTTGACATGAGAAGAAATGGGTATAAATTTATCCCGGATGTTTAAGCTGGCAATTAGATGACTGTTTCTAATCATTATCATACTGAATTCCTGAGCAACAAAAAGAGCGAGACTCATTTTAAGCCAGAATGTAGTGATTCCATGATACAATAAAAAGGATTATAAAGGAAAACAGTGCCTGGATGTTATGCCTCAATAGATACTTCCATCTTCCACCCCGACGAGCAGTAATGGCTATTTCAGTTCAGTTTCAGAAGTATTCACTCTGCTCAGACCTCACTATTCAACTATTACTTTTAAAAAACATGGGAAAGAAAAATTTCTAAAATAAGTTAATAAATAAAAACATACCACAAGCCCCTAAGAAAACCTGGAAACAAGGAGCAGGGAGGTGGTGCCTGTTTACAAAAGCTATGCAATTGGGTATTTAGAGGAAGCGTGACATTATTTCTTAGCAGATAAGAGCATGAGACTATCTTGCTCAGAATGCTGCTCCCAGCTGTTGTCAGAACCAGGTGCATCTGAAGCAATACAAAGCATCCACAGTAAAACAAAATTACTTTCATGTAGAGGAAGTCTCCTAATGCTTGGCAGTCAGAGTTTTATTTTGAAGCATCTCAGTTCAAGATGTTTTAAAAAAAAAGTTTCATTCCCATATAAATGTTCATGGTTTAATCATTGACATGGCAGAAGTACTTTTGAATCACCTTATGCTTTTACCCTTAACAGTATCAAGCAACACTAAGCTGATGCGGTTGCTTGTCACTATTGACACTGAGCCAATCTATATTTAAACTAAAAATACAGTTTCATATTTTTTGTTTTATGTATCCTAGAATGAAATCTAACCTAAATATGTAACATCTATGATATATATTGAAGTACGTGATATATTTCTCCCCCTTCCCTCCCCCCAGTTTTCTTATTTTCTTTCATTTTGCACTGCATGTGTTCCAGCTTAACATGTATCTCCAGCCTTGGTCAAAACTAATGATCCAAGCAATTGCCATCAAAGTACGTCCTGAACTAAGAGACCCCCAAATACCATAGCAGATATGGTATGAACCTGTTCTGACGATGTTTCACTTGCCCACCTCTGAAGTAAATACCTTAGGGAAAGTCTCCATAAAAACATTACTCCCGTCTGCCTCATCAGAATGAGTTTTCTCATACGAATTACAATCACATCTCATCCCAGCCTTAATTTACTTTTCATGCCAGTGCTCCAGAGCAGCAGGATTTGATATCACAACTTGCCTCTCGATACAGAGAGCTGATTGAAACTGATGAAAGGCAGCCCCAGCCCCATAAACAGGGTAGGAATGAACAGTCTTTGCTTGATGATCAGCCTTGTAATCATACCATAGACAAACACCACTAGCTACACTGATATAGGTTTTGTGTCAATCATTAGATTCCAAAAGAGCATGCTACTAAAGAAACAAAACACACCCACAGCCTGGAGGATATCCCAGCAGATGCTATAGGGTTGTTTGCAGCATTACCCAGTCTTTGAAAGATGACTACTGTCTTCTTCAGGCTAATGGGAAGGCCCAAGTGCTTTGCACCACATGAGAAGTGCCAGCTGATTGAACCCATGAGCTAGAGCATTTGCAAGCTGGTCAGGTATTTATGAGCATTAAGTGCAACTGATTATTGCGTAATAAAAGAAAAGTAAGCCACCGGACAACATTTAAAGTGTGAGTTGCTATCATATATATCTGCAGAACCAGACAGCTAGAGTCCTCGGCATGCTGTTTAGTGACCAGTACACCACATCACGCTGAGTACATGACATACTGCGTGAAAGTGGCGTCTGCGATCACATGGCGACAGGTATAGTAGTCAGATATCCCGGTCGATGGAGAAGCAGGCTCTCGGAAAGTCCGCACTGAAATTAGCCAATGCACGAACAGCCAAACCTCACAAGGAAGCGGGGTCCTTCTCTCAGGGACAAGTTTCAAGAGGGGAGGAGGTCACTGAGGGGACCTCACGTGCCCCTTTCTACTTTTATCAGTAGCATCAAAAGGTACAAATGAACATTGCTGAAGATGCAAAACTTCATTCTGACATATAAGGGTTTGATAATACTGGCACACCCATCAGGGCAGCTACATTTATATAAAACCATCAGCAAGTTAAGAATAGTAAGCGCAAACCACATAGAATAACACTTCCTTTCAACAAGTTACAAATCAGTTCCTTTCAACAGCATGCCATCTACTCACTGTGTGTTGAAAAGATAAAGATGCTTGGTTTGCCTTCCCTGTCACAGTAATATTATTTTATTTACCTGTTCCATTTTTCAAAACAGTACTAATCTTTAAGACTGTATGACAGATAACCAAGTGAGCTTCAGTACCTGAATGAACTAACATGGATATGTGAAGTAGAACAGCAGATTATTACCCTTGCTTCTCAGTAATGAGATGTGTAATAGCATTTTATGATTTTTTTTTTTTTAAGTCATCCTCATCATCTCCGTGCCAATATATGTCTGATACTATTTCAGGGACAGGGTCACCAAAGCGTAACAGATGGAAGCATAACAGTTTCTGTTAATAGCAACTTATAAATTATGTTCCATCACAGTTCTTGTGCATCTCCACTTCGCCTTCTTGAAAATGTTCAAAAAAATTTCCCCTTCTTCCCCACCGGAAAAAAATACTTTAATTTTCAAACAAGATATTTGGTTCTTAATGTACCTCACTGAAAGTTTTGGTTTTGATTCCTCCCATCCACATTTTTGAATCTGCTTTTTTGCACCACAGGAGAAAGCTAGTGTTCAATTTGCAACCTGCCCAGGTACACCACTCTTGTGTGTGGAAAGGGGAGGGCGTGGGAAAGGACAGACAAAGCAAGCGTATGTACAAATCAGGACTCAGGCCTGAGGCAGTAGCTACAATTCCCATTAGGCACCAACCTAGTATTTGTGTCTAAATATTTCAATTTTCAACAAAAAAGTCATTTTTTCCCCTCATGGCAAAACAACAATGAAAAATGCCTTTGTAAGAGACTTAGAAAAACATATTTACAGTGGGCAAAATATTCACTCAGGTTTTATTTATTTATTTATTTTCAAGACAAATTAGTTTCTTGAACAAACATTTTGACTGAAATGTCAGCAGTGGTGTGCAGGTCATTTTCCTGCATGGTTGAAATCAGTTTAGAACTAGAAATGAGCACGAATACTCAACTCACTGTGATAACCATTAGTCTTGGATTTTAGTATGATGTTTCATATTCAATTATATTGCTTTTCCCCATAGCTTTTGCACACATCTTTGAGATTCCATAGTCTCCCCATCTCAAAAAAAGACACTCCCATCCATCAAGAGCAAAGATTAAACTGTCTTTCTGTTCCCCCTTTTGTTCATGATAATCTTATCATGGAAATATCATAACTTTCAGTATATAAAAAATTAAATTAAATTTTCAAGAGGGCAACACAACTTTTCTTACCTTCCTCAATGCCAGAGGTAAGAAGACAAGCTGTCTAAGTCAGAGGATTATCTCAAGTCGAGCACTGTGAATATTCCTCAAGAGATAAAGTGTTTCAGCCCAGTACCTATAAGCTCATGGACTACAAGTTTTATGAGTACCCTGGGCAAAAAGTCCAGTTCTTCAGTCACTTACAGAAAAAAGTATGTGAATATGATGGTGAAAATTTTAATTAATATTTTATAATCTGGGAAATTATTTTAATTTAGAAAACAACTATGCCACCTTCTGAACTTCTACAATAAATAGTAAAAACCACCCCATACAACAAATGATTTTCTTGCAAGTTTTATTCAACCTGCCTCATATATAATGAGGTATGTAGATAACTAAGCACTTCACTGAATCAGGTAAATGGACCTGACAACAAGAGTTAATTTTACCCAAATAAAAAATGAAACCCTTCATTTAATGTAGCAATAAGAGAATTACATGAAATTTTATATTCAGCCTATTTTTATTTAACACTTTGAACAGTATTAAAAGATTACCACAGAGACAAGGTCTTATCTGTCTGCTCAGATTACACTGTACTTACACCGAACCATACAGCAAGCACACATGATTAGCCTTAAAAGGTCTCTTTGGTGATTTTCACTTTTAATGAACTGGTTGGAATTCATTATATGATAATTGTAAGGAGGTTTCACAGATAAGCCTCTGTCTTTAGGGGGCATGGTACTGACAGACAGCAATTTTTTTTGAAAAGAAAGAAAATCCACATACCTTCCTTGCTAAATGAACCGTAGATAGTAAAAATTGCATTTGTCAAGACAAAACTTCTGCACTTTGATTTTTGCATTGCAACCTTTGCAAAGGTTAAAAACCAAGTATTTACATGCCAGAAAACAGCTAGTTCTGTAGGCTGTCCTGCTGCCCAGATGGGTTCAAGACTTGGCAAGCAATCAGGTATTTGAAGTTCAGCTTTGATGCAACAAGAGTCAAACTGTTACCATAAAGAAAAGTTGCTGGTTTTTGCCAACAGGGTCTAATAATGCAGCTGTCACGAAGGCCGTTCAACAGGCTGGTTTGTTAATAAACCTAGGAGAATGGTGTGCCACTAAGTTATTTCATCTTGGGAATTAAAATTAGACAACCATTTCTCATAGGCAGATCTTCCTTTTGTATCCTCTACACCATCTACAACTTGCCATTACTGGGGTGAAAGCAAAGGCCAGGAAAGTGCAAACACAGCTGTACTAGACCTGTACATAAGAACAAAAGAATGGTTGCACTGGGTCAGAATACAGATAACCTAGCCCAATATTTTGTGTGTACTGGTAACCAACAGCAAATGCTTAAAAAATAAGTATATGGACAGTAATATAATTTTATATTTGTCCTGACCAAGTAATCCATAATTTCAGGACTTCCTCAATCAGACATTATATCCACACTTCTATGTTAACTGACCCTGGATGGATTTTTCATCCATGAGTTTGTCTTACCACTTTTCATACTTTGCTATATTTAATGTACTTAAAATCACTAGAAGAATTTAAACTGTCCTACTGACATGGGAACCTACCGGAGCACTTCTCTAACAGAGAGGAGAGTTGTCTGAAAACCACCAGGTAAAGACTCAGAGGCTTTCCCAGTCGCAGATCAGATACCCTTAGACACTGCAGTTTGAAGAAACCCATCTACTCGCAAGCTACCCGCTATTTAGCTAGAAATGCTTGAAACCCATTTCTGCTGCAGGGCAGGCCCTCTGTACTGGCCAAGTTTCCTAAGGGCTGCCTGTGCTTGTGAGCATGGCCCAGCTGCTCCTTTCCACTGCAAAGGACTGGTTTTGGCTGTGAGGAAAGTGAGTAAACTGGGAAGACAAATACCAAGCACTGCAGGTGCTCTGGCACTTTGGAGGGTAAGGGGATGGCAGCAGGGGAACTAAAGATCATAAATTCATTGTGGTACCTTGTCTGGAGGATTTGGGATGTCCAGGGTATACTGGAATGGATTGCTTCCCCCTCATCATCATACCAGTAAAATACTGCTGAACCTACAAACAGCCAGGCCACCCCCAGGGAATATCACCCACGCTGAACAACAGAGCAGATCCTGCTGCTGCTGAAGGCCCTTCATGAGACTTGCAGCTTGAAAGCTGACATCACCTTGGCTCCATCCTGTCATCCTCCACTCGCCAGTCATGGGAGTCCTGCAAAGAGCCAAATCATGAACCTCATACATCCCCAGCCTGAGGTCACACACCACAGACAGGAGCCAATACTGGACCTCCCAAATTGCACCAGAAGATTAACATGCAATGATGGCCTGCTAGGAGACTAAGGAAAAAAACCTGTCACACAAGCAAACAACTACAGCTAAACTGTCCTAAACACATAATACCCTGTTCAGCAGACATCCAGATTCAACCTTCATGCCCATGTTTCCAGTCCTATTTCAGAGGCAGATGCTTTTTCACCAGCAGGATGCTTGGGAACATGGACATACATCGAAGGTGTGAGGGAGCTCAACCTGCTCAACAGAAAGTTTCAAGGCATGAGGGAGACAATGGCAAATTACTGTCCAGAAGTAGTAAACACTTTACTCAGTTGTAAAATACTCAAAGGAAGACTTGTCTCAGTCACTCAATAAGACAAAGATCAACTCAGCAAACAGAAGTCACGAGGTTCAACAGGGTGAGCCAAGAACATACTGACTCCCTCCAGCAACAGGCTCATTTCACCAGAGGCAAGGCAGACTCTCCCACGCTTAGAACAGGCCCTCCCAGAGGGCTGCATACCAGAGGAAAGCCCACTGCCCCCAGGCTTACCGCCCCCGCATGTTGGTTGGGCACATTGTGGCTAGGGACTCCCCGGGTGTGGTATCAGGGCTCTATCTGCTTCCTGCTCCTACTTGCTTTTCCTTAGCAATAAAGGAAATATACACCTCCTGAAAAAACAGTTCTCGGGTAGCATGTTACATGCATTCTACTCCAACAATTTAAAGTAAATATATGATTAACAAACCAAAATAGTGTTAACAAACCCCCCTAATTTTTTTTTTTTTTTTTTAAATATTAAAGTATATATAAAAGCATCTGGTAGCTTCTAGATGCTACTCTTTGTTTTGACACATGTAAATTAGTCCATTCAACCTCTTCTAGGGAAAAGAAAAGTTGATACACTTGATGTGAAACATACAGCAAACCATTTGACAGATTTCATTTGCAAAATGTTTCATTTAATTTTTCCCCACCAAAGGTGAAATTTAATTAACTACTAGAAGGCCTGAACATCAAAAAAAAAACACCCCCACACAAAACCCCCTTGCAATTGTCAGACTATTTAACAAAAGCATGATCCATCATACGACATGTCTGACTAGGGGTTTGTTTGTGGGTTGTGTGGTGGTGTTTTGTTGTTTTTTTTAAAAAAAGACTATTCTTTATACTTTTACACTATTTACTGTTGATTTTTCCTCATTCTTGAGATAATGCCATCTGGACTGCTTAGTTCTATCCTCAATATTAGGTATTAGTACTTTTTGAGGGGTTTATTTAATTTTTGAGTTTGGTTGCTGTATATACAGTTCAACTGATATTTTTCCTGTCAAATACAGCATACCAGAAACACTATGGATTACAATAAGATGTCCAGAAAGGGGGAAAACCCTACTATTTCTTCAATTTCACTATTCATACAGAAATCTGGGTGGAGAGGGGAAAAAAAAAAAAAAGACTACAATAATGGAAGGTTTCAATCACAGGCAGAACAAAAGGCACACTGGAGACTGAAACAGAAATCAAGTTTTGAGACATCATAAAAAACTCCTTGTAAAAAGTAACTGGGGAAAGAATTTAGAAGGAAAAAAAAAGGAACTCGAGTTAGTTCAAAGTATTGCACAGAAATTACTGTAGCCATTCTGTAACGCTGGCAGCAATAGTCACATTATCTCTGCAGCAGCAGCAACAGTACTGCAAATTACTAGAGTAATATTTTAAACTAGACTATACATAGTAAACTATATCTATAAGCTATATACAGTTTTAGATATAAGCAACGTAGTAAAAATGAAACAGATCATCTAAAAGAATAAATTTCTATTAGTAAAATGGACACAGTTTAAAGATACTCTGTTAAAGGTTTAGAATAAGTACTATCCAAATGTCGTGGTTAACCTCAGCCCGGCAACTAAGCACCACACAGCCTCTCGCTCACTCCCCCC
>NW_008794854.1:1764654-1768621 GCF_000699145.1 Aptenodytes forsteri | reverse complement strand
CCCACAAAAAAACACCAAAGAAAAACGATGCCACAACCAACCAGCCACATAAAGGAGGTACTTAATACTTAACAGAGCAAGCCTTCGTATGAGGAAAATAGAAAGGAAAAAAATTAGATTAAATTAAAAAATAAAATGTTTAAGTCACAGTGAACTAGATGAGAAAAGCTTTTCAGGTGCATCAAAAGCAAGAAGCTTATCAGACTCAGTGGGGCACACAGATCACCAAAAATAAGTTGAAATTGTTGCTGAAAGTCTAACCAAATTCTTTGCATTTGTATTCACAACAGAAGAAGATGGGACGTCCACACTCTAAGTCAATCATTGACAAAACTTACTCAAACTGAAGCTCAGTGGAAGCAATTTTAAACAAACAAACAAACAAAAAAAATCAAACTGCAACAGACTTTCTGAAGCAGATGATAATCAGTCAGGAATTGTAACAGAACTACAACATCAAGGTGCTAGACTCGTAACAGTTACATCTCCTACCATTTGCATCCTGCAAAAAAGGAACAAAATATAACTAACACAATCCTAATCTTTATAAAGGTTAATACACAAGGCGATTGACAGAACTACAGAGAAGTTTAGTTTGTTCTGGGAAAACAGAGAGCAATTATGGTAAGAGAATTATTAAATATATTTGGAAACAAATGCATGCCTTTTGTTTAAACAAACTAGTTCACAAATTTATTTGAATTATTTGAAAAAGTGCACAAGTTTAGATGAACAAGTGTTCAGTTAATGTAGTAGTGTATTTGCACTCTCAAAAATAAACAAGTAAAACCCCCAAACAAAAAAAAAAAACAGAAAACACACGTTTTCAGTAGTGTCCCTCAAAGGACATCAAGTCCTTCTAGGAAGGGTCAGTCCCGCTCTTGGTGCAGCACAGAGTAAGACACCAAAGGCTGGGTTAATCATTGCCTATCTCAAATGGAATGTGGCTGTCAGTGGCATGCATCAATATCTTAAACAGAGATTTGTGGCCTAGAAAAGGTGACAACCTGTGTATTATACCAGGTATTTTGCCATAGTGAAATCTATAGCTGACTACAAAGCATGGAAGTATTTCATACTACTGAATGGGTGATAAAATGTCAAATGAAATTCAATGTTAATAAATTAAAATGGGAAAAATAACTAACAATACATATGATGGATTTGAAATTTCCTATTAGTATTCAGGAAAGAGGTATAGGAGTGGGTTTTTAGCACAGGGAGGGTGTTTTTTAAAGTGTCAAGTCAAAGCTTACCATTGCAAAGAAAAAGAAAGAAAAAAAAGCACATAGTGTTAGAAACTACTAGATGTTTTGCTTCAGTGTTTTTTCCAATAAAAGTGAACTTCCTTTTCCATAAAAATCTACACTTTTCTGACATCCTTAAACAGGAAAACAGAAAGTGTCAAATAGCAATCCACAGTGCACCCATACCACAAATAGTTTACAGTACTTTTCTCAAAGAGCAGAAATTCTAAAAAATAAGAGCGGGGTGATCAGAGTCATCCGTACGACCTCCATTTCTACCTGCGCATTCTGGCCAGGCACAAGCCAGGGTCAGAGCAGGAAGCATACAGCTGTGGCCATAGTAATGCATACACCATCCTAGTGAAGGATGGCTTCACAATTAAAGTTAATTAGCTTGGAGTAAGGACAGAGTTATTTCATCCGTCAGCATCCTTGTGAAGACTTTATACTTCTAAACATGGCAGGATTAGACTACTTTAATGGTAGGTATTATCTAATGTTGAAAAGTAATTTGGTGGGGTGGGGGGTGTTATAATTTTTAATTATTTATTTTTATATCAGGCTGTACTTGGATTTTTTGCTATAACCCTAAAAAGCCCTCCACTTAACTATTACCCCAAATCCATCCAAATTCTTTGTTCAAAGCAATGTAATCGGTTCAAGAATCTGCAATAACAAGCTAAACTACTTGCCCTAGTCATAACGTAAAGAGCTGTCTATGTATTTGCATGTTTTTTCCTCCTACCTATTATGAATATCAATTATTTTGTAGGACTTTAAGGTGGAGAAGGCAGCCTGGAGGTGCGAAGAAAAACTTATTGGAATAGTCACCTATGGGACAGGCTGTACTTCTCAGAGGACAGAGCCTCACCATTAATGATTCCCCCAGTTTTAAACTTCTCCAGAATTTCTTTTGCTGAACCATATAAGTAATCCCACTTCACCTTTCTCATGGACAGATGGGAGTTCTTTGTTTATCCAATTCTTCCCACTTCTCCCACCTTCAACCTTAAGTTCTATTATATCATCCATCTATTCAAGGAATTGACACATTCAGGGACTTGGATCTTTTATGCTTTCTTTTTTGTTCCTGAACAACTGATAGATCCATAGCCATCTTGATTCTGGGATGCCTGATTGGATCTGTGGAAACTTGATATTGTCATGTTTTTCCAAAACCTTACTAAGTTGCAAACAAGTCCTTCCCTCTCCTGCTTCTTTCTCTCTCCTCTTCAGATTTGCATTTTCTCTGCTTTCCTATGCAAGGAAGTTTTCAAATTTGGTGCTAGGTCTTCCAACTGGCTTCAGTTCCCCCTAATTAATCCCTTCCACTACTGGCTCCATCTAGTCAGCTTTTGGATCTCAGATTTCTGGAGGTCCCATAGCTTCAGCTACAGTACTGGGAAGCCAGAAACCACAGACTAATGGCCATTATGCTTATATTACCTAACGCTCAAGCTCCCTTTTAGCTGGAGTGGCACTACTGCAGAGAGGACAAGAACTGCAATGTATTCCCCAACTTCCCTCAACTGCTTTGGATTTATTTCTTCTTTCTCCCCAAGATATTAATTGAATATTCTCAGAAATCCCTCATTTGGAAAGAGACAGAAAAAAAATTAAGTCTTTTCAATCAAAATACAGCTTTAATTGAGTGTTTTGCAAGAGTATGTCAGCTTTGAGGGGAATGTGTCAGCCCTACATTTTAGAAACTGAGAAACATTTTGGGTTTTATTATTAATTTGTAAAATTCAAAACACATACCATTATCAAATTTTGGCCATATAACACTACTGTGTGCCCATTGTACATGTACACACACTGACCAATATAGGTTAATGTAGGAGAGATTTTATGTTGTTTTGGGTTTTTTTAACCAGCACTTCAGATTTGTTTACTGACAGCTTCTGTGGTCAAGAACAGCAATGCACCAGGATTAGAGTCTCCTTACAACTTATATCCATCTGTCCACAGTAATCTGACAAAAAAATAAATTTTCTGGAATGATCAAGTCTAAACTGTAGAATTTTCCACTGTAAATTTAAAAAGTTAAACTTTTTTTATTCAAAAAAATGAAATTATTACCCTTTAAGTTCGAGTAACTCACAAATTTGTGAGTTTGGAGGTTGTTTTTGGGGGTTTTTTTGTCAAGGAAGAAAATACACCTATTCATAAAACCACTATGAGTGAGGGTGCTAGCACCAGCCCACTACTCAGAACACCAGCCTCAGTTCCTTCACTCCTCGCCACACAGTGCCAGCTCCTAAAAAACTTTTGGCCTCTCTTCATCATTCTGTGTAATAACTGAAAATTTAGTCCTTTTTCATTAGCTTTTAAACTGCAAGAAAGTAGTGCTACTGTATTATGTTTAACTAATACATTCAGTACATACAATACATTCAATTCATAAGCCACCTCCAGGAGCCCAAATACTCCCCAGAAAAATAAAGTTAGACAAAGTCAAACCAGAGAGGACAGTGATGTGTGATCTGATAAGACATGAGCAGACATTTACACCATACAATACTTATTAAATCAGGGATTAAAACCTATCCAGACATTTACTGATTTCACCTTTGAGACTCTTCTGTGAGGACACAACCCTGCTCTCAAATAAGTCATAGGGAAAAAAAGTTTTCTCTATACTTTCAAGTACATGAAGACTTGTTTTGTGGAAGCTGAAATCTACACGCTTTTCTGGTAAGTGCGGGTAACTAGAGAGT
>NW_008794854.1:1736338-1764527 GCF_000699145.1 Aptenodytes forsteri | reverse complement strand
TCTCTATACTTTCAAGTACATGAAGACTTGTTTTGTGGAAGCTGAAATCTACACGCTTTTCTGGTAAGTGCAAGGGTAACTAGAGTTCAAGTTAATTTTTAGACTGAAGATATAACATCTTCATTAAGAAGTTCTAGTAAAATAAGGTTTATTCATCTATTAAAAAAGGTCCTCAAACCCCTGCAGATTCTCCACATGCTAGTAATGTGCAAAAATTTTCACTTGTCACACATGTTTAAAATTTTAATCAAAGCATGTCAATGCTCATATAATGAGAGATTTTTCCCCGTGGTGAAATTGTCATAATGAAAGTTGCAGAATTACCATATATTTTCAGATGAATTGAAAACTGCCTCTGTCTCTTAGCTGTTACATATTACAGTATTCTTACCCTTAAGCCCAGATACTTGACTACTAACTGCTTTCTAAAATATGCATATCAGTAGCTTTCGTCCTTGATAAACATTCTGTTGCCTGTGATGAAAGTTATCTATAACTATTGTTTTCAAATTTTCCGTCTCTTTGATCCCAACTCCAATTCGGCAAACTAGACATGCAAGTCTGAACAAGAAGTACTGGAACCAAACCCCTGATGAGGCTAGATCCAGAGGCCTGGGCCTCCAGCTCACCTCCACCTTCTTACAAGTTTCAGTCTTCTCTGAAGGGTGACCTTCAGTACAGGGAGCTGCAACATGCCCACGATTCTCTAAGTGCCATGAATCTGGGGTTTATCACAAATGAGCTCTTAAGGTAAATATTCATAGAAGCTACATAAACATATGCTTCACCCTTCCACGTAGTGACCTATTCTGGGAATAAAAAGAAGTTTTTCCACATTCACACTCTGAATCACTCTTTAGAAGCATGACATCTCACACAGATTTAGAGAAGGTAACTATGGTAAGAGAACATGGAAAGGGACAACGTATTTATGATGAAACATCTTGTATCATCAACACCCAGATAGAAAGTGGCATTTACGTGATGGCATCCAGATATCATGGATTAGCCCTACTGATGGATAATTATACAAAGGAATAGTCCCAAAGGAAAAGAAATCCATCCTTGTTTTTTTTAATCACACATCAAACCTCCCAATTATTTGACTTGTATGGTGAAAAACGATGCAAGTACTCCACTGGGTTAAAGATAATGCCATTTCATCCTTTTTGCATTCTCTTTTCACTGGATTTTCACAATTTCTCTTTTTTTGTTTATATACATAATTAATATGTGCCACATTTATGACTAAACTATCCCCAAATTGTGAGAAGAAAAAAATCTGGGACTTACAAACCAAATCTTTCAGAAATCCCAAACAATTCACCAAATAACTTGGAAATAAAGATAACTTCAAACAAGTCTAATAAATTGGAATTGCTATCTGTTCCCAAATATTCCACGTACAGAAAGAGCAGTAAAATTGGTTGCGGTGCATTTGTTTATACTGAAAATACCTTTTTTGACCTAGCATTCATGTATATGAAATAGCATTTGCTTTCTAATCATGAAACCAATATGACTTTATGTGTTAGAACGTGCTGCAGGAACACGAAAGGAAATTACTCTGCGGAGGAGAGTGGAGACATGTACATCTACACACACAAGACCACAGAAACAAATCAAGACAAGAAGCAGCATATGAAAGGTTTCCAAGAGGACTAATAACAGAGAGAGGGTCACCTATTGCACAAAGATGAGCATAAAATTTGTGCACCTTACTTGTATCCCCCACCCCCAATAGAACAGAATGTGTCTTCGAACATGTCAATGAAAAACACAAATGTGCTGAGCAGAAGTGAAGGTCTGGTTTCAAAATTAACACACTTCTTGTAGTCATGACAAACCTATTTAGGAATATTACACCATGCCTTACTTTATCCTACTGCTTTTAAGCAATCAGTAAGTTTTAAAAAAGGTTTATGGGAAACCAACATCACATTTCACAGACAGATGGTTTATAGTTTAAGTGCTCGAGTAAAACCTTCTCTTATCGTTCTTTGTATACACTTGAAAGCCACTTAGCTGAAATAAATCTGTGCAAAACAACAGCAAATGACCAGTAAAAAGCTTAATTATTCTGCTTTATATCTATGGTATGAAAGGGTTGTGGGGAAAAAAAAAATCTACTTTTAAAGCTTGGTTTTAAACTAAGTGATGAGAGTGGGTCTGGGGCAGAGGATATGATAATGGGACATAATTCCAGGGTTTAAACAGTACCTCAAGTTTTATGTACCGTCATGCAATTCAGGTTTTTATCAAAAAGCCAAGTGTTCTGAACCAAAATGTCCATATTTTTTTGTACATCACAAAAGACCCTTGCTATTACATAGCTCTAGATGAGAAACACATTGTCCTTGTATTACGCGAGGCGATCTAGTATCAACACCGTAAGAGACGGGTCTGCACCATTGCCATGCGCACCCCAGAACTGGAGGCATTGAGTGCAATGCCAGCAACCTGCCTCAGGTTTTACTGACCCCCAGAACATCAGGCACACTCCCGCTGCCTCAGGCTCACTGGATTTCACCCTGAAAGTGTGGTATTACGTGAAGAAAGGCACGGTGTGAATTTACAGCTTACTGCTGTATTCGTTACCCTTCACCTATGATGAGTACCTCTGTATGAAGTAAGGAGATATCTGTTGCTAGGTCAATTCATATAATTGGGGGGTGGGAATCAGGACTCAGAAGCTTTTCACTTCTGAAACAGAAGCAGCATTTTCCAACTGAGAACAGCTGCCGTAAGTTTAGTTTGATTATATTAGATAGTCAAAAATATCAGAGAGAAAAAGCAGGTGGTATAAAGAGCAGAACAACACTGGTAACAAGGGGAGAGGGGATAAGCCGTTTACTGCATTTTCTTTCTAAGGTGAACTTTCTCACTGTAGGCCTAAAAGTTGGTCTTCTGGACATAAACATCTGTTTTAGTGTTTGAAACTTTGACATTGAAAATTCTGAAAAAATCATACATATGCAATATGCAAAAGAAACACAGGTGCTGATTTTCCCTGTTAAATTCATTATCCAACACTTCATGTTCTATCTGGTGTTGCCTGAATTTTGTGATAAGGTTGCTATAGGTGCAGTCCAATATTTATCACGTTTACAAATAAGATTAATAGATTAGCAACCACACAGCTAAACAAGATTAGTACATGTCCCCAGAGACAATAAGGATTATAAGAGAAGTCTAAATTAGCGTCTTTGGACCTGCCTGAACTGCAGAAAGAAGGAGCCTGCAAGAAAGGAACAAGGCAACCCACATCACTCAAAATCAGTCTGACTTGCTCGAGGGCAGTCCATGGCACCAGCTGCCCAGGTCTCATGCGTTTTCCGTTAAACAAGCCTCCAATTGTATAGACCAGTGGTGCTCAAGCTCTCCTAAAGCTGAAAATATTGTACCTGCCCTATTACCTTAGGTAACACTGCCTTTACTGTGCTCTAAAAAAAAAAAAAAAATCATATGGGACAAAGTCATGAGTGTGCTGTAAATTCACCCTCTATCTTCCTTTGCAGAAATGCTTCTGTATCGGTAAAGCTCAGCTTTCCAGTAATGCCATTTATTTGGTGTTCAGAACATTTAAAAATGAAGACTAAAACTGGTCAAGTAAGTATAAGGTATTAGCAAGTGCTACAGTTTAAAATATTAAAACAACAAATGACAGACTCTACCAGATAGTGACAACATTCACAAAATGACCCATAGGTACAGCAGGAGGTTAAAAAAACCAAAACAAACAGAAAACCCACACCATACACACACAAACAGGTTTATACTGTGGACTCTTTTTTTTCCAGTGATCAAACTCTTTGGGAGAGATTTTCTTTCAACAGCAGGGTACCTGAATTAGAGACTGGCAGCATATGAACCTTTTTATGTACCTATCCATAAACAGAACTTTGTTATAGCCATCATCAATCCTGTTTGATACCTCCTATGCAATTTACTACGTGTATTTATTACAACAAAACCTCATTATAACAAATTGAAACTATACAGCACGTCCCTGGAAGTATTCCCTACAGAACGTTATATAGCCTTAGTTCTGCCTTTTACTTCCCAGCTCCCTTTCAGAATAAACATGGACTACACGTATAAAGTTTCATATTCAGAAATACAATTTATAAGAAATGTCATCTGTCAGTTTGCCTTCAGTAGCCAACATCTCACATACTCTAATTTAAATTATGTTCAGTCACGTTAGGCAAAGGAACATATCTAACTCAAATACTTACACTTAACAGATAATTGAGAACTGATCCACTAAATGAGCACTTTTAATTACACAGTTGCTAGGTGGGGGAGGGAGAGCTCCTTATCTCCACAAGTCTAGTTTCCTGTACGCCACACATTGTCCTTCATAAATTGAACTGATGAATATACATAATTATAAAATTCTTTTTGCAAATTAATATAGTTAAGGCTGAAAATCCAGTAACCAGGCCATAATATTATCTGGCAATCTGGCATTATGAGAGCATTTATAGTAGCTAAAGAAGTAAAAGAAGATATTAATGCAAGTTTGCAACTGTGTGGGTTTTTTTTTTTAAAAAAACCAAACATAATCAGCACTATTCTCCCATTCTAAGGGGTGCAGAATGCCATCTAAAATTTTACCAACATTGGTAGTACTGTTTCATTCTGTTGCACTACTAGGCTGGAAAAAACAATCAAAAATTAAACCTTTTCACGTTTTATTTCAGATCACAGCTGCAACATCCAGAGAAGACAATAAAGGTAAACTGACTACTGCCATAAAGGAGAACAGCCAGAACCTTACGGTCAAGAGCAGTGCAGGCTGGTTGCTCTGCAGAGGTCAGGGATCTGGGAGCCCAGCGTGACAGCAGGGCAGCAGCCGTACTGGAGCAAAGGTCAAGCAAAGCAGGTCCAGCAAAGGCAGCCAGGGCTGGCCAGCAACCCAGGGATCACCAGGAAAGACCCTGGTGACAAGGTAGGCCTGAGTCAGCAGACCAAGACAGCAGGTCTGGCTCCGGCAGGTACTTGGCCCTAGTGGAGGTGGTGAGAGGAGAGGAGAGGAGAAGGTCCCCCTCATGGAGGCTCCTCCCACCTCACTCTCCCTCACCTGGGTCTGACCCACAGCCACACACCTGCACAGCATCAGGGCTGCCCTCCAGCACTGGCAGCTGCAACATGACCTCCTATTATATTTAGTACTAGCAGAAAGGGAACGAGGACTGCTTAGTTCACTTTTCCACCTGAGAACATGCAAAATTACGAAATGTTAAAATTCAGACATCATGCATTGTGCACAGAGGTTTTGGCAAAACAACCCTGAGTTGACACAAGATCATACTAAGAGGATCAGGAAAGGCAGCAGGATCTGCCTTAGTTTTTGCTACTTTTTTTCCTGGAAGTTAATTCAAATATATCTCCCCCACATTTAAGAGACATTGAATTGGAAACACAAAAGTTCTATTTTGCATCAGTGTGGCATCAGATGTTTTTAAATTACCTGCTATCCTTAATTTTTTTCAGATATTTTGAAAAGTCATATCACATTGATTGGCAGAGTGCAGAGATCATGCGTATCAAAAAGTGGAAACCAGCATACACTAAACACAAAACCGAATTTAAACGATATCAGTAACTTTGTTCTTTTTCCATTTTAACGGGGAGAAAACTTTTTCCAGTGCAGGTGCCTGATGTTCATCCAAAATTTTGCTCTTTACTCAAAAGGAGGCAAGTGACTGTACTTCCTTTCCTCTGGCATTATCTGACTTCTAGAACTAATCCTCTTATTTGGCACACAATCACATTTTGAACCTAAAACCACCTTATCTAGGCCCCCAAGATTTTGGTTTGCATATATTTTTCAGGGGAAGCTGCTTTATTTCATTGAGATAATGCATCACTGAATTATAAGCTCTATGCAGCTGTCACCCTTTGCCAAACATTCAGAAACATAAATGAACTCTGACAAGCCATTTATCTGGTAATTCAGTGACAAAGTGTAATAATATCACTGGGCTTTGCGCATTATCAGTGTTAAAGCAGAACTGGCGTTAAAATGCAAATTGAAAGCACCTTTTGTATATCAGAATAAAAATTACTATATTTGGTGACCATCCTGTTAATCCTTTAGGTTCTCAATTAGGTAAGAATAAAAATGTGTGGATTAAGCCGAATGTTACACTCATTAAACCAGGAATTAAATGCTTAGTGAATTTAGTGACACCTATAGTTACTACACTGGCTTTAAAAAGGTCTCTAAAAAGCAATACCTGAAGTTTGCCATACTGACTCAAATCCCCAGTGAGCATACCTTCCCATCACAAGAGCAGAAAGTACAAGAGAAGAAAGTACGGTATGCAGCAGAATGGAAATTCCAAGCACATCTCCTGAATTCTCTAATTTTACTAAGTTATGGCCACCCTGCAAGAACTGCCACAATCCTTTCCTGGCCAAGTCCTTGCTTGGACACTTGTTCACAAAACACATTTGCAGATGTGGGAAAGTAGTGGCTTCTCTTCTGAATGTCCATTCAGCCAAAGAGTTTGCTTCTTAATTTAGCTCATGTTGTTATAAATAAACCCCAAAACATGGTGTTTGGTTGTTTTTTTTTTCCTGGATGTAAAGTAATTTGCAAGGATTCCCTTCCCTTCTCTCCCAAAGGGGTTATAAATTTGAAGAAAACAGCCAACTCTTCCTCATGTTCCTCTCCTGGGCTGGTCTGTTACTAGTTGATCCACCTCAACCTAGTCCAAGAAGACCAAGTAGAATCTTGATCACTGTGGCATAGTTTAATACAATGGGGTAGTACCATTGCAACAGGTCATCTGTCGTGGTTTAACCCCAGTTGGCTACTAAGCACCACACAGCTGCTTGCTCACCCTCACCCCCCCCCACCCCCGGTGGGATGGGGGAGAGAATCAGAAGAGCAAAAGTAAGAAAACTCATGGGTTGAGATAAGAACAGTTTAATACTTAAAATAATAATAAAATAACAATAAAATAACAACAACAGTAATAAATTGTAATGGAAAGTAAAATACAAAAGGGGAGGGGGGACACAAAACCCAGGAAGGAAAAAAAAGGAGAGGGAAAAAAAAAAAAGAGGTGATGCAACCACTTACCAATGTCCAGTCAGTCCCCGAGCAGTGATCACTGCCCCCAGGCCAATTCCCCCCAGCTTATATACTGAGCATGACATCATATTGTATGGAAAATCCCTTTGGCCAATTTGGGTCAGCTGTTCTGGCTGTGCCCCCTCCCGGGCTTAGTATAAACACTGCTTAGCAACAACTAAAACATCGGTGTGTTATCACATTATTCTCATCCTAAATCCAACACACAGCACTGTACCAGCTACTAGGAAGAAAATTAACTCTATCCCAGCCGAAACCAGGAAATCATCTAATAACAATCCCTTCCAGGCCAAATAAATTTCTCCTTTGCAAAATGTCTCTGTTATTTTGTCCAGTCTCTCTCTTGAACAATTCAGCCTCCCAGTTTTACAATACAAGGTGAAGGTTTTCTAAACTGTTGTTTGTTTCCCTGTATGTTTAAGTCAGGACAGAGACAAACTTAGATAGCTGGACGAGAGTCAGTACTGATTTTACTGGGGCTAAACCAGACAGGCTAAATCTTAAACAAAGGAAAAAAACAGGACAATAATATGATGTATTTTTCTGTTATGAAGTTTTTCTGTTAAGTACAAAGTTGAATGAGAGGTCACGTAACAGAGCAAGAGTCTTACTCAGGGGAAGCATGAGGTAGAAAGGATTAAAAAAAAGGAGCTGCAAGCTATCAGATTTATATACTACAGATAAGCCATCCAGTCTGCAGACAAAGCAAAGTCTCTCCTTGACCCATCCCAACTCCTCTATTATGTATTAGACTTAGATATTAAAATAATTAAGATTTATACTTTTTTTTTTCCCCCCAACCAGAATCCAGCACAGACATTTTGCTTTGTAATCACATAAAGAACTTCTGCATGTTAAATCCAGCAATTTCTGCTAAGGTCAACAGCTGATAGATGGATTATCATGAGAAGGTGGAGAGAATCTCGTAAAAAGAGAGCATGAAAACAAATTAAAATGATTTATTTTAGAAGGGAGAGTTATCAGAAGGGGATAGTATCTGAAATGACGTGTAGAGGATGTAAATCAAAGGATTCTTTCTCGTCCTATCTTGACACCAAAAACATCTGGCCTACCTCCTGATGATACCCCAAAACTTATACAGCAAGAAGCCCAAGTCAAAAATGAAAGGCAGTGCCAGGGAGCAACAAGGGCAGGCTGGTCCCGCGATGGTAACTGGGGTCAGCCAACAGCCCAGTGACAAGGCAGGTCCGAAGTCAACTGGGGAGTCAGATGTGCAGGTCAGAGTCTGAACCAACAGGGTGCCCGGCCAGGCACAGCCGCACCACAGCTCAGGAAGACACCAAAAGCCCGAGTCCAACCTTGAAATCATCTCCTCAGCAAGGGAGGGCAGGGCCCCGCCGGAGCCTCTCAAGGTCATGCAGCTGTGCCATATCAAAGTTGGCCCTGAGCCCCCAGTGGCCAAACCTCCATGGGGTGGCAGGGGATGCACACCAGGCCCTGACAAGGCAGCATTTCTAAAGGACATTCTCAAGTAGGAATTATCTTATGTGGAAAAATTTAACTGGATGGGTTCACCAGCACTCCCTAGGCATTGCTCCTCTGGGAGGAACTTGGCCACTCACATAAGCTAAGGGGCAGCTGTAAATGCACCAGGTACTGTAATATGGAAGAGCTCAGGGAAGACATCTTTTAACACAGACGAGCAGCGCCAGTCCCCTGGGTGCATCCCCCTGGCCCTCGGGAGTCTGGCTGCCTGGGCTCAGGGCCAGCACTGGTAGGCACACACTTGAAAAAAAAGCTGTTGTGAAGAAGCCTCCTTGGGGGCTACCCTTCCCCCTTCAGAGCCACTTTTAAGCTGAGGCTCTTACCCAGGACCCCACCTGTACCATGCTGCAGCAGTATCACAGCCATCCCCCTACCTGGCCAGGGGCCTTGCTGAACCGGACCCTACGCTCCAGATTGACGTCCCAGCCTCTCCTCAGACCTGCCCTGTCACCACAGACCTGCTCAGCTCGGCTGTGTCTGACCCCGATTACCATCACTGGTACTGACCCTGACTTCTCAGCCTGGCCTCAGACTTATCTCATCACCACGGACCTGCCCAGCAACGGGGACTCTCGGCAGAACCTCGCTGCCCTCCCCAGGGCTGGCCCTGGCTTATGGTGTTGGCCTGGGCCCCTGCCAGTGAGGGCACTGCCCAGCTGGCTGTGTTACCATGCTGAGCTCCCAGCTTCCACTCCTCAGTTAGCAGCTGGTCCCTTGCTGCACCCTGACACAGACATCTGTGTGGAGGAAAACAAGGAAAGACAGTCTTAGCAAGATCACTATCCAACTTCAATAACAATCAATTAAAGCATTTCACCAGCCAGTAATAGTTAATTACATTTTTGAAGTATCAATGAAAATATTCTTCCATTTTCCCAACTTCCGAGCAGCCCTGCTTTCACTTACTCCAGTTTGAGTTCATCCTTACGTGTAACCAGATCTGCACAAGGTTCCCCAAGGGAACATCCATCAGTGCTCCTCACCCTGGCCATGACACCTGCTCCCTTCCCTGCCCAAAAGAAGCTTGTTCAACACCTCCTAGGATCATATTTATCTCATCACATCCAGTTAGCAACTCAGTTATGTGTAAACTAATATTCCCAACCTTTTTGCTTCCGTTGTTTCCAGCTGAGGAATTTCCAGATTACTAATTGCCTGACCTTTAATACCATGCTGTTCAATTACATCCCATTTTTACTATTCTAGCCTTACTATCAAGTTCTTCTTGTATTTTATTTTCATCCCTTCCCACTTCAGAAACACCTTCTATCTGTGTAGGTCATCACACATCCATTTTTTGTGCCAAAGTCTATAATGGTAACACTAAACAGAATTTCCCTCAGATCCTACTTACTTTTTTTTTTTTTAATACAGCCTATTGACAACTTTCCTTTAGCCTGTTCTTTACCATCCCCAATCAATATCAATCTGTAATTTCTTCAGCTCAGCTAATTACCATCTATGCAGTACTTAGCTCCAGACAGTTTAAGATCCCTGATTTTTCCCATGTCTCAAAAAAAGAGGGCTTACCAAAGCCAGTTTTCAGGTTCATCTACAAAGATTTATGTTTAATAAACTCAGGCAGCTTTTTTTCCCTTTTCCAGCCTCCTTTCAAAAAAGACTCCTAAGCCTTTCTTGCTACAGTTGACTAATGGCTATAATCACCCAAGGCAATTTCCCAGATCCTTTAAAAACAAAAAAAAAAATCATGGCTTTTACTTATCTCTACAGTTGACTAATGGCTATAATCACCCAAGGCAATTTCCCAGATCCTTTAAAAACAAAAAAAAAACAAAAAAAAAAATCATGGCTTCTACTTTTTTTGTTTTTTAGTTTAAAAAAAAAAAAATTAACAAAAACTTTTTCTGTTCTTCAGTTTAAAAAAAAAAAAAGTCTAACAACAACAAAATTTCAAACTACACTGAATGTACAATTACTTATTTCATGACCCAGAAGTGTCCACAACCAAGGTAAGAAAACCCTTCCCCACACAGGATTTCTAACCCATTTCGCCATTCCACCTGCCCTAGAGTAAGCTGAACTCATGGAGAGGTTGTGCGTATAGGAGACATTTGACGACTATGTGTTATGTAGAGAGCATTAAGGCTGCATCACATGTTGTTATTTAAGTTAGCTCAGAAGGAGGAGAGAGTCATAAGTACGAAGAAAAACAATGAAGCAACAACTGGTCCAGGCCATTACTTGGAAAGCATCCATTACCTGCTGCTTTCTCCTGCCCTGGGCTATCACGCAGTGGCCAGCAACAATTTCAACCTGAGCAAAACTTTGCAAAGCGAAGCCTCAAATAGGGTATTGATAAAGATACATACATAGGCTACATTTAAAGTCACCTGGAATTGCGCACAGCCATGTAAAATTCACACTAAAATTAGGCTGCTGGTGGCTTTCATTCAAAAAAGATAGTGCTTTTCAACAACTAAAATTAAGTGCTGGCACTCACTCTTCTGGGAATCCACTGTGTCTTGATCCTGCCTTATGTTAGGCCAAGTATCTTCTAACCACCTGGTAGGATTTAGATATTTACCAAATGTCTTTATCACAGAGACACTGCTATATTGCACTGGGCACATTTGCTAAACATCCTCATTTTTGTACTGATGAAACCCACATCTAAAGCTGCTGTTTTCACTTCTTCATCTATGGAAAAATCTCAAGATACCACTAAAATAGTCCACTAGAAGTTAAGGGTTGGAAACGGACAAACCACATTGCTTTTCTTTCCTAGATTCTTCCCAAAGAAGAAATGTTGAGACCACAAGACTCAGAAAAACAATGCTGAGAGAAAAAAGGCACTGCTAACAAGAACAGAATCAGGTGCAGACACAGGCCCCAGCAAAGAACATGGAAAGGAAGTATGACTTTTATCTAGAAATAAGCAAGTGGATCTTCAATAATTGTGTCAGAACAATTGCATCAGAAGTATATACTGAACAAGAAAACATGTTTCTCTTTCAGAAGTTAAAGGGATCTTAACCATTGAACCATTGAACCACTGAAACTCACAAACGCTAAAAGAACACTTAACACAGAAGCAAGCTGCCAAGTGAGGTTGTAGATTAGCTATCAGCAGAGATGTTTAAGGCTTAACTTGACACCTGTCCATCAACAATAATTAAATGCGCTCTTGATTGCAGACGGCTAAATGACCCCAAAAAGACCACATTTATATTCAAATAATTCTCTAATTATATCATGGAAACACAATACTGTATCACCTGAAGAGAGAGTTTGGGAACCTAAGTACATGTTCCCTTATTTAGGTACCACATCAAAGAATATACAAACAGAATCTGCATTTAACTGGTAGTAAAGTGAACATAAGAACACTAAGGGAAAGTCAGAACACTTAACAGAAAATCTCTTTTTTAAATCACTTCATGCTCGTTAGTGCCAAAACATATTTCTCTTTGATTCATTACACTCTATAAAAACATTCATCATGTATATGAATTAGCAGGTCCAAAATTTCTACACACTGACTTTCTAACAAGAATGAATACTGCAACACACAAATTCTTTAAAAACTGACATCCTGTACGGTTTTTTGCCTGTACGCGCCCACACATACTGTAGGTACCAAATCACCAATATATCTTATTTCAGACCCTGGTGATGTTTCCATTTATAGTAATGATATCATATAGCACATTTTCTCTCTTTTTAGATCTTAGTTGTGTATTTTCAAAGCAAAAATTAAGAATCATGTTCATCAACCCCATTATTTTTAATTTTGTGATTAATATACAGTGGAGATAAAGATGCTGTATAAAGAACGAGGAGCTAAAACCCAAGATAATGCATGTGGCTTCAGAGCTGATGTGTAACGGACAGAATTTTTTCAAAAGAATATATGTTAACAGAATACAGTGAATAATTGGTAGGAGTTTATCTAAAGCATCATAAAATGGCAACTTCTTCTGACACAAAAAAGTGGGAAAAATGCCACAAAAAGGAAACATATGTATTGCTTGACAGCAAACAAAACTGCTAGGGTCAGAAAACTAATTATACCACTATACCTCCCAAAATGCACCCTTTCTTCAAAGTTTTGGCCTCATACCTGTACCTACCTCAAAATGTAACTTCTCAACTACCCTATTGCTAGATTGATTGGGGTTGGGGGTACAAATAAGAAAATACATACTTAGTTATGGTTGTTTATGCCCATCTGACTTCTTCAGACACCACAAATAGTTGCCCAAGTTATTTCTCCAGCAACCACTCACCTATTCAATTCAGACTTGCCTTCCCCTAATTCTTAACTTTCTTTACTCTTCTGTGTTCAGAGACCACTTTTTCTCCAATTAAGGTCAGTTTGGTAGGGCGTCTAGAAAGATGAGCTCGACTCCTCATTTATACTCTTACTGTTATGTTAAAAACTTCCAATTGTTTACCAAGAGATGACTTATATAGGCACCTCTTTTCTTGCTGGCTCTTCATACCTTTTTAATTTCAGGCACCCAATCATTAAAACAAACCATCATATTCACAGAGTAACTATATGAAAAAAACATACTTATTTAGAAACTATTGAAAACAGTACTAATTCCATCACAGGAATTTTATTTTTTAATTTATTTATTTGGATTCAGCCAGACACTGTCCAATTTATCTTTACTGGGAAAAAAAAAAAAATCCTTCCATACCCAGAAATCTATGGAATATTTACTCAATAATTTGCAGATCTGTTATATTGAAGAATATAACAGATAATAAGGAGAAAACACACAGTAAAGAAGGAACTCGTAGTGAAGGTCTGCTGGCATTGTTTCATCTCTACAGCCTCTGCCACAAGGGCGTCGCCTAACAATTTGCACTGGAAGCCACACAGATTGCATTTCCATTGAAATGATTTTTTTCACCTGTGTAATGCTGAACCTGACTAGGCCATACAGCATTTCACTACAATATATTCATTTGCCTTAATAAAATACTGCTGTTGTAGACTCACCTACCACCCGTTCTTCCTGTTATCCATGGGAATGATGTCTGGTTGTACTATCAAGCCTCAAGGGTCCGTTATACCAGACATCCCACAAAGTCGCTGCCCCAAAGAACGTACAAATTGCTTTAAAGCTGAAGAGCAGAACCGGTGAGGCAACACCTCTATCACTGCTCATACTGCAGCGTCCAAATACACATTAAGTCCTCCAACAAGTGTGCTGCACATGCTGGGAACTCCTCCCAGGATGTATCATTAAAATACATATTTCATACTCTCAGCACTAAGATTTCTCTATTTCCTGGGCAGCATGAGGTAGAAAAATCAGCTGAAGAGACAGGTTTTAAATTTCAAACATATGGATTCCTTAAGGAATGAAAGCACAAAGTATGTTACGTAGAGAAAGTGTACCCAAAGGGCACTCCATCGTTATTTATGCTATGATTCTACTACCAAGTAGAAAGACTGAAAATCACCCCAATTAAGAAAAGTTATTGCAGCTTTGTTTTCAGTAGATGAAATAGCACTATGTATTTTGTCACAGCGTAGCATTATCTTCAGAGAAATCTTCTGGGCATAGTGTAAAACTGTCCCTTTGGATTTATATTAAAACTGATGGCACAGAACAGGAAGCTTCTATTGTTCCTTTACATAAAATATTTCATGGGGGAAAGAGCCTCAAGTGTTTTTAATCCACTGTCTCAATTAAAAAATAAATACCTTCCCCAACCAATCTGAATAAAGAGCTAACTTCTGTAGAAACAAAAGGGTCAGAGATCCAGTGACAGGAAATAGCCTAAATTTACAACAGTTAGACAATAAACCTTGTGATCCATAGCTTTTCCTAGATAGGCTATTGAACACTGAACTGAAATACTTACACTTGAACACTGCTCTTCATAAAGTCTCTCACTGACACTAAAAAGGGGCAAAAGTTGTTTTGCACAATCTTTATTGCTTACAAGACAGAAAATATTTAATACAGATCTTTAATTCTGTAAGAAAAGAACAGGTGTGAGAGTAGGAGCAAAAAACTTTGCATTTCCCAAAAACATTTATTTTCATTTATCTTCACATCAAATACAGCTGTAGCACCTCTCACTATGGCAGCTATTCCCATCCAGCAATCTCCCTTTTCAGCAGCACCACAAACCACCAAGCCAAGTGCAAAGTGTACACGCCAGCGAGTCCTCCTACCAGCACCTCACACGTATAAGAGGTGTATGAGTTTATGCAGCTGGTGAGGAAAGGCTGCAGAGCTCTCCAAAAAGGGGACATGAAGGAGAAGGTCAGATACTAAATGGATTCCTGCGGCACAGGTACAGCTCCTGCATCTTGGAGTGAGGCTGATGAGCAAGCCACTGGGACACATTGGCTCTATTCAGTATACAGATAGTTTTAGACTTAAAGTTGTGACTACATTCCCCCAAAATTCAGGCAATTCAGATGTTACCAGAAATCCAAGATTATGTCAAGTCTCTGTTTCTCTACCTTTCTGAATCTTCATTGCTTTTTCAGCTTCCTCTCAGAATCAATTAAGGAAATTAATGGAAAGGGTTTTGTAGTTAAAACCATTTATTTCCATCAAAAAAAATGGAACTGAAAAAATG
The DNA here is from genome assembly GCF_000699145.1 of Aptenodytes forsteri. NCBI lineage: Eukaryota > Metazoa > Chordata > Aves > Sphenisciformes > Spheniscidae > Aptenodytes > Aptenodytes forsteri. Next base: position 1,749,340 of record NW_008794854.1, on the reverse strand, counting down.
GTGTCCACATCAAACAGAATTTCATAGACTGTATAGCTCTTTTCTTCCACGCATGTATCTCCTCACAAGAGGACAGGGATGTGTAATGTGCCCTTACCAACAAGAACGATATTGTAATATTCCAGTACACATAGAACAAATAGTGTTGATGATCCTTCCACAGTAGACAAACAAGGCAGGTAAACTGAGGAAAGCTTCCTGCACACATCAGTGGCACAGCTTTGTGTGGCTGGTTGTTTATAACACAAGAGACAAAGGAACTTTAATTCCCTCATGGAATGTCGCCTCTAGCTGTAAGTTTGCCTGTTTTAAAGGTCAGTGCTGGCTTCCTGAGATCCTTTTCCTCCACCCTCAGGTATTCCACAGTAGTATCCTCAAACTGATGATTAATTTGCTCTTGAAATACATGATTTCAAGACTCCTGTTGGATCCCACATCCTGTGAGATGCTGACATTTTTCTAGTTTATTATTATCTCAAATAAGTTTATTCCTTCCTCCCAAGAGACAGCATTTTTCTGAACTCTCTTGAAAGGTATTTTCTTCATAGTTTGAAAATACTGCACTCTGGAGGAATAAAAATTATCCTCCAAGCAGTAGTTTTTCTACAGTTTTTCCAAACTTGCCCTCCTGAAACTCTACACGCAGCCAGCAACTGAAGCATACACTGGGAGTTCAGTCCAAGATGCAAGCTGATACAGGTGATGTGCCTGACTTGCTTCAGAAACAGAAAGCCAATGGGTGGGAAATGACAAAGCATATTTATTTTTAACATGGTATTTTAAAAGATTTTATATTGTTGAAAAATAAATTTGAATTGTATGGTCATAATGGGTCCAATTCAGCAACAGAACTCACTTTCTTCTTTTGGTTTTCCTGTTGGAAATACTCCCACACATACCCCCCTGCATGGGGGGGGGTATTTTTCAGATTAACTAGAAAGTTACTAGTTAATTGTATCTTCTACTTTTGTTTTACTTGTTGGATATACTCCCACACATACCCCCCTGCATGGGGGGGGGTATTTTTCAGATTAACTAGAAAGTTTAGTTAATTGTATCTTCTAAAGTTATATGAAATAACTAGGAGTAGGATCCAGTATCATTCAACCACAAGCTGCTACGCTATGTCATGTTCATCTGTTTCTACTTCAAGATTAAAAATAGAAAGAATACTGAAAAAAAGACTAATTTAGTCTTATACAACTTTGTGAAGTACCATTGTGTGTGTGTGTTAAAAAATTTTAAATGCAACAGATGTTCTACAAAAGGCATACTGGCCAAGGACACAAGAAAACAAGTTTTGGTGTAACACTGTTGGTTGAATCAGGTTCTGCAGGTGGACGTCATTAAATATTGGGTTTTGATCAGAACAGAATTATTTCCAAACTGAACAAGTAAATTTCCTGCCAAAATGTTAAATGAGGCTTTTGATGGAAAATTGGTATTTTCCTTTTAAATACAAGGCAGATAACCATGTCACATTTACTTTAAATTACAGCAGCTTACAGTCCTGAGGAACAAAACAAATGTCTTCAGATAATTCACGGCAGCCCCTGAAGAATGGGATGTGTTTCAAGGCAAAGAAACCTGCATGGGCAATGCCCTGTCAAAAGCGTTGTTTGGAGCTCGGCATTTTATACAGCGCGAAATGTCTGGCTTGAAGTCCAGTCCACAGGTCACAGGCTGTGACAATAAGGTGTTGGCAATGTGAGACACAGATGTATTAAAAGATGGAATGCATGAGGCAACTACAAGAATTCCAAGATCTCCACATCCGTGTGGCCAGAAAGAAAAACCTTCAAGTAGACAGTACTGAGGCCTCTTCAAGTTACGCCCCAAAAGCCCCGAGACTTGCAGAAGAGACTTGCCAGGGAGGGAGGACAGACATATAAAAGATATCCCAGGCTGGGGACACTGAACATAGCACTCTGCAGGCACAATGGCACCTGAAAGGTAGGTAGAGACCTACCTCCATACATTATCCCAGAAAGTTTTAATTCAATCTGTTTGTATAATTAATGTAACTTTAAAATTAGGGAAAGGAGAAGAAATCATTCTGACCCTGTAGACGCAGGGGTAAAGACATGACTTGTCTTCAGGTATGTCTACATTTTGCTGTAAAGGTATGCTTAAAGCTTCAGCAGATGTGCTGGATATCACTTTAGCCAGCTAACAAGCGTATTCACAACTGCGCAGAGCGCCAAAGGATGATTGGTCCACAAGACCTTAAAGAAACTATCTGATATAAGCTGCATGCTGCTGTGGCTACACTGATACCAGCCTCTGAGGTAACTAGTTTGAATGAAATACCAAGAAACCTCATTCACAATTTGCAACTTCAGTGTTGATTCACAATACAAACACCCCTCAAAGCTTCAGTTGCAATCCCACAAGTAAATTTTGCCAATTGTCTCTCTTTGCTGATCAAAAGGACGCTGCCACAATTTATTAATGAATTTAAACTACCACTTTTTAAAAGCTGCCAGAAAAGTAGGGGAAAAGGCTTTTAATATCTTTTAAAATTATTATTAAAATCCTATTTTAATTTTTTAGTATCAAGTTTGAATTAAAACAAGCATTTACTAATTTAATTCTTCAAGAGGTCTAGAATATATACAGATCTTGCCCCCTGAATCACACTGGATCACACACTGATTGTAACTTCTTCCTTCCTGCCATGACTAGCAGTTTATTCTAGAAAAACATTTTTACACAGGCTTGTGGTTGTCATAAATAAATACAAAGTAACAAAGATGCCACACCAATTTTACTGTTAAACACCCCCAATCTCTGTCAGCAGACTTCTTATCTGAATAGATACAGTGAATCACTAAGTCTCCTGATCATGTGTGCAATAACCTGCAATACAATTTCACAAGACCGCTCAATAAAGGTTCAAATGACCGCATTTTGGAAATGAACTCACAAATTTCAGAACAGCAACAACAAAAAAGATTTTTTGCTTTAAATATTAACTGTAACTGCAAGGTAATATATTAACACAATGTGTCACAAGACACAGTACTGCGAGTACTGCTCAGTGCAATGCATGCCTAGACAAATACTTGCAAGAAATGTGGAACAAACTGTAGCTCAAATTTACAAACCGAATTCTATTTTGATGAAAAATGAGCCTTCAGTGATACAGGTAATATTTAACAACCTAAAAATGTAACAGACTTGGTTATTAAAAAAAGAATTGCTAATGATTAACACGTAAAGGGACACAGGAGCTAGGGCTGTAAGACTGTACTGCCACAGTTCAGGTAGATCATGCTGGAATTTGTGTTCTCCATTTCACTTCTGAGAAATGCAAGAAAGCCATTAACCTCCTGTTTGAAACCAGGCTGCTGAAAAAGTAAACCCCCTGCCTCCTGCACTCAGCACTGATACATGTGACCGCTCCAAACAGAAAGTAGATGCAGAAGAAGAACAAAAATACTGATGAGAAAAGAGTTTGGAACTCCTGTTTGATGGTGGTAGTGCTCAGGGATACTGCGTGAATTCTCTGCACATTCTCCACTGGTAAGGCTTTGCACTTCCAAAACGTTTGCACCTTTTACATTCATTACAGAAAATGCCATGACTGCAACATTATCCTCTCCTAGTAAACATTTTTTTCTGGCTGGTATTTCAAAATGCACGCATGTAAAATGTTGCAAAGTTCTTCACCGTTGGTCAAACTAGAAAAGCCACTTCCATAAAGCAAAGCATTTAAAAGCTGCAGTCTCCAAAATGGCACGCCAGAGAGTATTTTCTTCTTTCAACATATTTAATTCCTATTAATAGTTACAGGAGGTAAGCATGCATCAAAAGATAATATGCCTTCAAGATTTAATATATATTTTCCATTACGGATAAAGATACCCATAAGTACTATAAGAAATAACTGTCAGTTCCTAGATTTGTTCCAGAGCAGAAATCTTTTTGATTAGTATGGATAAGGCATAGCTAAATGCGGCTGCTTAAACAGAAAAGAATATGCCTAATCAGAGAGACTATGATGATTTCTCATAAAATGCAGGGGACACCCTTTGTTTGGATTTTACCTTCTATCTCAGACTCAAGATATTTCTAAAACAGGGAAGATACAGCTCTGTTGTAGACATAACATGCAATTGTTATCTTGGTTTCTTTTCACTGATTTAAAATTTAAGTAATAGGCTTTGTTTTTATCTTCATAGTACCTCTAAAAATAGTAACAGTCAATATAGGAAAAACAATTTTATCTTCTAAATATTTTTGTTACACAGAAAAAAGAGTATGAGGATATCCTCTCATGCGTGAAAAAGGGTTAGGGAATCTGAATATGTTTTCAAAATTATTCTCAAAACATCACAGGGATTCTGAAACCCTCAGTGACCCAACAGCAGTTTATTTCCCGCATCCTTCATCCTTTGCTTTGGAAAATGGCATCTAGGTGTGAGCAAAGGAAACTGGGGCAGAGCTTTGCCCATCACAGGTCACAGACATGTTGCTGTGCCCTCACTATTCCTGTGCTTACCTCCAGGGATGAGCATATCCCATGGCTTTTACTGCCTGAGACATTTGGGGATTTTTTTTCCTCTGTAATTAAGGTTACAAGAGAGAAAACTTGCCTTTCAAAGGAATTCATAGCAGCCCAGTGATGTGCCTGCCTGGCTGAGGACATGCAGGAGGGGAGGAGTCTGCCTGCCAACAGGCAGAGCTCAGATTCAGGTAACTTTGCCTTGCAATTTCACCTTCTCAGTCTGGGCCATTTTATGATACCTAGGAGAAAGAAAAATAAGCTTAGATCTGCGTTACCCATGCAGTAAGCGTAGGCTACACTGTTGTCCCATTCTGCTTGTGCGTATTTTTCTCAGGGTGTTAAGTCCCGGTTTTTCCTCACAGGGAGCCTGTTCTTTACCTCTGATCTTACCTGCCTGTTACCTTGTCTGCACTCTGCTAGTTAGTTCTGCTATGTTATTTCTGACATGGATTTATATATTCATTCCTTAAAAAAAAATTTGGTTTTAATTTTCTTCACTTTCTGTAAGTTCTTCCTCAGTCCCACCTATGGCTCTGTGATCCTTCCAGATCCACTTAGGATATTTTTCACTTGATTAAGTGCTGAGATCTAAATTTCACATCATTTCTTTGAGAGCAACTTGTTGTTTCTTTGTGTGTAGCCTCTTCAGTAGTAATTGATTGTTAGATGCCGTAATTTTAATCATCTAAAGACTTAAGTCCAAGTGGTCTTAAATTGCACTATATGAACTGAGGAGATGGGCTCTAAATCTCTGTAAGCAAGTTGGTGCCTAAATGCAGAAATAACTGGATTTTATTTTGAAGCAAATATTCCTATCTGGGGATGGCTTTTAAAAATATGTAAATGTATTATTGAGGAGCTATAGAGATGGTGAACTGCAAACCAGTGTATACCATGTCTCCCAATACAACAGTTAGGGAACATCTTATGAATGTCAAGAAGTTAAACCAGAGACTTTCACTTTCCCCTTTACCCCAACCTAATGTAGCACACGAGTCCAATAGTCACTTGCTGATTGTATTATAATTAGTCTATTGCCTTATAATTAATCCATTAAAAACTTCCAGTAAAACACAAGAAAAATAGACAAAACTTCTTTTAAAAAAATAGCAAAAAATTACAAACTTGAGCATATTAACCTATGCCACCAAAAAACCTCCAGAAAAATTGAAGTTAAAGTTATTAACATGATGGCTTTTTACTTGTGTCATGTTATCTCAGGAAACATGTTTGCACTATGCTTCAGGCCGATACGATCTGAAATGGCTGTGAAATATAACTAGGCTGTATAATGGAAACAACAATTAACCTTGCTTTTGAACAACTTGGGAATTACATTTTAACCAAGAGGCACAGAGCAGATCTCTGTTTCCAGTATCTTTTCTTTGCATCAGGGAGATCATGCAATAGTTCTTAAAATTTTTGATAACCTGGTTCTGTCTGTTTGGAAGTATCTGCCTGCTACAATCCTACAGCTTCAACATGAAAATAAAACGGAGTGGATCTGGGCACTGAACATAGCAGGCATACTGGTAAATGTGTTTTAAGGCTCATCAATTTTGCAAAAAATCCCAGTCACACAGATCTGCGTCATTTTTGATCGCTGATTCACAGAAACCTGAGTATTTGCTACTGTTAGACAAGCACCATTTGTGACAATATTCAGCAGATCACGAACAGTAACTTATACAGGGTCTGCATTCCTTATTCATAACTCCTGGTTAAACAGCATCAGTCAGTCAGTGACTGAGTAGGCCCATATATTGAGATTTAACCAAATGCTCAGAAGAACCCAACCACATGCTTCGAATGAAAGAAAAAAAACTAGTATGGGGTTTATTCTCAAACCAATCCATGGATCTTTATAATGAATAGATAAAAAAGAAAGAACAAGAGAATGAACGAGAGAACTAACAAGAGACCAGGTCTCAAAACATTCTCTAAACAAATGAAGTGACAAGACCACAATGACTTTACCAGGTGGGGAGCAACTTTGGATTCCTATCTGTACGGTGAATCATTACAAACTCAAAACATTAAACAATAAAATTGGGAGTTTGTAATGAAGTCTTAATTTTATTCCAAACTGAAATAAAATCTCTAACATGCATGGTAAGGATCTGTTTTGGGGGACAGGACTTACCTGTTAATTAATGAGGGCAACTAAGCTATGTGAAAGCTGTTATGCTATGTTACAAAGGTTTTCTCCATTTCAACTAAATGGCCTTTTTTTGCTATGCCATTTAATGATTGTAGCAATTGCCTGGAAACCACCTCCAGATCAGAACTGGTGGTCAGTAAAGAAGGCTCAAGGGAAGGAAAAGCCAATGGATTAGGCACATCCACAGTAACAGTTTGAAGAACTTTCATTCACCATCCTGTTTACAGAGCTGGATCCAGAATGCAGCTAATGGAGACTGTGAGCAGATGACATGTACCCAAACTACTTTTGCTATTTTTTCCATCAACCTTCTATTTCACTGGCATTATCAGACAGAAACATGGAGTCCTTTCGCTCTCATACCCCGCCTTCTCTTACACTATCCATGCAAACAGTTTGTTTTCTACTTAATCCAAAAGATGACTATCTTGGCTACCTTAAAACATGTACCAATAACAATAATAAACCTCGGAACAGCCTCCAGTCACTTGCAGGCTTAAAGTCTGCTCCACAAACATCTGATGTACCTGCAGCACTGTGGCAGAGTCCAATGGTCTGAGACTTACAAGGTGCATAGTGTGCCAGTAACCAAAGTTAAGAGCTGATGTAGAAGAAAGCATGTTCCAGAGAACTCCTAAGAGTCTGAAAAGCCAGAGTGCAGCCTAAGGTTATCACAGAGGAACAGTGTGTTGAAAGGACTAGCAGCTATAAATAACACACAAAGAAAACTGCTTTACATTTGTTGGTTTTTCAGCACACATACAAGAGAGAGATTAGAGCTTTTTCTTGTGCAACACATCAGATTAATTCAACAACCTCTTCACCAAAGAATGCTCTCATGGGACTACATGTTCCTCTTCTTCCAGGAATCTAATTTTGTTTGTTCAAAATAAGACTATTTAACAAAAGTTCAGCTTCTGAGATCACGCCTTTTTCCTCTGACCCTTAGTAGGGCTCTTCCTGCTCCCTGCAGCATTGTTCTCTCTCTCAAAATCAAACCAAACCTCTCTACCCCTTCCTCCTCCTTACCCTGTAGGGCTTCGCTCCACAAGCCACCACCTCTGGAGCCTGACACACAACAGATTCTGTTCCTTTTACCTTTCCATGCCCTTTCCTTCTCATTTTCAGCAGCTCTCTCCCCATGCTGTCCTTCATAAAGACCAGGCAAGCTTAAACCATCACCTGAATTTTAGCTTCACAGCATCAGCCATGAGACACTGAGCATAGCAGTTTCAAGAGGAAAAGGGACACAACTCCCATGGGAAAGTGAGCCATTCAAAAGCAGCCCATTTAAAATGCAGCCCTGGCTGCAGGCAAAGAAATGGGGACCAAATCAGTATCATTTTTCAGAGGGAACAAGAGCAGCAGCCTGCCTACTGACTGTGCGGGACCTACAACAGCCACCACTTCTGCAACCTGTCTGACCCACCAGAAACCCAGGACACTGAAGCCCTGTGGTTTGCTCTCGACAGAACTCCATCCTTACACAAACCAGCTCTGTATGGCTGTCTACTCAAACACTGTTTGAAGTAAGTAATATGCAAACAACTTTCTTCCTCCCTGCATAATACTCGTTTAACAGTTTAATAGTCTCTGGCCTGTAAGATCAGAAACTAATTGTATTTCACCACTTCCCTGGTAACCAGTACCTATCCTATCGTAACATACCATTTTTAGTACATATCTGGTGCTCTTATTATGCTGGTAATAAAAGCACATCCATGACAAAAACTTCACAGAGAAAAGGAATATATGTGAGTAATATCTAATAGCAGTGATGCAGAATCCTGGCAGCAGAAATCAGTAAGTTCACAAGAAAAGACAGAAACTTTCTATTTTACTTACTTTTCTCTCTGATATCTAGGAGCCTGAAAGACTGAATTGAAGAAAATAGGTTCCCTCCCCACCCCTCCTTTTTTAAATAGTCCCATATTTATCACCATAAGACTTTAAAATGGTAGATTGTGTTTGAAACTGAAATAATTCTTTATCTGGATTACAAATAATTTCCCTGTAACTGTTATTACAATTATTCATTGTATTTTGAAATATTGTCAGTGAAATACAATGAATAGGAAGAAATAATGAATTCATAAAGCACTCTCATCTTGTACATCCCACCTGTTCAGAGAGTGAGCCAGTTACTCTCTTCAAAGTTAAGATGGCATGAAAAGCTGTAAATGCAAATCTTTCAACTCTTGGGGTGGTATAGTCTTTATGATTATCTAAGAATTTCATAACAAAACCAAATGATAAGGTCATCTTCTTTGAAGAACAAGTTTTCTTCCACATGCTATAAGAAACTTCAAGAATCAGAATCATTTTGGAAAAGCAGCATTTTTAACTGCAAACAAATCAGTTCTTTACCATATCTGTACAGTAATGGCAAAGGTTTTTTACCTACACCACTGCCAAAAAGAAAAAAACAGCAAAGTTTACTCAAGTGTAACTAAGATGTTTTCTACAGCGCAGCAAATGACAAGTGTAATTGCTAGACTGTGAAGAAGATTATCAGCATGGTATCACTGTAAAATTGAATTAAAATTTGGATTACATTAGAATATACAGACTGCATACTGTTGGATATAGTAGCTATATTCAAAATTTGTGTGTAAGGCAAATTGTTAGGGTTGTTAGAAAATTGTGTTAAAAACACTACCGGGCTAAGTTCAAAACCATTTAAAAAAATACCTAAAATTTGTCCATGTTTTTAAGATAACAGATATTATGTTTACAAATGTTAAACTACAATACATTTCATCTCACAAACAAACAGCTTTATGACTGTGTCTTTTGTTAAAGGAAAAAACCCGACATTTCCATATGCATATATGTTATCTGGATATCTTGTTATCCCAGCTGTCAATAAAAGGAGCGGGAATCCTGACTGACTCGTCACCAGCACGTGTGGATATTAGACACTCCTGATCAGAAATCTGCTGAGGTGCCAGCGTTTCCAATAGCCAAGGGGCCTGCGTGATCTGGCCATATGCTCTCTCTTAACACAACAGATTGATACCAAAGCAAAGCAGTTCAAATGTTTTCAGTGCTCTTTCATCACAGCCTGCAATCTGCAAACAATTTGAAATCACTTTCCTTAGCCATCCACTAGAAGTGCAGGTTTTAGCTTGAAGCATAAGCTTCCCATTCAGAGATGAAGTGCCTCTACAGACCTGAAAGTCTTCCATGCTTGGAGAAAATCTGGATTTAAATCTGGGTTTGAATTTTTCAACAACACTTCAGGATTAAGGGTAAAAAACTACCAGTAACATGGTTGTCTAAAAAACAAGTAAAACTGTTGATTAACCTTTATTTAAGGAAGATATTCAATAAATATTATGTCTAGAATGATGGCAAGAAAGGATTGAACGCATTGTTCTGAAGACCAAAAAAAAGATACTGGAAACAGGGTTTTTTAAAAACCCAGTACAGTATGACTTCTTGAAAGTCCAACTGTTAGTGTAAAGGCTGCAATCAAATGCCAGGCACTTTAAAAAATTTAAAAAATAAAAAAAAATCAAAGCCCATTTATGAGTATAAAACCCTGTAGCAGAAATGTACGCAAGACCCAACTGCAGTAAAATAAAAAAATGTATAGTTGGAGAAAAGATCTCAACAACAAAGACTTCAGACTTAATAACCCGACCTAGCTTTTCTTTGTCAGAAAAGTACTAAAACATTTCTCAGGCTAAGGAAGACTTTGTTAACTCAAGTTACGGTTTCCTTCGGTTCAGAGCACTTTATCACAAGTTTCATCACAGCAAATATATCCCAGTTTGTGCTTCACCTCTAACAGGCCTGATCTCAAACTTGCTAATGTTTGTAAAACTAGGATCTCCTTCCAAACAGCAGGCAGGTAAGTGAGGTCAGCAAGACTGCTTTGAAAATTGGAAAATCCGCTTGCCAACAATCACTCATTTATGCCTTTTGCCCCTGCGCATAATACTACAAAATAATGACAGAAATGGTTTATATGCAAACCTGAAACAAAATTAGTTTATTGAGGCAATACAACTATACCAGGACCTTTTAAATTGCTGAAATATCCCCAATAGGAAAAATATCACTGCCAGAAATAAGAGTGGTGGTACAAAGAACAGACAATCTAATCAAAGTCAATTATGAAGACTTTACATGCCCTTATGTCCTGTTTTGGCAATTTTCTGCTCAGCGTGGAAGCAACCACTGATCTTAATCTCCTTTACGGTAGCTTGTCTGGGTTCATGCATGCATGAGCAAGCACCAACATTAAATTTCTACTCCAACCACAAAGCCCAAAGTTCCTGTTAGAGATAGAAATCTCTCTCGCACGGTAGCTTGACATTGCTCCTACCTACCGGAACCATGCCAGCGTGAGACTCAAACATGTAGTCTGAATTCAGAACAGATTCATAAAGGAAATGGCTTTACTCTTCTCTTCCCCGCATGCAGTAAGGTATTCATTTGCTGGAGAAGGCCTGAAATGCCTGTCCAGCTGAGGAAGACCTTCCCAGCAAAAGCTCTGTAGCTTCAGTGTTTCTGAAGCTACAGAGCTTCATCTCTTCAGCAACAGTGTTTCTTCATTTCTCCCCAAGCACTCTAATCATGCCTTGGTCGGTTCTTCCTCTGAGCAATGAACAGGACTCAAAGCACACCACACTTTATCCCTCTGGGATAAAAAAAGAAGTTAAAAAATAAAGTAAGGTGTTTCTCATTCATGTTTTCTGCAGTAACATTTTACTGTAGCTAAATATTGGCTTTTATGTAATAAAGTTATTTTTCTGTTTTAAAAATTTACTTATTATTGATAATTTGACAAATGCTTCAGACTTCCTTAGTGTCACACTATGTCACTTAATGGCCCATAACAGATGGCTTCTTTGTTTTAGAAAGGATTTTCTCTTGCTGAGGTCAAAGCAAGAAAAATTCCACAGAAGACAAGTTTTCTGCCCACTTTGGCGTGGCCATTTCTGTGAGCAACACTGACTGAAAAGTCCTTTTGAATCTGACTGAGAGGAAGCTGAGATGGCATTACTTATATTTCAACAGGTTACAGTAAAAAACAAAATGAATGAAAATTAACAAAACTGTAATGGTTTTATATGTCCCCCAAATGCAGTAAAGGACTATGTTACAGAACATTTTTCCATAGCTGTTGTGGCAACAACACTCATAAATCGCAACCAGCAAATATAACTGATTGCAGAGATGTACGTATCAACTTTTACAGGATTTTTCCATACAAGTCTTTCTGAAAACTTTTTGCTCCTAGAGACATGTTGTAATTAAGAATCAGCAATGAAATCCCAAACAATGTGAAGAATTATAGCAGCAATTAATTACATCGCTTTCAAGCTGAAAAAAGCAACTTGCTAATGAAAATCACTACTGCTTAACAGTAGCTGTTAACAGCAAAAAACTGTTAGAAGAAGTCACTCTTCATAAACATGTATTTATATTGGAAGTCTTCCTAATCCACATGAGTTACACTTAGTAAGTTAGCTAAGATGTTCAATTGTCCAGTCTCTACTATCCACATGCAAAATCCCTCATGTGATATAAGCACAAGCAATTGCTGTGTACCCAGGAGACCTGTGGGTAGGAGATGCTCTGGGACAAAACCACACCTGACAGAGGACAGGGGGTACCTAAGGGTTCCCAGTACTCTGCTGCTGGAGAGGAGAGGGCTGGGCATACTGGCTGGTCTCAGGATAACTTGGGATCACTTTGTCTTGCAACTCTGTATTAGGAGACACAGCATCCCCACAGCACCAGGGTAAGTTGCATGACAGACCCATGGAGCAGCTCACTTGCAGTTTCCCAAGAACAGCACACAGCTCAGATGCTGCTGACTGGGCAATCCCAACCCAAACTAGTGGCTGTCTTTCTCATATGGAGACTACTCTTCAAACATGCCACAAAACACCTCTCTGTACCTCTGCATGGCTTGGGCACGAAGCTGTGACAGTCAACACAAAAACCTCTGCAGAAATGGTCACACCACAGGCCTTTGAGAGCAGAAGGAAGGAGCCATGTGGCAACTAGGTCAGAGACTCCAGCACAGGCTAGTGTTTTCCCTTGTTATGGCCAAGATCCTATATTAAAAAATTGTACAGTGGGGAAGAGAGGCTGGAGAAGGGCTAGGAATGACTTCATGAAGTAGTGTCCTGGTTTTGGCTGGGACAGAGTTAATTTTCTTCCTGGTAGCTGGTACAGTGCTGTGTGTTGGATTTAGGATGAGAACAATGTTGATAACACACCCATGTTTTAGTTGTTGCTAAGCAGTGCTCACACCAGTCAAGGACTTTTCAGCTTCCCGTGCTCTGCCAGGTGCACAAGAAGCTGGGAGGGG
>NW_008794854.1:1729506-1735649 GCF_000699145.1 Aptenodytes forsteri | reverse complement strand
GGGGGGCCGCTGCTCGGGGACTGGCTGGGCATCGGTGGGCGAGTGGTGAGCAATTGCATTGTGCATCACTTGCTTTGTATATTCTTTTATTACTATTATTATTATTACTATTTTGTTTTATTTTAATTATTAAACTGTTTTCATCTCAACCCACGAGTTTTCTCACTTTTACTCTTCCGATTCTCTCCCCCATCCCACCAGGGGTGGGGAGAGTGAGCAAGCAGCTGTGTGGTGCTCAGTTGCCAGCTGAGGTTAAACCACGATAAGTAAATAAGTTCAGCTGCAAAAGTGACCAGAGCAAGAAACAGAGCATCCAGAAACCTAACAAACTATAGGGAGGCCTTGCTGTAAAAACCCAGGACCACTCCTGCAGGCGTGTATCATGGGAAAGTTATTAGCCCACTAGGTGCTATCCTAGCTGATGAAAAGACTAACCTGCTGAATACACCTAAAACCAAAAACTTTTTACAAAAGATATTTCATCTTTATCAGCAAGTGCTTTACACAAGAGAGAGGGAGCTCTGGCAGTAGCAAAACCAGGGCAATACTTCTCCATAATTGCAAGACCACTTGGAAAAAAAAAAAAAAAAGAAGCTGAAGATAGGGGAGAAAAAAGTTAAACCACTGCCTTAAACATTTCAAAGCTGATCAGTTATGTGGTATATGAACTGATACCTTATTTTCATCATACCCTTTGCTTTTTATGCTAGCCGTATCATTAGTCATGGTATTCGTGAAGCTTTCCATGTCACCCTAGTTCACACAATTCCATTGAGAGTCATCCGGGGGTTTCCCCAGCGATGTGAGTACAGACTCACAGTACCACGCCGTTAGACTAGGAAAGGTGGAAAAGAGCAGACATAAGTGACAGACATAAGCAATGATACAGCTGGGACAGACAACACTGAGTAGCTTGCCAAAAGAGAGGAAAGTTTTTCAAAACTTTATTTCTTTCTTGGATCCAGGAAAATATGAACCATTGATATTTGGGGATAAATGGCTAAACATTCAAAGTAGTCCTTGAAAAGGCAAAAGAACAACCTCTACAAAGTTTCACACATTAAATCTGTAACACGAAAAAACGGTTTATTCCTTAGCTACACTGTACAAAGCAGACAGTGATAGAATATAGGGATTTCCAATTCTGGAAAATGTCAGACTAGTCACTGAAAGCATCAACATTTATACATGATGACTTGTATCTTCTGGACACTGGCTAAAGATGACATGTTCACTGGTATGATATCCCATGGAGCACAAGACACAGAAAGTAAACAAAACACGTTGTGAACAACACAAAGAGCTGCAAGGAAAGAGATGGATCAACTGCATGATTCTGCTTAATGCACAGTTATATAGCTATGTTTTGCAAAATCTTCATAAAAAGACAAGCAACCACATGTCTAGATGCCAAAAAACTACCAAAGAAAAATCCCATGCAGTTGCAAAAAGAATGAGGTACATTCCCTTTGTAACTGAAAGCGACCTTGAAAAAATACCGAGGCACAACTTCACTTTCCCTCACACAGAAGGGTTAGGGTTTTTTTTTTTCTGCTTTAGGTTTTGGTAGGGGTTGAGGAGGTGTGTGTTCTGTGGAAAGCAACCAATTTGGATAGCAACATACATTTAACACAAAATACAATTTAAAAAAACCACACAATAAAGGTGCACAAACAGACTATTTAATAGGTTTCAACTGCAGAACGCTTCTGTAGTTCAGTCCTGATCTTGACCTTCTTTAACCAAGCATGAGCAGGCATTGCTGTAATTAGCAGCATTCACCCCTTGTATATTCATTTTAATTTTAGCACTGCCTTTTGCCTTCTATTTCAAAAGCAAACATAAAAATTTCTAAAGGTCTAACTCTTCGTGTTCAACCACATACTATTCCACATACATATCTTCATGTACTGTTATTACATTCAAATTTTCAGAAAATTAGTGAAATTGCTGTTCCTCCAGCTTTGTGAGGCTTTACCCAATTACAAAGTAAAAATCTTTATTGAGGACTGTCACGCTGTTTTCATCAGCCATGTATTTTGTTCTATATTAAAAAATTAATCCCCTTGTCTTGAATGTTTATCAACTGTTATTCCCTCAAAAACATATGCTGCAGATCTCAGAGACAAGATTCATGCTACAGATTAGAGCATATTGTTTACAGTCCATAAACACTTTTTATGATGGTTTCATCATAAGGTAATTCCATTCTATGAGTATAATTAACATATTTTCCAGGGCTCATTAATCTTCAATTATTCATTCAGTGAACATGAACTATGTCCATTAAAAGGAAAAATCAAGACATGAACTTTAATTTAAGCGACTATTTTACTAATTGTGTTTAACTTCAGGAAATCCTAATAAATAATCCTAAAATTAGTTTTCTCTTTCTTTATATTAAGTGTACAAAAAGACCTTTGAATATAATCCATCTTCTAAAAGCTCTGTTCTCCCCTCACTTTGATTGCCGTCAGTACCAGTGGATTTGTACGAGTCAAAGCAGGCTTGCTCTATGTCCTACAAGTTTATTTTCTTATGAAACAGCAACACTGCATCAGAAAATGGGGCTTTTTACATTCTCAGAGTACCCAGGCCATAAACAGGGCTCCATGGTGTAAGTTTCTTGTACTATTATAGACAAATTACAGTAAGACCTTCCAGAAGACCAAAGGGACAACAGGCACATGCAGATTGATGCACAGGAAGCACCAGAAGGTGACACATTGGTGGAGTTCACCAGAACAGCACAAAAATGTCATCACCACTGCCAAGTTTTCTCAGGCATCAAAAGGAAGAAGGCTTAAGAGGAGTGGAGACTGGGGGAGAGGAAGAGAAGGAATGGGAAGAGTAACTTGAGAAGCAACCTGAAGCACAGCACCTGAAGAGCTGAACTCCCAGATGTTATTTTCTGCTTACGAAGTTGTACGTTCCTCACTCTTGCCTTTCCTTCAGGCACTGGGACAAATTCATAACAATTTTGAAGTCAGCTGCCCCCAAAACCTGAACAAATATAATTTCCTCTCTAATTTAAAGAGAAAACAGAAAAGTTCGAGCATACTAGCTTGCCGGAGGCTCACATGCCACCTTCCGTGAGCTTTGCCCAACCTTCTCTCATCACAATTCCACTTTAAACCTCTTTCCACACTTAAAGTTGAAATCTTACAAGAAAGAATAAAGCAGCAAACAAGAAGTACAAGCAGTACTATGAAACTTGTACTGAGTAATACAACAGAAATAGCAAATATTCAGGGACAGAGGACCAAATGTTTCCAGCATTTCCCAAGGTAGATAAACCATTCCTGTTGAGATCTGAAGGAGGAGAGTACAGGCACCTAAGATTTTACTTTATTTCAATTGTAAAACCTTCCTTACATCTGGAAAACACAGGATGGAAATGGAAGAGATTCAGCAAGATCCCCCTGAGTTTTCCAGCTACCTGTACAAAGGGCTGTCAGCTGTCCCATTCATTTCAAACAGCATCAACTTAAAGGCCAGTAATGATACCTCAGATGTCATAAAAATATGTATAAAGAAACAGAAAGTGTATCATATGTTTGCTGCAAAGGCCTGCCTATTTCGATAATTCTGCAACATCTCAAACACACCAAAGTTGCAAGGGTATGTGACTGGTTTCATTTTAAAACAAAAAAGAATCATTAACATCCAGAAGTTCGGGATTACAGCTATCAGTTAGGAAGCTGCACATGTGAAGTATTTCAACAGCTACTAATTACTAAATATAAAAACAAAGAAAAGCCACAAACTGCTTGTGGACAGCAAAAAGGAAAGAGTAAATTAACTAGTTTTTCCACACACACAAAAGATGTTTTAGTATTTAATGTTTCTGTGCTATTAAGAGGCCAGAACACCATGCAGGAGTGAATTCATTCCCCCGCTACCTGTACAAAGGGCTGTCAGCTGTCCCATTCATTTCAAACAGCATCAACTTAAAGGCCAGTAATGATACCGATGATGTCATAAAAATATGTATAAAGAAACAGATGTATCATATCCCATTCATTTCAAACAGCATCAACTTAAAGGCCAGTAATGATACCTCAGATGTCATAAAAATATGTATAAAGAAACAGAAAGTGTATCATATGTTTGCTGCAAAGGCCTGCCTATTTCGATAATTCTGCAACATCTCAAACACACCAAAGTTGCAAGGGTATGTGACTGGTTTCATTTTAAAACAAAAAAGAATCATTAACATCCAGAAGTTCGGGATTACAGCTATCAGTTAGGAAGCTGCACATGTGAAGTATTTCAACAGCTACTAATTACTAAATATAAAAACAAAGAAAAGCCACAAACTGCTTGTGGACAGCAAAAAGGAAAGAGTAAATTAACTAGTTTTTCCACACACACAAAAGATGTTTTAGTATTTAATGTTTCTGTGCTATTAAGAGGCCAGAACACCATGCAGGAGTGAATTCATTCTCTTATAGCCAGAGGCAAAAATAAATAACTAACAAATAATAAATTAAATTAGGTTTAAAATGGGATCTATAATTAATGGCTTTTCTGTTGACCATTTAAGTGACAGTATTATTTTAATGCTACTTTCACAGTATGTCAGCCTCTAAGATAAGAAGTTAACAAGTGAGAAGTTAACTGCATAAGCATATAAACCAACAGGCATTTCTTGTCCACAGAAAGTAAGTACTGCCAAGACAGAAACTACTGAAATGCCATCAATAAAATGTCAAAGTTGTTCTTTCTCATAAGAGAAAGTAACGGTTTGCAACCACTGTTTTACAAGTCCAGCAGATTTTTTTTTAGAGCTAGACCTTTTTCTTACAGTATTTGCAAGCAACATCTTGTCTGCTATCTGTGGAAATTAAAGATCTCAAGGTACTAGCTGCCCTCAGCTAAAATGCATTTCCCCACCCAGAGAAATGAGTCTGAAATATAACACTGAATACACTGGACTACTAAGCCCAAATCTGAAACATGAATCATTCAATGCTTCTACTGAAACAGTAACTGGTAAATTCTTTGGGGAAGAGATCATCTCTTGGTTCAATGTTTATATAACTTTAAACACACTGAACTTCTGATCCCTGGCACTTTAATTTAAACAATAATAAACTGTTTAAAATGGGGAAAGTCTTGTACTCGGCACATTTATGATTAAAAAAAAAAAAAAAAAAAGAAAAATGTCCACCTGCGGTTAATCTAAAACAGTCCTTTCTGACCTTTGGGCTTGACACAAACTGTACAATTTTGTCCTATTTGGTCTGAACATCATATGTCTTAAAAATAAAAAAGAGTAAGCAAAAGCAATGTTGCTTAAGAAATAATTTCTGTTTTTACAACACTGGTTTATTAAACTTAGAACAAATTTATAAGATAGTTGCATTGCCTGAATTTGCCTTTTGCTTTAATGAAGATAATTTTGGCCAAAGAATTTTGCTCCACACGGCTATTAAGCAATCTTCTGGACATGCTGAAAACACTATCAACATACAGTTTGGGTTTGGTTTGGTTTGTCCTTACATAGTTCTCAAATTTGGTCAACTCTCATTTGAATACGCTTTTTTTCAAAATGGGAGTTTTATCCTTGGTGCATCACAGGTATTACCATGATGGATCAAGTACACAACCAGAAATGTCTGATCAGTAGATTATAGAGAAGTTTTCACAAATTTGCATCAAGACTCCAAAGCAGCAACTTTCCACACAGCTCTGAAAGCAAGAATTCTGGCTGTGAAAGGTGGGTGATGCCTCTTTCACTGGATTCAGCCACTCGTTCTCTCCACAGAGTAAATACAGGAAATCATCTGCCATGTGAATTTTCAAAATAATGATTTGGATGGTTTCATTTTCTGTATGTTCCTTCACTGAGTGAGCACAGGTGAGCTAGCTCAGAGAACTCCTTTTCTTTTAGCGCACATTTGTGTGTGACCTAAAGGGTCAGGCAGACTTCATTGGGGGGAAATGAAATTAATGCAAGGAGAGGGCACTCAGCACCTCACTGGAGTTATTCAGCAGCTCACCACATAACACTGTATGAAGAAAAGCGATTGCGGGTATCTCAGGAGAATAAAGAACAACCTTGGGAAAAGGATCATAGAATCATAGAATCATTGAGGTTGGAAAAGACCTCTAAGATCATCGAGTCCAACCGTCAACCC
>NW_008794854.1:1711648-1728604 GCF_000699145.1 Aptenodytes forsteri | reverse complement strand
CCAGTTTTTGACCCAGCGCAGAGTACACCTGTCTAAGCCGTGAGCCGCCAGCTCCTCTAGGAGAATGCTGTGGGAGACGGTGTCAAAGGCCTTACTGAAGTCCAGGCAGACCACAGCCACAGCCTTTCCCTCATCCACTAGGTGGGTCACCTGGTCATAGAAGGAGATCAGGTTGGTCAAGCAGGACCTGCCTTTCATGAACCCGTGCTGGCTGGGCCTGATCCCCTGGTTGTCCCGCTCATGCCTTGTGAGCGCCCTCAAGATGAACTGCTCCATAATCTTCCCTGGCACCAAGGTCAGGCTGACAGGCCTGTAGTTCCCCGGATCCTCCTTCGGATCTTAAAAAATGTGAAATATTTTAGCTGGATAGGCAATGAAACAATAACAACATATACAAGGCGTAAGAGTGATCAGAATAGCATCTTTGTCCTGTAACGCGGTGTACTAACAGAGAGACGCAGAGAAGGGGACTGCTCTGATCTTAAGGAGCAAAGGCATAACGAGACCCATAGGATGCAGCATTCGGACTCTTACTGTGTGCCCTACTGGTTAAATTTGAACAGTTACACATCAGAAGTTTATCTATTCACAACAGCTGGCTTTCAGCAAGATATTAAAGCTGTCAGGGCATACTCAGCTGTCACTATTTTACCTAATGTCTCTTCAGTAACACAAACATGCAAGATCTACCACTAAGTGTGAGGTGGAGCAGGAAGAACAAAAATATGTGGATAATATATTGGTTACTAACATGTAACGTCCTTGGAGCATAAAAGTCCAAATTAATACTTAATGCCATGTTTTATGGATGTTGCTGAAAAGCTGTGCTGTAAGAGAGACTGAGAAACCACTGCGGGGTTCTACATTCAGTGGGCAGCGACAAAGCCTTGAAGGATAGTGTTTTCTCTCTACATTTACAAACTACTTTTGCCATTATATTCATCATTATTGTGCCTATTTATTTTCAACTAAATACTTTCTTAAATAAGCTGAACCAGTAAGAAACCTACAGATTTGACAGTGAACAAACACCTCTAAAAAGCAAGAATGAAAAATTTTACATCTCAGGAAGAAAATATCCTAAATAAAAAGAATTGTTCAGTATTCTTACACTTCACAGACAATAAGCAATACGCTATTATCCCCTTACCAATTTTTTTTGTGTGTGTGTTCACCTTCAGTACTGATTTTCATTTCTCACATTTTTTCCAGTGTGTAGAGCCCCTCTTTGTGATTCTTTCCTGATAAACAGAGCTAGACATGGGTAATTCTGCCAGATGTCTGTGAAGGGTTCCAGCAAAAATAAGAAAAATCAACCTGGATTTCTGGTGGGTACGCTAAAGGCTAAGACTGGTGCTTCTCAGGTCTCTGGCTTCAAGACAAATGTCGTTCAAACTAGAACAAATCTTGAAAGAGCAGAAGCTACCTGCAGATCAGAAGCCTTGCTTTCTGGCCAGTGCTACTGTTAAGTTGATTGTGCCTTCAAAAACTATCTTGTAGGTGTATAAAATTGAAAAAGAAGCTACAAATGCATGAAGGAGACAGGAAAAACTCCAGTCTTCACTCTTTGCTTTGATGGTCAAGATCTCACTAGTCCTTGCAGTATGAAACAGTCTTGTTATTTCAAGAACATCAGTAGAACAGTTCCTCCAACATATTAAGCAAAACTGTTATGATTTTGGCTATTTTTAATTTTACCTTACTCCATCGATTTTTTTGTTAGGAAATGAATTCTCTAAGGAAAAAAAAAAAACAAACCCCACATCTCCAAAGCCAATTAATAACTACCAAGTTGTTTCAACTTTGTTTTCTTCAATTCAGCTAAAATTAAACCAGAACTGACTCTTTTTCTTATTGTCCAAATTCCAGAGTCTTTGGAGTATGAATTAATCAAGAGGTTTCAACCTTTAAGTCTTTCCTAAACATACACTCCTAGTTTGGATATTGAAGTTCCAAAGTATGAAACATCTAGAAAAGCTGAACGCGTGTGTGTTAGCTGTAGGAGGACCTGACAGTACTGAATAACTGGGCAGTAAAAGGCAGATGAAATCCAATATAAGAAAACAGAAGTAATTGCACTTTAGGGGGGAAAAAAAAAAAAAATCCTAGTTTCATGTACAAAGTAATGGGCTCTACTGCACCATGGAGGTGGTAGATCTTGTAGGCTTTACAACTATTCCCACTAAATGTCAGCTCAGTGCCCAGCAGTGGCCAAAAAGCAAATGTAAGAAATCACTAGAAAAGAAGTAGAGAGCAAAACAACTATTACAAGGCAAGGTCAGTTGAATACCAAACTGGATTCAAGAGAGCCTGCTTAAATATTTTCTGGAGTTAAAAGGATATATGTACAGTTTGGTTAGTACCAACTGCTACAGACCATGCTCAATAAAGCTAAAATCTCAGGTTTTAGACTTTTAAAAGATTTTAGCAGATATGATCAGCAAAAAAACATTGCTTTTAGAAGACAAAATGGTTCAAACCAGGTATATCTTCTCACATCCCTGGCACAAAGGACACTACTCTGCCTACACACATCTCTACTGTTCAAGTATGTTACAGAACTTGTTAAAGAAACTGGCAAGTTTTTCTTCAACACGGCTGCACCCATGCAGTTTTCTTTCACTTTGTCTTCTACTACTGCTGAAAATAAAAAATACACATAGAGCCAGAAGTGAATCTGAATTAGATATCCAACACTAAAATTTCAGTTCATTGTTTAAAGCATAGTAAAGCTATAAGCAATAACAAAGGTACCTCTTAAACTGAGAAATACCAAGCAACTTTACTGATAGGTACCACTACATATGTGTTCATATATGCAGACATGGTTTAAGAAAATCAAGCCAAAGAGCAACTGGTAAAATTTATAAACTGAATTTAATCTAATAGAAAGCTATTTGCATATTCATTACATCTCAGTCTTTTTCTGAAACTGTTTTTCCTCAGACTATTTCTCAAATCTCACAAAGCTGTACTGTACACATCCCCAGGCTCAGTTGATATTATATCACAGCTACGTAACATGCTCCCAGATACACACACAAACACATCCTTCTTCCTAAAATATTCAGCTGCTAACATTAGCATCTGTCTGCCTCATACTGGGGTGTGCACAAAAACAAAAGAATACAGCTCTTCATAAATTCCTGCCAGTAGCACTATATTTTCATTTTGCTCTGTGCATGTAACTTTTATTAGCGATAGATGAAAACTACAAATTCTGCATGACTCCACTGGTTCAACAACTGCTGTCATATTCTTTTCAAGTTCTAGAAAGCAATTATTTAATTTAAAAAGCAGAATGCTATTGCTTACAATGAGAAAAACAGCTATTACTTAACTAAAAGTGAGGATAGTCAGTTCCTTGCAAATTTAAATGAAGAAATGACTTCACCATTTTCAAAGAACTTTTTGCCTATTTATATCAGTTGAAACTCTTGCCTGAAAATTCTGAATTGGAGAGAAGCTGAAAAGAAAGGAAAAAAAAGGAAAAATAAATGCACTGGCAAAATCAGAACAATGAAAGACACCATCAAAATAGATACAATTACTTACAAATAAATGAGGCTCATTGTTTTCTATCAAAATTCAGCATTCTGAAATAATTTTGTTCCTATTCTGAAAGTACGTAAACATCTTGCCTGAAAATTCTGAATTGGAGAGAAGCTGAAAAGAAAGGAAAAAAAAGGAAAAATAAATGCACTGGCAAAATCAGAACAATGAAAGACACCATCAAAATAGATACAATTACTTACAAATAAATGAGGCTCATTGTTTTCTATCAAAATTCAGCATTCTGAAATAATTTTGTTCCTATTCTGAAAGTACGTAAACAAAGCTATTATGATTTTTTTTTTTTTTCTTTGTGGTGTAAAAAACATAATACCTCTATAATTGCAGCAATTCAAATTTTTTTGTTCTGTTTTAGATTGCATATTGCAAACCAACTTTCAGAGTAAGTGAGAGATCGACGCCACTTGTATTTGGAACTTATTAGAACATCATTTCAAGAACGATGAAACTGCAAGAGACTTCTAAAAGCAGAATCTCTCATCAGAGTCCCACGGCATTATTTTGAATATTTTGCAAAAGAAAGCCAGTCCCTACCTCAACAGATTTAGGTTATAAACAACAATATACAGTCATTGCTCTTACCTTGCCTTCTCTTCATGTTAGTTACCACTTTTGTGCTAAAAATGAGCTGTACACATCTTTTACCACCTTTATGAGAATTTCCTTCTATGCATTTCTCCATCTGTCCTAACCAATTAAATTGACAGTGTCTCCTCACCTTCCTTAACCCGCATGTCTCAAACACACTGACGCCTTGCAGAAATGACACAAACCAAAACTATGACCCATTTCCCCCTGCCTCAAAAATAAATAAAAAAAAAATCGTACTAGACAAGACAGCTGTAGTCGCAAAATGTCTTTCCCTTTACACGTACATTTGGATACACCATTGCCCTCCATCCTCGTATGTATCTCCCTTTGCTCCACAAGCAGTATTAACACCCTTTTCAATGCATAGTATGCTGTATCAATTAGCAACAAGAATGTGGCTACTTCACTGGCTCACTCCTTTTGGATTAAGGTTTCCTGGATAAACTCGTTCTTCGTATTTGTAGTTTCCTTCTTGTCCTTACCCTAGTTTTCTCCAGCTTTTGAAAAATCAGAACATTACTCCCAGCTAAGAAACCCCTCTGAACTCCTATGGTAAAAGTTGCCCCAGGGTTTTTCCTAGCCGTCAGACAATCAGATACCCTAAACACATCCCTACCAGGCCAGGAGTGATATAATGGTCTGCTCTTCATGCTGAGCTGGTAGTTTGTACCAAATACTCTAGAAATTAAAGTATGTACCATGATCACTTCTACTAAACATAGCTTGCATTGTGGCACTAAAATACACACATCTTACCGTGTGAACCATGACAAATAAATACGTATGCTCAAAGATCGTTTTCTGTATGACACAAAATTAATGTGTCATATAGACACGAGTACAGTATTTAATAACAAATAATTCTGTATTAGTAACAAAGATAGTATTTAACCTGGGGTGGAAGGAAAAAGACATCAACAGCTTTGGTAAGGGTAACTTGTACTGATCAGAGATCTTGTAAACTGCACCTCATTTGTATTTTGATGAGAAATTTCTGTAGAAGAATTTGACACATTTAAATTAATCCGGTTTTGCGCAGAACACCTCATTACTTTCTCCCTGAGGCACCTAAGTAAAAGCTTTCAAATTTCATCTGCCTTTTCAGTTCACTGATCATACACCATCTCATCCTAATTCAGAAAAGCAAATAAGTATGAACATAAGACCTGGGAGCCCGAAGCATGACACACTGATGCTTTACTAGACCAAAGTAAACTTAAGTGTGCATTAAAAGTAAATTTGTGAATCAGAGCTTTAGATAGAAAGTTCATGCAGCTCTTGGATAACACTGACATCAGCCTGAACACAACCCTTGTGAATACGAAGTTTAAGGAAATTCAGCAACTGTCAGTAGCGTGATTTCCCATGCTGACTCAGTGTTTTGGCCATTGTTAGACCTTCTTCAAGCAGAGACCTCCTAAATCTAATCACACGCTGCTCAGGCATACACAGTCATCCATCACTTTTTTGCTCCACCTCTTTTCTACATCCAGTCAAGTTCCCAGAGAGGAAAAGGGAAGATGGCAAGGCCATAAAATAGCTAAAAATCAGTCAAAGGTATTAAGTGGAGAATCTCCTCCGTTCTTCAGCAAGACACCACACAGACAGACTGAAGATACTGATGTTTTTACATAAAGCCAATTCAAAGAGCACGGGGAAAAAAGTCCTTAGAGAAGATAAGTCAGCCTGGAGGGAAGCGCTGACCCCTAAAGCTCACCCAGTTTCTCCGTATAGAATAAGGCTGGGGGAAGAAATATAATAGATGGGAGGGTTTGGGATACCAGGTTAACAGTGGGGTTGAACTTCTACTTAAATATAAGAGTCAAAATTTATCCATCTGTTTGAAACAGTCACGGAAACCTCACGGGGATCTGAACTCGCCCCACTGTCCTGCAGCATGCCAGGAGTCTCAGGCATGATTTCCTCTGCCGCAGGAAAACACTTCACCCACATCCGCTACCACCTCCTGCTTAGGTACCCTAAAGCTAGGCACTGACCAAATATTAAATACCTGGCAAGAAGCCCACCACCCTGAAGAACAGAATAGCTCACCACTTATCAGAACTGCCTTTATTGCTAGACAAAAATTCCTAATAGAGGAATAGGTTCAACCTATTTTTTTAACGAATAATAGAGGAAAACGTTCAAGTAGTGAAAACAACAAAATGATTTCATAGTAACATATTCAGCCATGAGAACCTATTTTTCTCAAACTAGCAACATTTAAAAACTACAAAATATTTACAATTTCCACATAAATGAAAACTGGAGGCTCAGGTTGTCTGATTTCCTCAAACACACACTTTTATGACATTTTTTTGAGTTCTAGTCCTATACCTACCATGAAAACTTCTTTCTTTGTGGATCTGACTGCATAGGCAAGCACGAGACGTGAGAGCTGGTAGAAAATTGTTTTACTGTTCACACAGCACAAGCTATGATACAAACTTATGTTTTTAAAATTTACCTTAACCCTCACTTCCATTTGTGCATCCGAAAGCTTGTGGACATACCAGTGATGTGCAAAAGCAAAGCATCTTTCTACAAAGGCTCATATGAAATGCTAAGAAAGCACATGCACACTTACATGGTGTATTTGAAGTTGCCTGTACGTCCACTGAAATATCTTGCACATGCAAAGCACAATAACGGGTACTGATGCAACCCAAAGCGAATGGGGAAAAGGAAGATGGAAGGAGAGAAACTGCAGCACTGCAAGTTATCCTGCACCTGAGCCCATGCACGGGCTGGTGCTGAAATCCTCTTATTCCCCCACATAACACCCAAAGCTCAGATTATGCAAAACAGACATCTTATACTTTAAGATGAATGAACATCTGTTATGATTGACAAATATTTTTCTCTGTACAGTTACTTTAGCGGACCATATGCCAACCAGAGAAGAATGCAGGAGGGAAAGATGCAAAACACTACTCCTGGAAGTGTCTCTCCATAGCAATTTCTGCAAGAGTAGGGAGGGCTATTTTTAAATTTAAGTCAGATTTCAATCTCTCATTCTCTGCAGTATAACTGCTCAACACATTTGCATTTATTATTTAATTTGGCATGTATTAGCAACAAAGGACTTCTACTGATCTGAATAATATTTTGTACATTACTATAGTACATAATAGTTTTTCTTGTAATCTGATTTCATTCTTTCCAATTTGCAAATTTAGAAAGAAAAGCTGTCAGGCTAGATCATAGTTGGCATGTCACTTTCCAAATATCATTTACATTTTTCTCTTTACATACATCTTTAATAGTCAATTTCCTTTTTTCTATACATATTTTAGTGTGAAAATGTTTGCCATCAATATTAAAATATGAATTATCTGCAATCATGTACATAGCTTACAGAATTACCTCAAATCCCATCCATTACACTCATATTTGATAGCCCATATCCCTTTTGCTTTCATATTTTAATATTAAGTTGCTTGCTTAGCTGTGCACAGAAAGAAATCTTTCTCAGTGCCTTTTTATACATATCCTCCCAAAACAGAAATGAAAAGAATTTTTTGTAAGTTTTGAGATGTTTAAGTATTTATAAATTAAAACTCAAAAACAGTCTACAACACAAATGTGACATGGTTAAAGTTACTTGTATTCCAGATTCAAATGCCTTGTAAGATATTTTAGAAAATCCCTTTAACTCTGTAACCAAGTGGTAGCGAGCCACACTTGGAAGTGGCAACCAAATACTTTAAATTCAGAACATACAAGTTTACAACTTCTCATCCTGACACTGCACCAGAAAATCCATACAAAAGATGTGTTGATCCACGTTACAGTTATTGTTTGTGATTCTATATTCTTATGGCTGAAATTGAGATGACACAGAACAAACGCTGGGGAAAGATTCAGGTTTGTTCTGATGACCGAACTGTCTGTGGAACACGCTCCCTTAACAAATGAGTAAATGATGTCTGTTCTCCCTCCATGCACCAAAAAGTGTTCTTGCCTTCTGATTTTGTCTTACAATGAAATCATACTAAATTTTACATGCTAGTGTCTAAAGACACTTCATTCGTGTCTTCCCACACGCAGCCCAAGACAAGAGTCATCACCCACATCCAGGAACATGTGTCCCTAGTTTGTAGACATACGCTACTCCCAGCAATATAACTCTTCATGCAGAGACCCAGATCTGACAAAGAAATTTAAAGACAAAACACTGCTTCAATATCCGACTTTTTAAGCTGAAAGCATTATACGGTAAGGTTGTACCTAATTCACAGATAGAGCTGGGCACCTAAAATGGGACTCATAAAAGGACACTACACTTGGCAGACAGCTGCCTGAGCCAACTTGCAGAGAAATGCTAAAAACAGTCTACACATCCAAATATTACACCTTAAATTAGTAAGCCTTAAAGAACTCCTTCCATTTGAGATGCACAGGCTGGAGCTTGCCCTTTAAAAAAATAATTCAGTGAAATGGTGCTGGTTGCATTTTCAAACACAGCTAGCGATAGCGACGCTGCTGCTTCTATCCTTGGTTTGTTTTTTTTATTCAGCTCCTCACTGGTTAGACTCGGGAATTTTTATCCATTTCATAACCCAACGCAAACCCAGGCCACTGACTACAACTAGTGTTGTATCCCATCCCTCAGATGAAAGTTTTGTAGCTTTCTGCCATTCAGAGTCATGCCCACTCCAGTTTCTTGTAGGGCCCGGTGGATCTTTTTTTAAAAAAATATACTCTGTCTCCAAGAAGAGAGACAGCAAGTGTCTCAAGATACAACACAAGGTAATTATCTGGTCCTTACCGAAGATGAGAGATGGATTTGATTTTCTGGGTCAGAAGCGGGAGGAGCATCTTGGGCCTTCCTCACCTGGGAAGAAACCGTAACCACCAGACTGCAAGAAAAACAAAACACATCCACGCTGCTCCTTCAGCCGTACAAGACTGAAGCATGAAGTACTCTTATTGCTACACATGCCCCAAAACATATTACACCCATCGCAGGGGTCACTCAGATGTAAGCTAGATGCAATGCTGCTGAGCCTTTGTCAGCGCTGAGGTTCTCTGGGCTTACAAAAAAACCCCAAGCTTTTGGTAGTCAGGGAACCTACGCATCAAATGCTGAGCGACCTACATATACCTCTGATGCCTGCAAGGTTATGAAAGAGTTTGAGGGCTTCACACCATGGGACTCACACCATAAGCTTGGGCAAGAGACACACAGTTCTTCCAATAAAATTATTCACTCCATCAAGTAATGCATCCTTTCAGTCATCATTACTAAAAAATTAAGAAAGGCCCAATGGCAGACTGAAAGAGAAGTGGGACATATTGGAAGCAAAACTGAAGGAAATGAAAATGCAATACTCAGAAAAGAAGATGGGATAAGCTTAATAGCGATTTTAGTCTGTGCAGCCTGGAAAAACCTGTCTGCATCTTCATCCGATTTGGCATTATTAGAACATGGCAAGATAATACAGGACAGAACCGCTTAAGGTCGTTGAGTCCAACCCCCAAAATCCAAAATTACCTGTAACAGATGCCAAGTCCAATAAACTCAGCAGGAATAACCACTGCTGTCTGCAGGATTACACATTTTTCCCATCCCCACAAGGTAAAACATTTTCCCCCAACTTTTGCAGGAAACTTAACACCAGTGAAAGAAGAGACCAAAATTCTCCAAAAGCCCTGCATAGGAGCAAAATAAGCCCCTGGGACAGAGCAGGATGAAACCAAAAGTACAACTGTTTATTGTGATAAAGGTGATATAACAATGAACTATTTTTCACATTACTGAGCAATTCTCACTACATTTCTAGTTTCCTACTTTTGACAAACTTCCACTGTTGAACTTGAAGTTGTCTCCAGGTCAGGTGCTTGCTTCAGGCAATTGTAGCTCAACCCCCTAACCACTGCAAGACACAGCAGCCATCTGGTCAAACTGTTTTTATGCGCTGGTTCATCCAGTGCATATTTAGCATGTACCAGAATTTGCCCAAGCAAAGTAAGGAGGAATAGTCAAGGGTTTAGGAAGTCAAATTTCACTAGTTTTGCTGTACACAAAAACAATTGTTAAGCATCAGTCTTGACAAAGATTTTAAAGTGAAACTTTCAAAGCCCACAAAAGAACCAGAATCTTAAAAATGAGACTTACAATCTTAACTTTTTTCGAATGATTTTGAAAGGCCTAATCATCCACAAACCAATCTGGATACTAGTATATGATTTACAGGCCCAAAGTAAAACATTACAGAAAACATACTAGGAAGTAAATTATAAAGATTGAAGTAGTTGAAAGAGGAGACAGAAGAGAAAACATACAAGACCTGCAACAGAATGAGAGAAAGACACTGACAGAACAAAATTTAGGGAGGATATATATTCTTCATCCTTCATGCCTTTTCAGTGTTTATACATATGATTAAAAATTACTTACTAGATTGGAAAAGCTCCTACTTTTTTGGTGGCATGGCTCTTGTAACAGCAGGTGGTTTATGGTCCACTGGGCAGAATGAGGGGCAATGCCCTCCTCGATTTCCCTGTATTCAGACTCTGCTTCCTGATTATGTACAGGTTCAGCCTTCAAGCAGGAAGAATTCCACATGCTTCATAAATCTTGAATTAGCTGCTGTACTGGAGGGGCTTTTTTATTACTGTTAGAAAGCTCACAACAAAGCTGTCGGCAATAGTGCAGGCCACCCAAATATTTCGTGTTATAAAACAGGCAGGAGAAATCTAGAAGCATGACTGTCTGGTAATAATTCTGAGCTGTGGCTCTAAATTGCTCATTTCATTACACAAACTTGAAAATTGTACTGACTAGATGAGACCTCACAAACCTCCCATAGAACTCACAGAGAAAAATGGACCATGGAAGTCTCATCAGTGACTACCCAGTTACTTCCAGTTCGGGGGGTGTGTGTGTGTGTGTGTATGTGTGTGTGTATATATATATATAAAAAAAAAGTATAAAAACATGTATATGTGTGTGTATTTTATAATCTTAGACTGCTGGGCTTCCACAAGAATCTTGTTAATGCATGCATGGCTCTGCTGACTGCATTCAGATGTCAGACTCATAGCTAACAACCTAGCAGGTATAAATTAATTCAACACAATTCATGCCCTGTCTTGTCTTATTTATTAATTATCACAGTACAGTAAGAAAGACAGTCTATTGAAATGTGGAGAATACTAATTTGTTCTATGAAACATATGAATGGTCTTTTCGTATCAAATTTGCTTGTAAGTATTTTCAGTGAACTGTACAGATATATACACTCATGCACACACAGATCCTCTTGATACACCACTGAGAGAACCGGCAAACTGAGGGCAAAAGGCTCTGCAGCATCAAACACAGGAAAGAAACCCAGAACCTGTGAAGTGGCAGAAAACAAGACATTTAATCCACAAAGACAGCGATAAAGAATGAAAGCCAAAGATAGTGCCATGTTTATGCAGAAACAGAAAAATCTGTTTCAAATGGGAAAAAGTCCAAAAAACACAGCTGACCTCATGTGATACAGTCAAGCAAAGGCACAGATAATTCGATTCCCTATTGGTTTTTGGGTGATTTACCAGTAACACCTTCAAAACCACAACACTCTGTTATTAAAGATAGAGGCTTCATGGTTCATCTGCATTGTGCAATGGTTCTGCTATAAAATAGCTTACTATCCAAAAAGTAATGTCACAAGGTGCACAAATAGGAAAGTGGAAAAGAGGTAGTGCTACATCACTTAGTCTAACTGATTGTGAACAGGCACTGATGAGGCATGAGGAAGCACTGAGAATCCTAACAGTGCCAAATTCAGCAAGAAAACAGGGTTCAGAGAGTAGCTACCAAATTAAGAACCACAAAACCTGAAGGAAATTAATTGCAAAAAGTTGCTACGACCAGCAGAAAGCTGAGTGTGACAGAGAACCAACAAGAAATATCCAGAGCGTAGAACAAGATGTGATCAGAGGTGAGAATACGCTGTCACACTGTCACAAATGAAAAGTAATGAACCTATTAGTTTTACTTGGGAAATACCTGCAAACCTGAAAGCAGACATGAGAAGGCACAATGAGCAGTCTGAGAAGCAGTTGTTCAAGAGAGAAAAAGGAAGCGCAGCAATTTGTGGTTTTGAACCTGGAACAAAATGCTAGAGGATGAGGGGCTGCAGAACACTGTATCTTTGTTCATTTTTCAAACATTCACGACATGCAGATTTTGGGAAGTTTCCACATAAAACTTACCTTTATATAACATGTAAAGCAATGCAGGGAGCTAAATAATTTATAAATTTTAAGTCATAAAATGCAAAAAATAAGACAATGCAGAAACAATTTTGCTCTCCTTTGGTAGTCTTTCCCTTGACTTTAATTTTTTCCCAATGGCACAACTCTCTCACTCACACAGGGTGGGACATAGAGAAATTACTTCCCTCCATTTTCTGCTGAAATTCCCTTTGCCCACATTTTGACTACAGAAAAAAATGTTAAAACTCAAGTGTAAACAAGATTATTTACCAGTAAAATCGCATTACCCATCACAAAGTACTGAATGCTAATCAGCCTAGGAATCATCCTAGGGATTCCTTAAAAAGAGAAATCAAGACTTGAAACATTTTTAAGAATTTTCTGTGGATGCCATAAATACAAAAATGTGATGAATAATAGCCAGACACAAAAGATGACAGCCTGTTCCCTCATACGTGTGGGAAATCAGGTAAGAAGTACTTCTTCACCCCTACCACTGTCCTTTCTCCTGTTTTCAAGCAGCTCTGGAAGTGACGGATTTTTATTCCAGTAGCGACCAGTCATGAGCATCAGTGACTGTCTCAACTGCATGGTCAACTGAGTCCCTGACCTAAAAGGCTTCGCCTCTCAAAGGGCAAGGCAAACTGTGGCTGCTGAAAAGAGAGATTATTTTAACTTCACAGGTGATCAGCTGAGAGTGAGCTATAGCATTTCAGAGTAAAAGGGACCACTAGGATTACGTTACCCAGTCTGCTGAGTAACGGGTCTCAAAAATCCAGTAAATTTTTCACACGCCATTTTACAAATAATTATGACTGTAGCAAATGGAAAGCAATGAACCTTTTAGTTTTACTTGGGAGATACCTGCAAATATTAAAGTAGATTTGAGAAGACACACCGTGATGTATCTAAAGACAGATTGCTCTCAGTCACCTCAAAGCATGGCAACTTGCATACAGCTAGCTATTAAGAGTCCAGCCCCCTAGGAAGGGGAAGACTTTGCTCTGTCTTGTATACGTGATCTAAAATTAAGATTAAATTACTTGCCTCAATTCACTAAGAAGACTGAGTCCCCCCAAAAAATCTGAAACTCTTTAAAGCACCGCAGTGTCTTTAAACATAGGAATTAGACATGCTGATCAGAAGTTCCCTTTGTATACTCTAAGGCTTCAGTGTGGTCTGTGCCACCACAGAAAGCCAATCGCCAGCCCTGGGGGACAGGGAAGTGCCGTCTCCTCACTAATCCCCCAGGCCCTGCCATTCGCTCTCAACTGCTGAAAAACAAAGGCTGTTGCAGTTTCTGATTGAACATTTTATAACTTTGCTCAGGTTTTTAAAGCAAGTAGAGACGTGTTTAATGAGATGGTCTATCCATGTAAGATACTCAGTGTAAAACTCTATCAGAATTATTACATTTTCAAATATATGGAGCCATCATATGGGTATTGCCCATTTTATAAAACACATCATCTTAAACTGGCTAGAGTACACATATACAAAGACCCACCCTAATCACTTAAATCTTGACTCCAGTGTCTGAGCATGGGTCCTCTAAGTCAAGGTCAGCATTCAAGATGAGAATCTTGGTGCTCCACATTTGTCCAGAGCAATTGATTAAACAAAAAAAAAAAAACACTTGGGACTTAACTTACTGCAGCCCAACCATCTCCAGTCATGCACTGCTTACAGGCAAGTTTGGGCAACTGCCTGCATTCTGTTTGCTGAATTACAGCAAATTACATGTTTTGTAAATAACATTTCTCATCACGTGAATATAAGCTCCTCATTAACATTTCTGATGTTTTTTTCCTTTTTTAAAACACTTTATATACTTGCACAGAACTAAAAATTAGGATCAGAAAAACTTGCCAACAGTTCAGTATGAAGATAGGAGGGGAACTGCAGATGTGGATTGCTAGCACTGGAAAATCATTTGCCACCTGTATGAACTCAAATGAAGAGTAAATGCTTCAGACACAAATTCACAATGCTTATTCCTGCGCTCAAGCACAGGTATAATTACTGTAGTAGCAGGGTGGTAAAGCTCTGTATATAAGGAGTCATTTAAGCCACTGTTCTCCAATTTGAGGTCATATGGAACTGCAAACTTGATTAAAACCATGTAAGCAATGTCAGTTAATTTATGCAGTATCTGGAGACCCAGAATTTTCTTAGAACAAAAAAGAGGCTGTAGTACCTGCAGTTACATCGTTTTATTCCACAAACAACGCTTTTCTTTTTGGAAGTGGGGAATAATGACACATTCTATTCTATATGCAGTTATTTTGCAAGCCTGAGAAGTTGAAAAAGCAGAAATTATTTTTTATTCTCTGGTACGTTTTTCATAAAAAGAACTAAAGTAAAAGACCTCTAACAAATGGAATTTCCTTCCTCTGGAAATCACTACTTCAAATTGAATCATTAAAAAGACTTTAACAGAAACCATTATCAGTCTCACTCTGGCAGAAATGTGCTTACCATTGGTTTTAGTTATGCAGATAAATGATGGGCGCTGGCTCTGGAATTGAAAAGCTGATGACAAAATGGCCTTGGTTATAACAATAAAAAGAATGATTACAAAAAACTCTTTGAATAACCATCGTTCGATCTAAATAATTTTGATGGATTACTGCATTCACCATGACAGTGTGGAAACAACAAGGGTATACAGTGCAAGACAACTGATACATCCTCAAGCTCTTTACGGTATCAAAAAATACTTCCAACTGATCTGTGACATAGAGATCTTCAGTTTTGTATACACACATATATGTCAATACTCGTACCAGAACTTTTACATTTAAATAGTCCCACTTCATCAGACAATGCAGATTCATTCAAATAAAAACAAGGCATATTTAGTTCAGTGACATTTCAACAAAAAACTAAATCTGAAATTACTCCTATTCATTTACTCATCAGCATTCACTCATCAATATGCAACAGAGATGGTGTTTCAACACAGTAATACCAGCTCAAAGGTCAACAGTGTTCTTCCAGCAAAGAAGTGGCAGAAGCCATTTCCTTTACAAAGCTACTTCTACAAATGCCATCCCTACCTTATCTTAAGAGCATATTTTTCCATTAACACTTGCTTTTCATGGAAAATTACTATTAACTGGCACATACAAGAGATCCTACTGCCTAGGCCTCATGCTTTTGACATCCTTAACTGGAAACACATCATTTCTGCTGCCAGGGAAGACCTCCTCATCTGCCTAGGAGGAATTTGCATATGGAAATAACTGTTTTCTTTTTATTGAGCTCCTTGTTCTTGGACACATGAATTAAAATTAGTAACAAGTTTAATACACTATTAATGAAGTGACCCAAGATAAGAAAATACAACACTGGGAAGAAGAAAAAAAAAAAAATCATCATCTCCAGGAATCTGAGGTTTTAAACTAATGTTGCTATTCATCTACGTGGTGGAGACAGTACCGACCACATTTTGATCATTACCTCCCAGCCTCCTTATCCTCCGTTACAATTACTTATTAATCTAATGTGAAATGGTTGTAGCTTAGTTATATTTGAGCAGGAGACTTTCTAAAAATATCAAGAAGCAAAGTAACGTGCTTGCACAGTTTTTCCCCATATTGTTCAACTTTTCATTGTATCAAAAGCAGCATGGAATATTTTTCCTTCTGTAAACCTTACAGAAAAAAAATGTTGATATCTCTGTGAAGATACAGCAGCATTTCTTCTAATGTTTTGGTATCCTACTGTAAAGTAACACGGCAGATTTATTTCAGAACTAGTGAACATTTTAGAGTTTCCTTTTTTTGATATATCGGCCTTTTCCTCCTTTTCCCTCTGTTGTAGGAAACAAGAATGGGAAGATGAGACAGACAAAGAATTAGTCATCTGGATGTGTGCATGTACACACCTACTGCACATAAGAAGATATGTAAATGTATGCACATATATACGTTTGTGTATTCATCTGCTGTTTTCCCACCACTGAATACAAGACAAAAACCTTCATGATACTTTGCTGCAACTTTGCAATTTATGGGGGAGACCAGTGTAGCTCAACAGCCAAATCCTACTGGCTCAGACATCAAAGATCTGCCAAACATATCTATTCCTCCTGCTGATCTCATAACCCAATTACATCTCATAACCCTCATTAAATCATATCACCTTCTCCATACTCCACTCCCCCAAAAAACAATTTTGAGAAAAAAAATTTCAAAACTCAGAATATTTTGTTCTCCAACAAATTATGTATTTTCTAGCCTAAAAATATAACCAAGGAAGCTGCAACATTACTTTTAAAGATCTTTTACAGGATCTCCTAGTAATCTAGCTATCCAAAAGAGCTAGTGTAATGGTTTAACCTCAGCTGGCAACTGAGCACCACACAGCCTCTTGCTTACTGTCATCCCCCACCCCAGTGGGATGGGCGAGAGAATCAGAAGAGTAAAAGTGAGAAAACTCATGGCTTGAGATAAGAACAGTTTAATAATTGAAATAAAAGAAGAAGACGACGATGACGAAGACAACGACGAAGAAGAATATACAAAGCAAGTGATGCATGATGCAATTGCTCACCACCCACCGACTGATGCCCAG
>NW_008794854.1:1709819-1711503 GCF_000699145.1 Aptenodytes forsteri | reverse complement strand
ACAGCACTGTGCCAGCTGCTAGGAAGAAAATTAACTCTATCCCAGCTGTAACCAGGACAGCTAGATCAAGCTGCTCTTCTATGCTTAATTTCAAATCAAAAGCAAAACCAATCAACTAATATTTAGGGAATGTATGCAAAATATTTACCGTATCTCTAGGTATATGTACAACATTCAAACAGTTTTAAAAACAATGGGAAAAAAATGAGTAACAAAGTCTCCTTATAAGCACATGAGCACATTTGCCTGAGATCTCCTACCATAAATAAAGACTTTCCATGGAAAACTCTGCAAAAAGGCATTCATTTCTGTTAGAGGTACTTCATGGAAATCTCTACGAGTGCAGAAATATGAGGACTGTAACTAGCTCAGATAGCCAGCTACGCTTCTATGCCAGAATCTACAGGTAAAGTGACCAGGGCCAGAATATATGCAGAGCCTGAGAGGGAGCCTGCATACTAAGCATACTAAGACTAGAGATCCCTTAGAGATACGAGACAGACATGCATTCCTGTAAAAGCACCGGTGCACAGCCCATGCTCATGATAGAAATCTGAACACAGTCCAACACACCTCCTATTACCTTGACACTTGTTTCTCCCTTCTAAAAAAGAAAAAAACCCAAACAGTAACACCCCCCCAAAAAAACCCCAAACAAACAAAAACTGTATCTGACATACAGAAAGGATACAACTAACTAAAAAATAAGCAAAACTGTAAGTGTGTCACAGACAGAGCCCTGTGAGGAAGTTTCATATACGAGTCAAGAGTTTAGAAGTCAATTGGCTAAAAATTCTTAATTATGATATTTATCATCTTTGAGTAACAACGCACTAATTCTTCTAGGTAAGAAAGGCAGATGGAGGCACTTCCCCAGTTCAAGTTTTCTGCAGCTGTAACTTTGTATTCCAATTAGATCAGTGAAGAATCTTAACCAAGATATAGTGTAGATAAATTTAATAACATACTATACCTTCTTATACAGAAAGACTGTTAAGAACACAGCTATTTAAACTATTCTATGGTACTTGAAGAACATGAACGTGCAAGAAGGTGATTTATCAGAAACCAAGATATGAACTTAATGTGGCAAAAGCAGGCTGTACCACACACACATCATGCTATTTTCTCCTTGTATCACACAAATACTTTCAGCTATTTTATACCGACTGTTTTGTATTCTAACACACATGGAGCAACACTCTTCTGAAAGTAATATGCCAATTTGAAGTTTAAAACTACAAGCGTTCTCTGAGCACTGGACCTGAATTAACACAGCTGACACCTGGAAAGATATTTTTACAAAGTGCTAACTTTCACATACCTGTATTAAGTTACTAGTATTTCAGTACTGAATATATTTATCCCTCTAAAGAAAAAGTTTGCTTGTAAAATCTGAGGAACAGACTTAAACTTAACAACACAAATGGTCCAACTGCAGTGGAAAAACTTCAGTGCATACTAGCTCTCAGGGTTGTAATATGGTTGTGAGCAGAACCCTGAAATTCAAACTAGCAGGGGTAGCATTAGCAGCAAAAAGTATGTCTACAATTTCACCTTCATTTTGTTATGCAGACATGTCAATTGACTACAGTGGGAGAATCATAGAATCATAGAATCATTGAGGTTGGAAAAGACCTCTAAGACCATCGAGTCCAACCGTCAACCCAACACTACCATGCCC
>NW_008794854.1:1686243-1709233 GCF_000699145.1 Aptenodytes forsteri | reverse complement strand
AAGTGCAGGACCCGGCACTTGTCCTTGTTGAACCTCATACAGTTGGCCTGGGCCCATCGATCCAGCCTGTCCAGGTCCCTCTGCAATAGTAAAGAATAGTAAAGCAAATGCTGAATACTTCCAACAAAAGCCTATCCTTCATGTCCAGCAACCCCTGCAGTGACTGTGAGCTGATTAATGAACATAAAACTGTAAAATAGTAAAGAAAAGCCAGCTTGTTCTGAAGACTGAAAACACCAAAAAATTACTGAAATTAGTAAATAAGCGTAACTGAGAAAAATACATGTAGTCCAATGCATCCGTCATCAGCTAATTAAAAAGTTAATTGATTTAATCTAAAACTGTTCAAGACAATGTTCAAGGTATTAGGTATTGTTCAGATGAATGATCTCTGTTACAAAGAGGTCACATGCAGAGGAAAGACAGACTGAGTGAGATCAAGAATGGAAAAACAAGTGCAGTTTAGTTTATAAAGCACAAGTTTCATCATGTCTAGCTAAACAGAAGTTGTAAAAGGAACTTAAGTGTCTAGAGTATAAGCCTTGCCACCTCATGTCACCTTTATGGAAACTGAACCACACATTTATCTACGCATCAGAAGAACCTGAAGTTGTGTTTGAGACAGAGGAAATACAAGTCATTCCACAAAGCCAAGATACTTTTGTGAAAATTTATAGCAGCCCTACTTAAAGACCAGATCTGCATATCAAGCTCCAAGTCCAAACAAGTCCCTACATTTTTTCTTTTAAACTTGGCGCTTCCCTGGAAAATTACTTTTCAGTGATTTTCTTAGAGCTATTAATTGTATATCTGCAACATTAATCATTATTCTTAAGCATTTTGCCATACATTGCAGAGATATGGTGTCAAGTGTCCTTTGCAACCTGTATAATGTTAACAGGTGGTAGTTGGCATAAAGCAACATAAAAAACAGAATATGATTACTAACAGAACCTAAGAAAATTGGGGTTTTGCTTTGATTGTTCTCAGCAGGACAGCTCATATACCAAAGAGCACTTTAAGGAGAGAAATACATCATTAAGAATTTACAGCTTCAACTTCTATAAACGGAGATGTTTATAAACTGCTTGAGTGGGCTCCAGGAATGAGTAGTCTCTCCTACACTGGTTAAAAGAGGGTTCAGTTCTTCAAATTCTTATCTACCACAGGCTTCCACCAACCTATAGCAGAATCTGGTTATCAGCTACTTACATGACTTTTAGTTTTTAAGAGCTAACTTTAGTAACCAAGTT
This sequence comes from Aptenodytes forsteri, assembly GCF_000699145.1. Classification (NCBI taxonomy): domain Eukaryota; kingdom Metazoa; phylum Chordata; class Aves; order Sphenisciformes; family Spheniscidae; genus Aptenodytes; species Aptenodytes forsteri. Next base: position 1,707,980 of record NW_008794854.1, on the reverse strand, counting down.
CTGACCTATGGTTCATAATGATAAGCCTCATTTTCAGTGGTAAAGCTCATTAAGCCTTGCTGCTTGAAGCCAGAACCCTAACTCTGCATCCATGCAGGAACTCTGTAAACCTCTTACACGAGGAGGTAATTTTTCCAATTTGAGAAAGACAGTACTGTGTTAGGAGCAGCAATATCCACACAGATATTAATCTTGCCTTCTCTGGAGATGTTGCTTTCATCCTACAGTAACAGTGACTGGCCCTTGATATCAAACTGTTAATTTAACAGTTACAAATGCAAGAATATCATTTTACTTCAGGGAAAAAAAAAAAAAAAGGACTGTTAGAAAATGGGCAAATGAAACAAGAAAGGAAGCTAAATATTCATGCAGAACAGACCTTAAAGAGATTTTGAGAAAATAATATTTGTGAAGAAATAATAGTAACAACAACAAAACTGTTGTTCTCTATTGAATGAAAGGGAAACATCACCATGCAGCAGCCACTGCAGTGATAACAGGACATACAGCAAATCCAGACAGTAAATTAGTTCTCTCAGATTTATGGGTTCCTAAAAGAATCTATTAGAATACATTGGAAGAGGGCAGATAGTATTGCTTAATGGAGGTGGAATAAAATTAATAATTGCAAACATTCCTTACTCAGCATTAAAAATATATATATATTTACAACAACCTCCTCTTCTTTTCTTAAACAATAGTAACACAAGGTTGACAGTTACAATGTGCAATTTAGGAGGGAAGAACACAGCAGATTTATAACCCATTCAAGTCTGGCTGTTCAGACAAACACTGAAATAAAATTAGTATTTATTAAAACAAATGGACTATAAATATATTAACAAATGTTATCCTTAAGAAGAAATATCTGCAATTAATGTAATAGAACACAGGGTGTTCGCTAATTTACAGCTGGCAAAGATATTTGATATCCACAACATATGGCAGCAATTTCTTTACAACATTTGAACAGCAGTTTTTCATCAGGATCCCTGTGTGGAAGGACTCGAGCGTTATCATTTACATTCTACACCATTCAGGGAAGTCGCCACTATATTTCCACAGCTAAAAAACTTTACCATGATGAAAGAAATGGGCAGTTAACGCAAATATTTTGCTACTGTCAGCTCCATTTTGTCAAGACAAACAATGGGTTGGAAAAGTGTGGCAGGCAGATGAGTAGTGTGTTAAAAAACTGCTCTGCAATTATCAATATTGTAAAACATTTTGGTTATCTTTTAAGACTGTTTTTGAAATAAAATTTTCATTAGATTTTTTTGTATATGTTTGCTTTGCAGAAAAAGAACACAATATTGCATATGAATAAACCTTGGGTTGCCTGCCTTACTTACGCAGATGACTTCAAAAGCTTATGCTCTAGTTGAAACAAAAAATAAAAATCAAAACCAGCCACCCATCTGAGGAGAACTCAGACCATTCTCCCCCTACTCTCCTCTCACAAAAAAAAAAGAGTTGAAGAAAATAGTACTATCATTGCATAATACAATTTGTCTACAATATTTTATTTATTGACTATGTAAAGAAACTCATCATATAAGTTCAGTGAAATGTATTGCTTTGTGGATGCCTCATACTGTAACTGGATGAAACACGTCAAAACCTTCAAGTGTTCAGCTCCTATTTTCATACTGAAACAACTGGCCAAGTCTTCAAAGCACTCAGCACACTGTACACACACCAAAGCACAGCTCTTGAAATTCAGTGACAAGAACTATTCCCAAACAAATGTGAGTCCTTAGCTTCTCTGGGAACTTGCCAATTAAGAAGATAAGCCCACCACCAAGGCAAGGACTTCTTACTGTAGACAGATTCAAAAATGTATTTAGTGGTGAGGAACCTGAGAATGTCCAGATCTGTCACACATCTATTTACCGAAAATATAGAGTAATGCCCTTCTTTTCTGCGAGGAAGATCAGGAAACACCATCAGACAGCTGGTCATCTAACATCAGGTGGGACACTGCATATAACCAATCACCATCCTTCAATCCAGCATTGAATGGAAGAATTTACTTCCAGGTCAGAGGAGCAAGTTTTCCAGAAATGCCCATCAGTCTCGGCTCTACCGTTCTCCGAATCAATAGTTTACACGTAAGGACTTGGTGAAAGCATTCCTGAAACTGTCAGGCTTACTTGGAAATGTAGTTTCTCTACAGTAAACAGGATCACTACAATCTGTATTTCCTATGAGCAAATAATACTATTCGGAAGCAAGGCGGGGTGGGGAGGGGGAGAACAGCAGGTTTTCAGAACTGGTACTAATTACTCGTGTATTATTTCATCTAACCATTCTTACAGATCTAATCTTGCACAAGGGATGCCACATAGAGTCTGCTCCATCATCTAGACAAACTTAATAGATACATTTTACGATAAGCTCACCAGCGATGCAAAAATGAAAATTCTTAAAGGCAGCCAGACTGATTCACTCACTCACAAATGCTGCAGCAGTTGGTCTCTTCTTCCATAATTTTCCTGCTGCTTGGTTCGCTCTGAGTCACCGACCGTTTGGACCATCAGCCTGTATGTATTCTGACAAGACTAAAAAGAGAGCATCAACAGGATAGTGCTCCTGCAGCACAGTTAGAAAATAACTTCAATTAACGCTTTTCATGGGGACATCTTCTACCGACAATCTATCATACCTCATTCATTTGCAGAGCTGTTCTGGCAGGAACAGAGTGTTTAAGGTGAGGGCAGAACTGTATTGTCATAGGATCCACTTGCACAAGCAATTCAACGTAACTGATGCAGCATTTAAGGCTATGACATTCTTCTGTTTCCCTAACTGCATTTACTTACCTGTGCATGTTTACTTGCCACAGACAGTAAATGTTCAGCAGTCTAGAAGAATCCTCTGCCTTCAGATCTCTGCTTCTGAAGAAGCCTTCATTCAGAGCTCAGAATAAATCATTCCGAATTCACAGTACTTTCACCAATGACGAACCAAAGCGATGTATTTTAATATACAACCACAAAATAGTTCACTACAATTAAAAGCCACTTCTCTATTGAGCAGCTTCCTGAAATTATGGAAGCTTTCTCATAGCTAATTCTCTAACCACCCTCCACTGCAAACTCTCTATACTCCTTAGCACATAAATGTGTTTTCTAAAACTTGCTTTACATCAGCTTTAATGAAAATCAGTACATGCAGGGCTGGGGGGGGTGGGGGGGGATGGGGAAGACAGTATTTCCAAAATACCTGAAATAAGGACTTCCAAAATCTTTCATTTTCAAGTTCAAAAATTTCTCAAAGGAAACGTAGCTTCACATATATGTGTGCATATCTATTTTTACTCTAAGGAAATGAAGCACAAGGAATTGAGCTGTATATTGTCTCAAGGCCTTTAACATGTTAGTTAAGTAAATCTCAAAGATATTGAAGTTCTAGGAATTTAATGCAAATTAGGTAGGAAAGAGTGTCTCCCAAAATTACCCGTCCTAAACACGAGTTAGGTGTCAACCACCAGCTCGTGCTCTCTCCATCCAGGCAGCTGGCCAACTGGCACATGCACTGACTAGCCAAGCTGCTCGCCCACCAAGGCCTTTAACATGTTAGTTAAGTAAATCTCAAAGATATTGAAGTTCTAGGAATTTAATGCAAATTAGGTAGGAAAGAGTGTCTCCCAAAATTACCCGTCCTAAACACGAGTTAGGTGTCAACCACCAGCTCGTGCTCTCTCCATCCAGGCAGCTGGCCAACTGGCACATGCACTGACTAGCCAAGCTGCTCGCCCACTGCACGCAACAGTGTGGCTGGTGCAATGCACTTACCCGCCACCGGCTCCTGCCCTGCCAGCAGTTAGGAGAAGGAGTAGATGATATAGAAAAAGAAGCAAGAAATTCAGGAGAGCTACTGCAATGGGGACAGTACAGACAAATTTGTGGAAACTAGGCTTCAGTAGGTCAGCTGCTTACTGTCAGTAGACCATGAAAAAGTTTTACTTGTATAGTCTATCCTGTTAGACAGGTGTATACAGCTGCTATACTTCAAAAAAGAGTAACTTTTTAAAAAATGCCTTTTCCTTCAGAAAGATTTGAAGGCACACCTGGTGGAAAAGAAAAAGATGGCATAGAACAATTTGATAAATGTCTACGCTATAAGGACAGAAGGTTTTTTAATGCTCAATTTAATAGTCATATTTCTAAAAACCATGACATGAAGGAAAAAGTTCCTACAAAACATATGACTACATGGCTACAGTCTAAGTAGTCATGTAGTTTGTGATGCTCCAACAATTTCAAAGAAAAATAATTCTAGCAAGAAATCTGTGCTATGGAGTTGACATTATTATGTTTAGTTTATATAAAAGCAATTTCAAATTAGTCATATTAAAAATCCCTGTAAGAGAGAGTGCTAAAACTGAATTTATTTGTATTTTAAATCTGCATCTTTCACATCTGCTCACCCATATATGTAACAACACAATCCATGCACAACTAACTTCACTTGATAAACGTTTATACGTTAGTTTTCTTTTCACATTTCCTGTGGAACTAGGCCACACCTACCAAATACTGTTGAAACCCAACACTCGTGCAAAATTGTTCCTTCAGAGAGTTCTGCACTATTCCAGTCATAGTGCATTTAGATACTAGTTCATCTTCACAAAGGCTCTGTAGTTTGAGTACTGTTACCCTTTTTTTCTTTTCATGCACAGAAGTGAGGTAGAGACATGAAGAATAAAACTACTAATCTTAAACATAAACATTAGGTACAAAACAAACTCAAACCACAAGAACTTACCACTCCGCATGCTAAAGCTCAGCTACCAAAGATGATTTCAGTCAGCACCCTTAGCATTTAGGTGCTGCGCAAATATAGCCACAAGTGTCTAATGCTGTACAGCACATTCTGTGACCAGATGGAAACAGCTTGCTTTAATATATAATTCAGTGGCAAAAGCAGTACAGAACTGAATTCTTTAAAATTTCATTCAGCTTTTTTATAGCCAGAAATAACCTCATTTTATAATTCAAATCCGCATTTTGACACACTATTCAGTATTTGCAAAATATATGTAGCAACAGAAATGCCGTAAGCAACTGCTTTTCTAAGACAGTCCTGCTCCAGCCTGAGAGAAGACTCAGTCTCATTCACAGATAGGGATGTAATAATTTTGTCATGAGGAAATTGTAACATGTTCACCTGATTCCTTCTTCTGGAATTTCCTAACTTTATCTCCAAACCTATAACATGAATACTTTTCCTTTTTATAATGCCCCCTAACACGTACAAAGCTGTCTACACACAGAGCCAACCTACCGCAGTTTCAGCCAGTCTGTGGGTTTCAAATATTCAGGTCCGCCATTTCAGCTAATGGAGTAACTCTTATCATGCAGCGTTATTGTGCAGCAAGAAAAATGTGAAGGCTCAGGTTTAATTCTCAGTTTACTAGGAAAGCAAGTTCAACCCTTCTGTCACATTCCGCTCCCACCGTCTTTAGCCCACTCAATCTTCAATCAGCCCCTCGTCCTCACACAGGTGAGGGCAAACAGTATGCTCAGTTCAGACACAATCTTATTTGGTCATCACAGCTTAACCTGACTACGAACACTGAGATCAACAGTTTCAGAAGCACACAGTGGAGCAAAACCTTGTTTTCCATTCTCTCCCTTCATTCCTCAAAGAATAAAACGGGAGGAAAAACGTCTGCTATTCTAAGCAACAGAAAACAGAATTATTACAATGTTAAGGTTTTTTAAAGAAACTTGAAGGTAGGAAATAGGACATGTTTTATTTTTCATATCTGTATATGTCATATGATATATCCTATCATACATATCTAAATGCACTTTGAACATTCAGTCCTACAAGCTCATACATGCTTGATGGTTATAAAGCCATCAGATTAGTGACAGCAGTGAAAGACAAAGTGAGAAATTTACAAGCACGTACTGGAATAAATGTAAGGTTACACATGCAGTACCCATTTTATTCCTTCAGGCATGCTTTTTTAATTATATGATTACATACTTTATTCTTGGAGAATGTATTCAGTTTGCCACTTGAATGTCAGGTAGCGGGAAAAAATACAGGTAATTATCATTTTAATCATCATTCTTCAAGTGATTAACTTTTACTTAATGAAAGTATTCCTGCAAATCTCTTCCAGACTCCCATTTCATTCACTACACATGGTCTGCTGACCCCAGTAAAGGTTCAAATGATCTCTCTGTTATATAGGCATCCTTTTGGACTAACTCCACATTTTTGACACAGTACCTAATTTCAGCCAAAACTAAGGCATCTCCCTGCAGAAACCTTCAGGTGATTTGTCTTTATCCCAACTCCATTCACATAACAAAAATACTGCTCTAAAATAAATCACTGATAAGGCAACAGAATGTACTTGAGAGATCAATTTAGAGAATGGAACCATCTGTTTTAGAGCAAAGCACCATCAGATAACGGTGCTCTGAATTTTCTTTGGGTTTCCGTACACTGATAGGAACTCCATTCACTTCTGCCAATAATTTTGCTCAAGCCCCAGAGTGGACAAACAAGCCTGAAGCAGAAGGGTACCTAGGGACGTTTTCTCCAGACTTAACTTTTATGGTCTACCAATGGCTGTTCTATGTACTCCTCCAAAGTCAAAATAAGTAATCTGTACCAACCACTACTCCTGATTTTACTTTATTTTGGTACAGCTACCATTTTACTTTTCAGAAAAGAACCATGAGCAACTTGTGCTCACTTCCCACAATGTACAGAATTATCACATAGGTGATTTATTATGGGAACAATAACTAATAAAAAGTCTTCAGTCCAAATTAAACTAAGTCAAATTAATACTTCAATAACCAACACTCTCCCATCAAATTACAATAGGACAATGACTCCAAGTTCAAAGCAATTCATTATATTAACCTGATAATTTCTTGTGTAGGGATGGGAAAATACATTAACGTGTTCTGCTGGTCCCTAAACAGCACTTCACAATGAAATTAAACTATACATTACCACAGTTTGACAGATTCATTATTTAGACTGATGCCAAACCTGGAATGTTGACACTTAATCTAGCATATATGAACGTGTTCCACAGTCAGAAAAATATTAATTCATAAAACTTGGCTAAACATGCTTTCAAAGAAGTAGTATGAAGAAAGGCACGTGTAGTTAGCATTTTTATCTCTGTAAAATCATGAAGATAATTGGAAAAGATTTCATCCCTCTGGGTAACAGACAACTCTTCTCTACTTTTCTTTGACCAGTTTATTTCTCAAGTACCAGGCAAGCAGGTGTCCATCTCTTCTCTTGAGAGACTATTCCACAGCACATCCCTCTAAGGGCAGGTTCAGTTCTCACTTGCACAGGTGTAAAGCTCCACTGCCAGCTGTAAGCCAGTGATGCATCACCCTGCAGGGGAAGGTTTCCTCCAGAGGACTGATTCAATCAATATCTTTAGGATTGGACTTGTGATAGCAGCACAGTTTGAAGACACTGGCAACAACACACAACATCACACTAATTACAACTGTAATACATAGTTTCAGCACAAGGAAGAGTGTGCTTATCTTAAGAAACCTCTTTTCTGTTCTGAACTAGCTATATTAATATAATAAAAAGTAAGTTTATGTGATTATTACTAATTACAGAACCACATATTCCAAAACTAAAAATAAAATAAAAGAAACACAGCAAACCCACAGAATCCAAACCTCTGCTTTATATTTTCCACAAATAAGGTAGAAGTGGTATACTAAGTTCCCTCTATGTACAAATTCTAAACATTCTTTTTCTGACAAAAGGCACAATGCCAAAAAACAGTGACAAACTCAGGGGTGCTATTTTCAGTACGAAAATAACAGTCACCAAACCATTCACAACAGAGGTGTGAATTTGCTTTTTGGGCCAGATATACAAGGATCTGCTCATCTGAGTCTATACTTCTCATGATCCACTGAACTGCAGAGAAGTATGGGCATTTGTGCACACAGCTTAATTTTGCTTAGGAAAAAGTACCACAATATAGAAACAAAAACATTCAGTAATGGACTATACATTTAATTCTAAGTCTTACAAAGTTTTGTTTTGGGTTCTTCCCCCCCCCCCCCATCTGAGAAAGGTTAAAATACCTTATGGCTATTGATATTATAATATGCATAAAATTCTCATCTGCTGTTTGGCTTATGACATTGTATGCCTTATACTGTCAAATATTTATTTATAAGTTTATATCTATATTCCAGCAAATGTTACAGTGGATATTTTAATTACCAATATAAATATTTAAGCACTTTTTAATCTTCCTAAGCTCTTGGCCTGCATGATACTTTGTTGCAATGAATTCCACAGGTTAATTATGTACTGCATAAAGACACATTTGCAAGTGTCAAATTTATATGTTTTGCTTGAAATTCATTTCAAGTTAACACTGCATGCACCTTTCCCCCCCAATTAATGATAGCAACTTCTATTAGATATCTGCTTTCTCTTTGGACCCAATTAAAACACCTCTGTTTCTTGAGGATTTCTCTATTGTTTTCATATTCAGCTAGCCTCAATGTTATCTGCAGAAAATAAATGAGAACTTTTAGATGTGTTGACCAACTTCTTAATTACAGACCTCCTGCTTTATGATTTTGTTTAATACTGAAAAGTAAAATTCCATATAGGAAATAAAAAAATTATGTGTAAAAGAGGAAAAAAATAAATCTATTCTTTAAAAGAAATTAAACAAACTGACCTCTATTTATTATTATGAAATAACCAGAGAAAGTGGATAAAAGTTTTGAATTGTAGTGTTCAAAAATTCTTGTGCTCTGCCTGATAACAGCTAGAAATCTGAAACAGCCTCTTGAAGATACATTTCTGAAAACTGTTCTAAACATAACATTTTTCTTTTAATTCAAAACATGTCACTGACCAGAAGTTACAAAGCCTTTCAAGTATTTCTGTACTTACTAAATTACTCTGCCCCTGTAAGAGCAAAAGGCGTCATTCTCGACCTTTGTTTGCTAAAGAAATTATCTTTTTCCTTTCTGGACCCTCAGTAGGCTGATCTCATGACTGCAGTGCTGGGGCAAGGTGCTGCGCTCGCTGCAGGGCTCAGGGCAGGGGTTCAGGCACTCTCCAATCCACACAGCAACAACAGACCATCTGCACATCAGCTGATATGGGCAGCTGTGTACTAAAAAGCAGAATTTAAAGTTGACAAGACAGCTAGCTCTCATCATGGTCAGCTTGCATCCAGGCTGGGAAAGGGGAGCACAGAAAGATGTGCATTACCACCACCAACTCTCAGCTGTCCTCCCGCAGGTAGCCATTCAACCATCTCCCCACTGCAAATACTTCAAAAAACTAATATGAGCTTAGGATCATTTTTCTTCTTCATGATTAATCCCCTAGTGCAACATGATTCAGTGCAACTGTTAGCTGGACGCACCACTGCTTAAATCATTCAGTTGAAATTAATTTTAAAAATATTATAGTAGTTTATAACAATTTTCAAAGAGCTGTAAAATTACCTAGTCTCTACCACAGCCTCAAACTGAAACGGTAAATTTACAATGAAGTTGTAAATATCAGTGGTGTTTAAAAGAGGTGTCTGCACTGGTGTATACTATTGCTATCAAAGTATCTGACAAAGCAGTGTATAGTACTGATTAAATGCTGTCTTCAGCTCTGGAAGTGAAAAATCAGTTGGACATTTGTGTAACTGGTGGCACTGTTTCAGCATCACAAATAGTTTATGTCATGATTTTCTTGTTCTTCACACTAACTGCATTTAAAATACCAAACTAAATTCAGAGTATCTTTCTTTCTTATAATGATAAATAAAATTCAGAGTCTTTCTCATAATGACGGCTGACAGGCTGCACCCCAAACCTTTTAAAAAGCTGGAATCAGAACTTAGTCTAACCTTTATCCCACAGTCACAATGAAACTTTCCACACTAAAGAGAAAGCTTTTTTGTGAAGACAGATTTTCTTCTTTCAAGGTAAGCTGATGACTGTGCAATAAAACCCAGTAAGACCTGAACTTCACTGAAAGCATCAGCATTTTCTTTCCTATAGCATAACTCACCCTCATCTTACCTCTATATTCACAGAACATCAATGCACTAAAACCGTGCAAAATCACACAAACTTTTCCCCCCTCCCCTGTATGGGTAAAAGAGGGTGCGATATCCAAAATCCAACAGTAATGATTCAAGCCACATCACCTAGCGTACTCCGTGAATGCTGCCTGCTACTAGGCTATAACCACATGCCTGACAGAACGACGGCAAGCACATTAGGAAAACACCCCTTCCAGAAGGAAGGTGCCAAAGGCAGCTCATCCAAAGCCTACGGGCACAAGGGGAATGTCTCACAACAAACCATTTCTGAACAAGTTCTCTGTTTAGGACCTCTATCTGGAGCCCCGTGGACTTCATTCTGCATTCACTTCAACTCGAAGAGGCTTCTGCTTCAGTTTGCGGGCAGAGGAAATGGCAAAGTAAATTAAACTCTTCGAAGTTAACACAGACTCAAAAAGAAAACATCAGATGATTGCATTTTGTTTCACATCTAATCTGGTGATTACTTCAAGGGTTTTAATGTGGTTTTCTGTGGTAACAGATATCTCATAACAGAGTCAGAGCACTACTGAGACTGGGTTTTCATCAAAAATTAACTCTGGCCTATTTACCAAATCCAGTGTCCATCTTGAAAGTGTGTGATGCTACACAGCCCTATAAGTCAATACCTACAGGGTGGTATATCTAACTATCTTGATTTTAATTGCTGTCAGACTTTTACTCTGATTACTTATCCCAAACTTACCAAAACCCAAGGTTTTTCAGCTACACCTTAAATTAAGTGATTCAGATAAGGAATTAATTGCAATATAATTAGATACTTATAGTCAGTTAAATACTAATCGAAGGCATTACTTGAAACAAAGTGCTACTGATTTTTCTAATGAAAAGGCAAACAAAAGACAAAGAAAAATACCAGACTTTTTTTTTTTTTTTTAAAGCAGCTACTTTGCACATTGCTCTGTGATCTTCTTCCTAAAAAGAACATTTTTATGGTATTTTCTCACTGAAGATGTCTACTCAAAGAGCACTGTGGATTTAAAATAATGGGTATCTTAAAGTTATAAAAAATATCTCTAAGGAAAGTACTTGCCCTGAAGAACTTTATGGAAATTAAACAGTATTATGATTATGAACTGTGAGAAGAAAGAAGTGCAGTAAAGATCTTCCAGTAAACAACTATATATTATGTAATTTTCTCAGTGGAGCCTATTTTCTTAATTTTCTTAACCAAACATATGTAAAGAAGCAAATGTAATATTTTAATGGTACTGCACATGCTACCAACACAAGGACTGAAAATGAACATTTCGCTTACCTCAGCTTTGCATTTGTACAAACTTACTTTTTATTAAAGACTTATTCCCAAAACGCACTGGCATATGAGAAAGCAGAATCTGAGTCTAGCATGTTTATTAATTTAAAAATGTATCATCATGCCTTTCCTTGAAAGTTTCAATTATTTGTATGGCCGTAAAACACCTCAAAACTGAGACTGACAGATCTGTCTTCTGACAACTATTCCCTTAATTATCACATATTATAAAGCATCCTCGATTTTCTCAATAACGCTGTAACTGAATAGCAAGTTTCTCACATCTTTAAAGTGAGAGCAGGAGGAAAAGGAACAATATTGCCACTTACAGTATCTATGCATTCCTTTTACAGAAAAAGAAAAAAAGAGACAGATCTGAAAGAAAAGCAAAATACATTACTGTGTTAAAAAGGCAAGATTATTTTCTTTGGTATCACTCATTAAGTCATTCAAATGAATGACGTTATGCACCCAGTGTACCTCTGACAGCATTTGTCTTTTTCATCAATCACAAATCATATAAACTGCATGTGTAATTTTCTTTGGCTTCGTATGTCAACGTAACAATAAAGAATTGTTATAAATAACAAAGAAGTAAAAGACTCCTATTTTAATAGTACTTTTCCTGAATAGATATCAATATTTTTTTTAAATACCTATAAAGATATTGTTACCATTTTGATAGACACAAAAAAACCAAGACAGTGACAAGTGAAACAACTTAAATTTTACTCAACAGACCAAGGATATATTCATACAGATCTGAAGTATTCTGAGAATTAATCTAGCACACCAGTCACTAATTTACTTAACCACATTTCAGTGAAAGGACACTCTGGATTTATTGGTATATTGTGGCCCAGAATCCAACAATATTTTTTACACTCATAAGTCCTTGTTATTTCTCTTAAGTCTATTTTTAAATTGAAAGTTCTTATTCACGTTAAGCTTACAGAATACAGACTTGTATCACAGCAGAATCTCATCTGGTTCAAAGTAATAAAGTACACTGCACCTCTGCAGAGTTAATTGCCTGCTACATCTGGTATTTCTTATCTAATATAAAGGCAAAAACAATTCCAAGACCAGTGTGCCTAATAACTAGTTTTTCCTTTTCAGCAGTCTCGTTTCAGTCAGCTTTGATTTTGTGCACATTATTAAAGAAAATAGTTACTCCAGCGGAAGGCACCTACAATTGCTTTTTGGATTTCATAAATGTGGAACTTTTCTTTTGAACTTCTTTCTGACCTGATATAAATCCATAAGCTTTCAACAGAATAGTGCATAAAATGGAGTAAAAATCAGGATGAGCAGGCATCAATGGCTTACTGGAAACACCCAGCTGCATACCTGTCTATACCAGCAATGTGCAGTGGGATGTCAGGGTTTCCAAAATCACAGCTTAATCATCAAACAGAAAAAGGACAGGAAGCCTACACTACGCCAACATCAAGGGCCTTCTGCTATCAAGGCAACACTGGATTCTCCCGTGCCAAAGATGAGGACAATCAAACTGAAGCAAACAGAGAGGGCTTTGCAGGAAGCAGTGCTGGGATGAGTGGTGGGCAATATTCAGTACAGGTCTTTAAAAGAGTCAGAAAAAACTCCAAGTACACTAGACTATCCAGCGGGGTGAGAAGCTGCACACTAGCATGGTAGAGAACTTCAGAGGCTGTAAGTTTTTGTCAAAGATACCTCTACACCCCTTTTCAGATACCTTGCATTACCAGACCGCAATGAAATTCTAAAGCCTTATTCTATTTCCCCACTCATAAAAGATGTAGACATGCCATTTATCTAAAAAAAAACAAAAAAAAATATCATTCTTGTTCAATGTTAGCAATCTTCAAGCATTAAAAAAAAAGATTCTGACTGTAAGGAAGTGAATTTTCTTCCAGATACGTCCAATATCAAATGACTAAAATTTCTATTAGCATACTTTTCCAGCATCTTTCCCATCATTGAAAGACAAGAGACAAAAAGTGTAATGGAGCAAACGTAATGTAAAATTCTTCACAGCACACTGCTTTCTAAGGAGCAGTATTTAAATGTTTTTAAAAACAAAGAATAATGAAATTGCCTTTCGCCCTCTTCCCTCCCACAAAGCACTCCAGAAATAACCCAAAACAGAGACACCTGAAATTGTATAAAGTCAAACAGAGAGAGAAAAAAAAAAACAAAACACCACAAAACACATATTAAAAGCCTTCCTATTCTTATATTCTTAGAATCGCAGTTGTTGGGTGTCGCCTGGATACACCTCCAGCACCATTTAAAAACCAGTGCTGACTAAGGCACTGGCAAAAACCACTGACTTGAATCCTCCATGCTCCTGACAGATGAACAAGGCATTGCCGACAGGACACTTTTGTTCCAGATCACTACATCTAGACACACAGAGAGAAGCCCAAGCTGACTGAAAACTTCATCAGGAAATCCTGGGGTCAGTCTCTGGTGTTGCTCTGTCCTTGTTCAATCAAGCCTTCAACACCCGCTAAGAAATAAAGTTCAGGTCTTTAGCATCTGGTTCTGCTTGGCACCTAACTTCAAATCCTGAAGTCACCAGGACCACAGTTACCTCAGGAAACAGAAAAATTCTGCTTTCTTCCTCTCTTGTCCCTGCAACTGGGGTTAGGGATCCCTGTAAAGGATTCAAAGAACACCCTACTCTTTTTTTTTTTTTACCCTCAACAGGTGACAAAACTATGAAAATTAACCTTAGCTTTCCTTTAAGTTGCCCTTTTCCCTTCTTCCAATGGGAAATTGGAGAAAAATACTGGTTGCGTTTTGTCAAAACACTTTGCCCTTTGTTCTATCAAACCCCTTTGAGAATTTATGTGAATGTCTGCTTTCAAAATGGTGGAGGGACAAGAACCAAAGCAGCAGACAGTATCATACGGAGTTTAAAACTGTGCCAAGTGCTGCCAGCAATGTATAAATCACTTTTAAAAACTCAGTTAATTAAGTATTAGAATAATAGACCTTTTGTATTCATGTAACTCAATAACATTTTCATTTAAAATATTTATTAAGCATCCTTTGTGTTCATTTGCATTCAAAGATTTCAAAGAAAATTACAACAGTAATGTTTTCTCTAAATGATCCTCGCCCGTTATGACTTATTGTAGCCTCTCTTTTACGCATATGCTTACAATAAGGCCAATTTCTGGGAAGGTAATAAAAGAAGTGGTAAGGGATTTACTATCATTCTCTTGTGATACTTCTTCTCCCCAGACTATACACAAAGACTTCAGAAAAATGCAGCACACCACTCATTTTTATGTGGTGACTACTATCATAGTCATTTTAATGCAATCACATTATTTGCCATCTGTTCTTTGTTTAGCCAAAATAGATTTCCTACACAGTTCATTTGGACACTTGAGATAAATAAGCTATTTATTCCCGTCAGTTTAATGTTTCAGCTACTAGAATTTTAAAAAGAAAATCTTTTCCACAACAAAATGTGTTCTCAGATATTCTCTAATGTAATATATTTCTGAATAATGGTACCTTGTTTTATTGCCACCTTTTAAAAAAGAAATTACTTATGTTCTTTCCTCTTTTTCAAGGTCTTCTATTATGATCTAAGAGCTTTAAAGATGCTTAGCGCTGCATTTCAAAATTAACTCTGAAAAACAACTTTTCCAACTTGACAAATTTCTTAGATTTGATTATTTGAGAAGAGAAACTGTCCTTACTACTAAGTATTAATCACATTAAAGGAGAAACAGGGCCCACAATACACTACCCAAGAAACCGCAATAGAAAGGTTTTCTGCAGCATATTTGATATGTGGATGAGAAGAGAGAAGCATTATAAATAAGGGGAACCTGATTTAACATTTTGCAATTTAAAACAATATTAAAAAAAAACAATCAATGATTATGTAATTGAGGCAGCAGCGTGCTAACAGCAGGAAATGAGAGAGAAGGAACTCAACCCTGCAGCTTGACAGGAGCACGGCCAGGAGTCTGTGCGAACAGCAGGGTAGCCAACAATTATGTCTGGTTTCTTACTAAAAACCTCAGGATAACCTTCTTTTAAAGCTGCAGCTTGAAGGGGGACTATTGTATTTTGAATAATAAGTACAAATGAAAATAGCAGAAATGGAAAGGACTGACTACAAATGAAAATATTTTTGCTGGATTTATCTTAAGATATTTCTATCTCTGGACACTAGATAATTTGTAACTTATGTTAAAAGGGTAATATTATTTTCCATCACCACTTTATTATTTAACAGAACTGATTTATACATACACGTATTAAAAGGTATGTCATACTACAGACGTCCCTTTTTACAGCATACAAAGTTGCTAATTAACATCATATATGGAATCCAAGTCTTGGACTCAATGTACAATCATCTTGAAAAAGCAATTTCCCCTTTGCACACTTAGGTTTTGTCACAGCCAAACAGATGTGCTATAATTTGAGTACTTCTGAAGCTCAGATTGCTGCAATCCCTACCTTGCAACATTCAATCACCTCACTTGTCTAAAGAAACACATAATACAACGCAACTCATACATACAAAAAGGTTCAGTATCGCTCATGTTAACTATTACATATTAAAATGAGAATTAAAATGCAAGCTATCATAATTTTAAAACCTGCATGGATCAAGAAATATTGAGAATACGTTGACAGTGTATCAAGTTTGTTCAGGCAAAACCTAGTGTTGAGTAAACAAGAGGCCAAGAGACAAGCCTATATGCACTTCTTTATAAGGATGAAAGAGTCCCAGTTTCTCTGAAGTGACTTAAGTGCTTGCATACCCTGCAATTTACACCATACTGTCATTGCCCAATAGTTTTATAACATCAGATAAATGTCAGAGCTTTTTTGTTTCCTAAATCAGAGACATGCTGAATGGCAGAGGACAGATTCTGGGAGTGATCTTTGAGAAAGTCTGCAGAGATCTGATACTTAGCCTTATACGAGTGATTCTAGTTCCCTGTACCATTTTATTAGTATTGAAAAAATGCAAAGACGATATAAAATTTCTTGATTTATCAATCTCTTACCCAATTATTAGGAGCAATATCACTCAAGACTCATTTTTAAGCTTCAGGTCTACGGGTTTTGACTTATGTTTTGTTTGTTTTGCTTGCTTGAGCTAGTGTTGTAACTATGTTGGGTAGACATTCACTTTCCTTCTAAGCTATTTAAGTTGTATTGTTAGAACCATTAAGATGGATATTTAGCAATTACAGTATGAAACTGGTTTATACTAATAGAGCTTCATTATAGCAGACAGATGGTGGGTAGACCAAATTCCAGTTTTGATTATACCTTTCTTACTCAGTTTCGTAAGCAAATTCCAATGAATGTTAAGTTTTTCCTTAAATAGTATATCCCAGATTTTTAAAATGTTACTAAACTGAGGTAAACTCAGCTGAAAAAGAAAATAATTGCCATAACTTGTCCTCACACTTCTGTCCTTTACACTTGTCTACACATACAAAGTTTATTGCCAGGATATACCATATTTTGCTATTGAAAAACCTAATCGATAAATTATAAACTTCAGGTTTGGAGCACTGACAACCTACTGAAGTACCCAGGTCTAGAACTCACCCTCTGGCCCACTGATATCTGCTCCTTGTAGGTATTTAGCCCACAACATCAACCCAAACACATCTTGTATGCACCATAATCCTCAAAAGACCTCACAGTATGCTTAAATATTAAGGCACACAACAAAAAGTAAATGAAGAAAAATCAAACATCACAAACTAATGTGGGAGAGATTAAGAGAATACACTGTACCCTTCCCTTCATTTTACAAATATATAAACTGAAAGTTGCACAGATGACCACAATCTGCAGGAGAGTCAAGAAGTCCCAGGCCAAGGAGGCAGACAAAATGTGACACTAGTGCAAAATGCAGCACAGCACTTCACTCTGCAGGTTGTCAGGACCAGTTGTGTCCCCTCCCAGCTTTTTGTCCATCCTCAGCCTACTCCCTAGCAGGGCAGGGTGAGAAGCAGAAAAGGCCTTGGCACTACTTAGGCACTGCTCAGCAATAACTAAAAACATCCCTGTTATCAACACTTTTTTCATCACAAATCCAAAACATAGCACCAAACCAGCTACTGTGAAGAAAATTAACTCTATCCCAGCCAAAACCAGCACAGCTTCAAATCACATTTCAAAGCTTTTGTCTCTGGCTTAGAAGACAGTAGTGGTATGTCTACAACTAGTCCTTACAGAGGGCCATAAGTTTTCACTACTACTGTTTGTGGTTTGGTCTTTTGGTGGGGTTTTTTTGGTTTTGTTTTTTTTTTCTTTTTTTCACATAATAAAAGAGAAGATTCCTTAGATGTAAATATTGCAGTATCCTGCTTTTGATGACTAAGTTTGGGTTAACAGATTGGCAGTGGAAAAGTCTTAGAAGAAAAGATAATGCCCATGATATCAGAGATTTGAGAGCTCTAAGCCTGGAAGCACTATAGTTAGTATCACCTGTATTACTGAAATTAGGTCCAGCTCCCAATATAGCTTGCCAAATGTCCAAAGGCATATGACTCTAGCAGTCATACAATTTTCTGCAGCACTTACCTTTGTAGTGCAGCGCACAAGAAGAGCAGCAGACAAAATGGAGGATTATGCAAGCAATGTTTTCTTTATATGGAGCTAATGAATTAGTTCCAAGAACCGCTAAATCACCAGAGCATATTTGCTGGAGAAAATTCTCCTTCAGCTTGTCTCATCTTCTCTTCCATCCACACAATAGCACAACTTTTCCTGTTCCTTTCTCTTTTCCTGTTCCTTTCTCTCAGAACCACAGTATTTCCAAAAGTAACAGCTGCACCGGGGGGGGGGGGGGGGGGGCAGAAGGAACAAACCTTTCTGCAGAAAATATGAAACTTTAAATAGCTGCTTGCTTCTCTAAAAGCAAAGTGCATTTACTCTAAAAATAAGAATTATGTCATAAATAGTATTTAACACACAGAAAATTTTTCCTAGTATATCACCGAAATAGGCATCAGAAATTTAAGAACATATAAATACACATAATTTATTTCATTACAGCTATAGTATATATTAGAAATATATAGAGGGTTTATTTTAGACACCTAAGGTATCTGCAGTCCCTTTCCTACCTGTCTTCCCATTAATGCCATCTCCAGCTCCTCCCCACTAGAGGCACCTATTTCTTTCTATTAGCTACACAAACAACGGCAGCTCTGACCTTTAATCCTCTGAATCACAACCAGTAGGAGAAGCCAGAGTTCCTGATGTAGTAAAGGGAACACATGTATCTACTTGTCCAAGCAACAGGGAAAAGTTACATGTCTAAAGCATTGTGAAATGGGTAGCTTGAGTACCAGTGCATGAACTAGGCATGTTTTATGCTTATTAGTAACTCCCTACTAAGAGAAGGTGAAAATTCAAAGCACTGATTCCATTTTCATTGCTTTATTCATACTTGTAGATGAAAGTACTACACACATTCAAATCAGGAACTAAAACAGATTTATTTACTCATTTAATTTCAGCTTTTAGACCCATCCTCCTCTTCACTTCCCCTCTAACAAACTTCCCTTACCCCCAAGTGCCAACTCACTTTCTTGGAATAGATGAGTTCAGCAATTCTGCTAATCTAAGATTTCATTGCTTTATTCATACTTGTAGATGAAAGTACTACACACATTCAAATCAGGAACTAAAACAGATTTATTTACTCATTTAATTTCAGCTTTTAGACCCATCCTCCTCTTCACTTCCCCTCTAACAAACTTCCCTTACCCCCAAGTGCCAACTCACTTTCTTGGAATAGATGAGTTCAGCAATTCTGCTAATCTAAGAGATTAAATATATCCAACACCTATCTTCATATACAGAGTATGTACACATTTTATCATATTTTGAGAAGCAGTTGCCTCAATCTGCTTTAAGAATTACATTTCAAATTATCAACAGTTATAAGCCATGCAGGGAGGACCTTTAAGTACTGAGTAATAACAAACTGGCCCATAGATAACAGGATGTTTCACTAACCCACTGTGGGGGCAAGACTAACAGGATTCATTATATATCATATTTCTGTCATCTTGCTAGATAGCACCTATTATATTACTTCATAATTGAATTTATTCAAGTCATAATGTTAATTCCATCATCAAAACACCTAAAAACACTCTGATAACTATGGCCCTATCAACATTTAGCTCATGTTCCCAAGTTATATTATAGCAATTGACAGCAAGAAGTCTTAAGTAGAGAGCAGGGTTGGTTGTTTAAATAGAAACTTGATGAATGTATACTTGGGAAGCAATGAAATAATTTTTCTGGCTACACCAACCATTAAAGTAGCAGATACTAACAAAAAACCTGGCGTGATACAGTTTTTGTTTTGGTTTTTTTTTTATAATCATTCATTACACTTTGGGGGTAGGGGAGAAGTATGTGCTGTTTAAAACGGTGCAGATTTTTGGTTGGTACAAAAAACACTAGAGACTGAAATTTTTTAAATTAGTTAACAACACATATTATTACATAAACTATTGTTTGACATATTATTCATTTTTACAAGTTTAATGGAAAAAATAAATTGGTAATATGAAGACCTGCAAAGAATCACAAACTGTTACTACAGAATGTTGTACGCAGAATATCTAAACACACATTCTAACAACTGAATCCCAAGTCACAGTGAATTCAGAGTAGCAGCTATATGCACACTTACACAGCTGCTCAGGTGTGAAAAAGAAAATGCATGTTTTGAAAAATTACAGTGATGTGTAAGGATGTGTCTGCATTGCCACCTGTTTGCGCTGGCATGAAAAGTAGAAATAGCTCACTAATTAAAATGTCTCTAAGTCAATATTACCCCTTTTTCAGGCATATATGTGTGTGTGTATAAATGTATGAAAAAATATTCATCCAACTCTCCACATGGGAAATGAAAAACATTATAAGATTAGAGATGGGAAAATGCTAAAGAATATGCACAAAGTATGAGGTTCCTAATCTGAAAAGCTACAATACTGTGTTCTGAAGGAGAAAGAAAATACATAATACATTCATGCTAAAGCTAGGGAATTACAGAAGAATCAATCATTTTCTGAAGGTATTTGAAGATTACTGTACTACAAAAAGTACAACAGTAATGCACACACAGGCAAATGTTACTTTCCAACAGATGCATAACTCTGAGAAAGAAAAAAAAAAAGCTATGACTGAGTCCCGTGTAGAACAGAGATAGTGAATGATAAGGGTATTTTCCCAAAAATTGAGTCAACAGCACTTACTGCTGTACAACCAAAATAAAGGAGGGCAGAGGATGGGGAGAGAAAAATCGGCAAATCAAAGTAATACTCTACTGTTAAAAAATTGAATTTTAGTTGGGTAAATATTGCTTTTAGCAGTCATTTTTGTGCAATCAAGATATTTTACAATCATCCAAGCCATAGCTGCTTCTCTTCATGAATCTCTGAAGTAGTAATTCTAAGCTACAGTCAATGTAAAAGTATGTCTTTTATCTCAATAAGCATTCCACAAGTTATTCATAAAATTCCATGACGACAGACATTGTCTGGAACCTCAAAACCCTACCACAGTTGATGTTCTACCAGTTATCAAGCTGACCAAAAGGTGGATTAATAAAACACGTTTCATCATAGAATCCTTAAGGGACCAATGTTAAGCTATTATATCCATTAATTAGTTAATGATTGAGAAGATTTAACTGACCTTTGTTTAATCAACAAAATGATATTGTAAACTGTTACTCAGAAGGAAACAGGAATTGGGCTGGTGGGATAAAAAGGTCGTTGGGCTTCATTGTTTAGTACCTTGGTAATTTCATGGGATTTAAATTTCCTGTACTTTTCTAAAACCACAGGTTCAGGAAGCCACATACAGAATAAGTAGTCATTTCAAGATTTAAAACAGGAGAAACCTTAAAATGAGGCATCAACTTGGTCAATGACACTTTCTCCTTATTTGAAAAGGAGATCTAGTACCAGCTACTCAGACTGAGAGCAGCCCTGCCGAGAAGGACTTGGGGGTACTGGTGGATGAAAAGCTGGACATGAGCCGGCAATGTGCACTCGCAGCCCAGAAGGCCAACCGTACCCTGGTCTGCATCCAAAGAAGCGTGGCCAGCAGGTCGAGGGAGGTGATTCTGCCCCTCTGCTCTGCTCTGGTGAGACCCCACCTGGAGGACTGCGTCCAGCTCTGGAGCCCTCAGCACAGGAAAGACACGGACCTGTTGGAGTGGGTCCAGAAGAGGGCCACGGAAATGATGAGGGGGATGGAACACCTCTCCTATGAAGAAAAGCTGAGAGAGTTGGGCTTGTTCAGCCTAGAGAAGAGAAGGCTTCAGGGAGACCTTATTGCAGCCTATCAGTACTTAAA
>NW_008794854.1:1667299-1686115 GCF_000699145.1 Aptenodytes forsteri | reverse complement strand
CTGGGGCTCTGAGCAACCTGATCTAGTTGAAGATGTCCCTGCCCACGGCAGGGGGGTTGGACTAGATGACCTTTAGAGGTCCCTTCCAACCCAAACTATTCTATAATTCTATGATTCTATGATCATGACAAATTGCTGGGACTGAGAGAATTTGGAAAGTTATTTATGCCAGCTTTGCTAGCTATTTGCAGAAGGACACTTATCGCCAGTGTGACATCTTTGAGGGATTTCACAAGATTCTTGTGGGGAAAAAAATCCTCATATATATCTATCTTATTTATAATTGGCAATAGGTACCTGCTCCTGCCTGGATAAAAAAGCCAAGGTGGTATAAATGACTCCAATTTAATTTCTGATTTCAAAGGCAAGCTCCTTTTTTTTTTTTTTTTTTTCCCCCCACAAGAAACATGACCTCAGTTTTCGAAGTGATCAATCAATGTGGGTGCTTGTGTTCTTACTGTTCTAGAGGCATCTTAAATGGAGCAGCCAAAAAACCTGTAAACACCTTTTTGAGAATTCAGGCTTAGAAATTTATGAACTTGTGAAGGTGAATTCATATCTTCATAAGAAGATGAAGTCCCTTCCAACCCAAACTATTCTATGATTCTATGATACTCAACTGTTTGTTCTTACATGAGAAATACATCCATCTCTACAAAAAGGAATTAAAATTCACTGAAAATAAGCAACTTTGAGGTGATGATGAAAAAAAGAAATGCAATACCTTTTTGAGTTCTGTGTGACTTTAGAAACTGGCAAACTTTATGCTCTTGTTCTGTCCATCAAGACCAGTTTAATATCTCACTAACATTTGCCTACTGAAACACTTTCTATAGCTGACATTTTCTCAAAACCAGGAATGTTGGTGGTGACACAGTTTCTCAGCCATGATTGTAATAGGTTGACACAGCTGCTGCCATTTACAGATAATAAGTATAATCTACTGTTATGATAAGAGAGCATGTGCTTGAACTGGAGATCTCCTGAGCATGCAGAAAGAAAAGAAGTTTCTTAAAATTAGTAATTCCTTTTCAGAGGAACTTTCAATTTCAAACATTTGCCACACTTCTATTTCAAACACACAATGCAGAGTTAAGGCACAGTGGGAAAATAACATCTATTCCTTGTATGGCTTACTCAGAAACACAAACAGACTTAATGGGATGTTAGCAAAGCAAGAAATGTGATTAAAATGTATTTCTCAGTTCATGAACTTCAGTTTACAAAAGCACAATAAAAACTCAAAAGTCAAACTGTTCAGAAGTTGAAATGCTGCATTCTCTTGAAGGTTTTCTTTCCTAAGACCTTTCAGCAGTCCCAGTGGTTCGCAGGCAGTTCTAAAACTGTCTGAAGTAGATCATAAAATATGTCATACGCTTGTACCTATTCTAAAAATTGTAGGCCATTTGCAATGAGAAATGCTTCAGTGCTAGGCACTGTGAATACACACAGCAGAAGACACCTTTCACCCTAAGGAGCTTGCATCTTTAACACACATTCAGAGAAAACAGGTCAAGTATTCACCTAAAGATAAGGGCTGTGACATAAAGCTCCAGAGTCTTAAACAAGGTTCCATGGGAAGCTTCTGAAATTAATCTTGGGACCATGTGATTCCTTCCAATGCCTACTTTTTCTTACTGCCCAGATTGGTTTTGGAATACAGAATAGCTCTCACCCCGCTCCACCGCGAATCTTATTTAACTTTCTGCTCAAACTTAAGGGAAAGCTTCTGTAGTCCTTCTGCTCCACTACTGCAAATCCAAATTTGAGCTGGGCAGCAAACAAAGCAAAAATTAAAACAAAGAGCAAAAATTTCAGTTAACTTGAGAAATAATACACACTCGCAGCAAAAAAGGCCAACAGCATCAGAGCCTTTGTTAGGAAGAGCATTGTCAGCATGTCCAGGGAGACGATCCATCCCTTCTGCTCCACACTGGTGAGGCCACATCTGGAGTCCAGCTCTGAGTTCCCCAGTACAAGAAAGATATAAACTTACTGGAGCCAGTCCAGTGCAAAGCCACAAAGATGAAGGAACTGAAGCATCCATCACATGAAGAAAGGCTGAGAGAGCTGGAACTGTTGAGCCTGGAGAAGAGAAGGCTTTGGAGGATTGTGGTTGTGCTGGTTTTGTCTGGGGCAGAGTTAATTTTCTTCACAGTAGCTAGTATAGAGTTATCTTTTGGATTTGTCCTGGAAACTGTTGATAACACAGGGAAGTTTTCGTCATTGCTGAGCAGTGCTTACACAGAGTCAAGGCCTTTTCTGCTTCTCACCCCACCCCACCAGCAAGCAGGCTGGGGGTGCACAAGGAGTTGGGAGGGGACACAGCTGGGACAGCTGACCCCAACTGACCAAAGGGATGTTGCATACCATATGATGTCATGCTCAGCATATAAAGCTGGGGGAAGAAGGAGGAAGAGGAGACGTTTGGAGTGATGGCATTTTTCTTCCCAGGTAACCATTACGTGTGATGGAGCCCTGCTTTCCTGGAGATGGCTGAACACCTGCCTGCCGATGGGAAGTAGTGAATCAATTCCTTGTTTTGCTTTGCTGGTGTGCGCAGCTTTTGCTTTACCTATTAAACTGTCTTTATCTCAACCCATGATTTTTTTCACTTTCACCCTTCCAATTCTCTTCCCCCCATCCCGCTGAGGGGGGAGTGAACAAGCAGCTGTGTGGTGCTTAGTTGCCGGCTGGGGTTAAACCATGACAGTGGTAACTGAGGGGAGGGAATGAAGACAGAGACAAGACTAGTGCCCAAGGACAGATCAAGAGGCAATGGGCACAAATTCAAACACCTGAGTAAGCCATACAAGGAGTAGATGCTATTTTCTTACTGTGCCTTAACTCTGCATTGTGTGTTTGAAGTAGAAGTGTGACAAATGCTTGAAATTGAAAGTTCCTCTGAAAAGGAATTACTATTTTTTTAATAGTAATCACATAATTACATTTTTTTCCTTACACGCCCTTTTTCATTCTCTGCATAGGAGAGACCTGCTCTGCAGATCATCTGGCACTGAGCAATTTGGTAAATTAATGATCAATTCCAGAAAACACAAGATGGCTGTGTATTTGCTCCTGAGCATTTCAAATTTATTCCTACCATTAACAGAAAATAAAAAACATGGAATTATGCACTGCCTTCGACATTTGTTTGATTACTCAACATACAGCATGTTCACTTAAACTTTTTGCCAATACATGTGAATTTCACACATGTTATTCAGGAAATGAATAGTCCAGAACGCTCAGGATTTAACACCTAACACAGGAGTAGGTACACCTAACGCAGAAGCTCTAGCACAAAAAGTTCCTCTGATTGTTAGTTCCAGACACCTTTTACATCAAAGAATATATTGTCAAGATTAATAAATCCAGCAAACTCCTCCTCCTGTTCTTCTCCTCATTGTCACTGTCAAGAAATATGCCTGTTATCCCTGTCACTGTCAGAAATGACATCTGGCTCTGTAGCAGCATATTTAGATGTTAGAGGATGTCACTGAATTGGGATGAAGTGCCTCAATGTTCACCTCTGAAAGCGCTGGCTCTTCTATGTGCGAAGTACTGAGACTGGCTTGCACACAGCAAGAAGCATTAGCTTGTCTGGTCTTGTGTGCCAAACGCATGCTGAAGTGACGGCTGGTTAGATATCCAACAGTAATTACAACAAAGCTAGGCTAAAAGCTGCAGTTTTGACATCACAAAAGATGGGGATACTCCTTTGTGCTCAGAGCAACTTCTAGGCCTCCAAGCTCAACACCTCAAAACCATTCAATGACAAGTTTCTAATAACTTACATATTACCCTTACTCCTTAGAGAAGGGGAGGAGGGGGAAGCAGGTACAAACTGACCAAGCAGAAAGATGGTGAAATACAAGAGCAATTTCAAGTCCAATGAATCTTGAGGAACCTTCATAACAGGCAACTGTATCTTAAATTTTTAAAATTTCTTAAGTAACGCATTTGGAAACCATTTACACATATCGACAGCGTGACATTTTTATAAACAGTACTGTTATGGGGTATCTTTCCCTTTGATGCAGAAAACAGTTTATCTGATTACATTATAATACTAGAGATGTCAGAAAAAAGCACAAAGAACAAAACTTAAAGAGAGAAAAAATCTAAAAATGCGTGGTTTATCACTCCTACCATTCAAAGTAATGTTGCTCATAGTAATCTGAAGAGGCAGATACCAAGTACCTCTGGCTTTCTTGCACTGGAGAAGACCCAAAACTCGCACACTTATAGCACTTAAAGTAGAAAGAATATCTTAATGCACAGCTACCAAACATAAATATCCTTTTTATAAAAAAAAAGAAAACTTCCAAAACTGCGTTGTTCTATGCATTTCGGTATTTAATATTTTTTAGCCCTATTCACTGAACCTACTGCATATTCAGAGCACGTTACGTACATACATACTTTCTCACACCACACCTACAGTTTATACAGAGCTTTTGTTCCCTGAAAATTGCAGAAAAAGATGAAAGGTGATATTTATCTTGCTAAATAAAAGCATACTGTCTCAAAGAACTTTCCCTTTCCTGTGTGCATCTCTTCCAGCACAATGCCCACATCCACATATATGGCAACCTTACATACAATTGATCAAATAGTATGGGGTTTGGACTGATCCTTCCCGTCTCCTAATCAGTCAGAAGCAGCCCAGAGCTGTCTCTCACTCTGCCAGCTGAGGTACTGCTGTTTCTTTTCAGCGCTGAATTCCACAAGGATAACGATGCACGCATGGCGGCCCTCTTCCACAGGTCACTTTGCTTGCAGAACAGGAGGAAGAAGCCAAGAGGAGAATACATATGAAATTAGCACAGTCTGAAAGACTGGGAAGAAAAATCCAGACGACAACAAGTACATCTGCTAAGTTGTTCTAAAGCCATAGCAGAACAACAGCAATGCTTTAGATACATCTTTCTCAACCTTTTCACCCAACGCTTCATTTCCATCACCTCTTCATAATAAGTTTTGTGTTGAGGTTCAAACTAATCCTTCACACTTCACTTGCTGTTTATAGAGACTGCAACTGTAGCTTTACATCACAGTGAGCTGGCACTTCCATTATAAACTTACTCTTTTTTTGGTTCAGCTAATTGTACAGGGGGGAAATCATTCCAGATTGAAATAGGAAACACATGCACCTAGTTATCCTTCCTAGTATTTGAAACATTTACAGATGATTAATTTTTGTTCAGCAGTACTGTATGTCTATCACAGACTGTTGTTTGACAACAAATCAAATCCAGCTTTGGAGTTCCAAGTACCGAAAGAAAAACTCTGGTTATACAGCACAAACCACGCATCTGCTGTAAGCTCGACTGCTGTTTCACACTCACTCAAAAATAGCAATTTCTTTCATACTCACTAAAAATACCTACAATTTATGTAGGTACTAACAGCCTTCATGCTATTGTCTGTTCTCCCACAGTCAGCCAAAATCTGGCAAAAAGCACAGAGAGCAAAACCCCCAAGGGAAGTTTCCATATAATTTGACAGAAAAGTGATGGTACATGCATGCCTAACACGGATCAAAGCTGTACCACCATGTGGTAGGGTGATGCACACATTGCAATGATTGTGGAACAACAACCCAGAAGTCACTTTGCCCCCCCCACACACACACTAATCAATTATCCCTAAGGAAAATAAATATTTCTTTTATTCTCTGTAATCCAGAACAGAAGTTGGAAGATAGCAAAATTTGAAGACAGATAAAACATGACTATACTGGCAGGAAAATAATACTGTCAGTGCACAGAGCAACAGATCAAGAGGAACATACAAAACATTCTCCTCATGTTCCTGAAGTTTTTAAGCTTTCCATTGACTAAAGTAATGTCTCTCAGTCAGCAAAATGAGAAAATAATTGGCATTGATGCAACAGGTATGCAATTTGTATGTATTAATGGTTAAAAAAATGACATAAAATATAAAAATCTCTATCCTACAAATGTAGTTCTATGATTTCAAGATTCAGAAGTGTAACACCACGGGTCTGCATTTGCATGAAATGTCTGAATCCTGGATGTATCAAGTGGACACTGAGGAAAATATTCCACATTTATGAAATTCCAACGATTGTCCTTCACCTACTTTGAGTTTTCTCAGTTTCATGTTACTTATCTACTCAATACCAGTATCACTGTATTTAGATTTCTAAAAGGTCCATTTATTCAAAACTCCACTAGTGGTCTTATGTTTACTCCTGTACGTAGTCCATTTTCACTTGATGAAAAGGAATGTGCAGGAAAACATACATATACACTCTGGAATTAAAAATAAACAAGTAGTAAAAATCACCACAGGAATTTTTTTTGTTTCAATATTAAATATATATGTGTCATGTATTTTCAGATTTCAAACCTATCTTCAGAGGGTCTTAGGACAACAACATTGATTATTTTTTTTTCTCCACTGACTTTCCAATATAGCTTCTATATTAACAACAGCTGAAGCTATAGTCACACGTATATAACGGCAAGTGAAAACATGCTTTCTGATCTCCATTACTTCAGATAGTCCTCTGAACCTACTGCACCACTGTCAGCAATTACTTATGCAAAAGTGTAATAAAATATCAAAGTCTTAACTGATGCTCAGGAAGTCAAAAGATTTGGACATCAGTGGGAGAAAAAAAAAAACAAAGTCCCTTACCAACACCTACCTTCAGACCTTAGAGAGTGCAAACAAATGCAGGAGTATCAACTCCACGCAATCAATGGGGAGCAAGGGTAATCGCTCTCTGAATGTGGCAGATCGCAGAACCTGGTTTGAACATGCTGGTAGGACTGGTGCCATCATTTTGCACATGGTGCTGATCTACTGAACGTTGGATCATTTGTTTCTTTCATGAATAAAGTCTCTGGTAATATTTTTTTTATTTATATTATTTGGTCAAATAAGAGACACCTCTTTATCATGCTGTTCTTGCTGCATCCTATGAACCCAAGCAACTGGATTCCCTGTATCTTCTGGAATGCAAGCCAGGAAGTGTTCACATACTGAACCGTCTACCACATGGTGGCAACTGCTCACAGCCACTTTTCCAAGAAGAAATCTAATAGCACTATCGAGATTATTAAAAAAAAATATATATATACACATATATATATATAGAAAGAGAGGTATCTTGATACTCTGGGCTAGAGACTCTATCAGCTAGTGCACTGAAATAGGTAGGCTTCCAGACAGCTATTTTATAATGATTTGTCTTCAGTGAGAAACTCTTCTGAGTTCAGATCACAGAAATGAGAAAAGGGTATGCTGAAAACTGAACATAAATTTGCTGTCAGCTTGAAAGAGGATGAGAACAGAGAAATACAAGATCAAATCTTTGTCTTACTGCATGTCTGTCCTAACTATTTTATCTCAGATACAGAAAAAAACCCACAGCAAATTACACAAATGTAAAATAATGTGTAGATGTTTCTAATGTGTTAAAGATGTTTCTGTCCATTAGGAAGTGAAATCATGTATTAAATATATTATATTCTTGTGTTGCTTGAGTTTCATTATTAGACTGCTATAGCTCCTACGTAGTCACGTAATCAGCCAACTTGAAAACAGTTTTAACAAACCTTCAAAAATAAGGAGGATAGTTTTATTCATAGTAAATATTAGAAGCAAAAAGCATAAAACTAAAGTCTTCAGCCTTTCCCAAAGACTATCAGAACTCTGAGAAAGGAGTCCTGCAATCCCCAATCACTAATAACAGATGAACTGATCATCTGACACAAGACTTCCCTCAATAGGGCAATCATTTGAGTGATTACAATAATCCTTACCCAGATCTCACATTTACAAGTTGAAAGATAGTCTCTAATCTAGCACCTCTTGAAGCTAGAAGGATCGTATCAGACATCAGTAACAGAAGAGATGTTTCATGCAATAGTTTCTCAACTTTCCTGGGCACCAAAGGGGTCCATCTACAGCATTGCAAATTATTTTGCTGTGACTACCTAAGGCTTTTCTATGCTTGTTCCTACAGTAAAGACCTGATTTTAGTCAGCCTAGGAATGTGTAAAGTCTCTTATACAGCTCAAGCTGCATATTGAGGAAATTACAGGATTTGAACACTGCATGCCAGAATCCAAGTGCTGAATTCCCCAGCTGAGCAATGAAACATTCGCCAGCCATAAATTTAAGTCATCTGCAAGAAAAATAATGGGGGGGGGGAAGTGATTAATGAACAGGTAGTGCTGTCAAGCAGAAATTGTGGCATTGGAACTACAGAACTGAGAGGAGGAGATAATTTTATTTAATCAGGAAAGCTCTTTGATCTGACACAGGATAGGGAGTACTTGTACACTGACAGTAATTGTTTTTCCTTCATTTAATGTAAGAGTGAAAAAATGAAGTCATGGAAGATCCAACACTAGGTCAGATAATTTACAAGCTTGATAAGATTATTGACAGCATCCAGGCCTTTCATATTTCATGTTCTTACTGCTACACTTGCCTTAACTGGATGTTAAAAAGCTCAATGTACAGAATACACAGCGAAACACAACAAACACAGGAGAACAGAAGCAAAGACTATCTTAAATAATTACTTTCTCAAGCACACCAGAAATACTTAAGACTAAGCCTGCAAAAAGAGCAAATTATTGTGGTAACGGCAATTCAAGACTGGCAGCTCAGAACCTAAAAAACAGAAATAACCTTCCACGATTTTTTTAAAAATCAAATTTCAGTTGAATTAACATAATTTTAACCCCTTTTCAACCTACCTTTCTCATAGCAATCAGCTCTTGGGTTACCCAGGTCCCATCCAGTCTGGTGAGGGTACTGAACGCTGGTCAACTCTATTTAAAGCCTAGAGGAGTCAAAAATATCTTTGTCTTCGGATCAGGTCCTTGTTTTTGTTTTGTGTGATTGACATTTGCTTTAGTTCAGGAGCTCAATCGCCTCTTCCCATCAATTTGCCTAGTGATGTTTTACAAACAGCAAGTTAGTTTGTTTACTTAGTTGCATGATTGTTAAAACATCTGTAAATAGGAACAGTAGTTCAGGCTTTAGTTTCACTTAAAACACAAAGTTGTGCACTCTGCACTGCAGCCCTCTACAGTAGCTTCCCCGCTCCCAGAGCTACGTTTAGAGAACAGCAGAATTTACGATTCTTTAAGGTGTGAGGCCATCACATGGGCAGAACCATCCAGGTGATTTCAGAGCAGCCAATATATCACTTCCCAAACAGAATTAATTTGGCTACTTCTATGAAATAATGAACGTCAGTGATCATTAACCGTATATACATGTACACACACACACACCACACACTCACATTTAACTGGACAAAATGAAAGCTTTGGGGCCTGCCTACTAACCCCCCAAAGAGCTTATACATTTGCTATAGATCACTATCAAGTAATGCCTTAAAACTTACACTGCATGAAGCCGCCCTTTTGTCTGTGCCTCCTTTCTCTCTCCTCCTCTCACACACCAAGGAAGATGAGGTAAGGGCGGCAGCAGCTCTTCCCCATTTACTTGCTGAACTGAAACAAACCCTTCTCCCTGTGCAGTGTCTACAGGTATTTCTAATAGTATTTCTACAAGTATGCCTACAAATATCAAGGGTTTCTTAATGACGTTATGCAGAGAACAGTTATGGCCTTTTCCTTTATGCCAAATAAGGTCACAGTGATGTAGCCCAATAAAAGTACAAGATTCTTTGCAGAAAACCTTGGTTTTCGTCAAATAAATAAAACAAGAGTATTACAAAAGATGATATAAAGGGAAGAAAAGCTACCAACACTTTGCCCAAAAGGTTAGGAGGTGGTGTGGGAGGGGGAGGGGGGGAGAGAGAGAGAGAGAGAGAGAATTAAAGAAAGGAAAATGAACTTATTTCCAGGACCAAAAACCATTCTGTACAATGTACTACTGATATATTTTTCACCTTGACGCTTTCATTAGTCTGTGACATATATTAAGTAACGATGAACAGCAGAACATGACATGATTAAATACTAGCAGTGCAGTATTAAACTCATTAGGTTATACTGCTAATACCACCCTCTGCAAGAACAAACTTGACTGGAATTTACATATTTTTTACACACTTCTGAATTCATCGGACCTGAGCCTTAACCCACATCTTCAATATCAATGGAGTGACATCACTTAACATTACTTAAGGGTATCAATGTAAAGCAATGTAGATCTGTACTGTAAAAATCAAGATACATTCATCAAAAAACTATATGCAAACATTAATCTCTAGTACAAAGATTAGACCTTCCCATATTGAAGGCATAACAGGAATACTAATGAATTAAGGAAAGACTTGGCAGATGGGCATTACTACCAGGAAACACCACCACATGCTATGCCCCTAACATTTTCACACTGTGATTCTTCCATTGCTTTCTGTTGCACTAGGAGATACTAAATTCTGAAAGCGACAAAAAGGTGAAACATGATGTTGTCTGCTATAGCATTAAATCAACTATAACACACCTCAGTCCCTCCCTCTCTTATTCACAGCCGAAAGGAAAAGGAAGTAGATAAAGCAGCAGATCTTCCCATTTAGTTGTTCAACTCTGATACAAACCTCCTTCCTTGTGCAGCATCTATAGGTAACGTCAACCATTTCTTAATTAAATTATTTGGAGAAGAATCACATTGCTTTCCCTTGTGTCAAACAGGGCTAAATCGGAACAGCCTGGTAGCAGTTAAGAGATCTCCTTTATAGCCCAAAGGAAGCTGGAGGACTGAAGACTACAAAATGTAATGACCTCAGGACAAATTTAGGAATACCTCTTGTCTCTGTTAGTCAGCCACTCTTCTACCTCATTTCACTTTTATGCCTACTATGCTTCTTCTGGCCCTCGTGTGAATATTGTCCGCAAAAGAGCTACCTTTAAAAAAGTTTGAAGAAAAATCTCCAGATTTTCTTTACTTTGATACTTCAAAAGCACCCTTCTGATGGTTTCTCCAGGGAGATCACACATCCCCTTTATTCTTTTAAAATCCATAACCATCCTGTCACACATTACATCTGCTAATTAATAGTGAAACTTGACATTTGAGATCAGTAAAGTCATCCTACTAGGTATCTCAGTCATAGCAATAAAAACTGTTTTATTTTCTTTTTTTAAGAGGTGTAGTAGAAGGGAAGAAGAGGGAAGAAAGGCTTTGGAGATATTTTATTAAATAAGAACAATTTTTGTTTCATATTTTTTTAAACTATAAATTCTTTACTTCAGAAATTGAACTACAGAAGAGAACAATTTTACAATAACTGCATGCTTTGATTCTGACTCCATTCTTTCTTCTTCCTGCACATGATGTCTTTCTAAAAGATGCGAGTAACATTTCATTCATTCTTTACCATAATATGCTTGCTTTATGTATGGCAGCTTCCTAATGAGCTGGCACATTAGTCAAATGCAATCAAGGTAATAACCTAATTCAGGTTTAAAATATTATCAAGATGTTTTACAAATTGGCTCAGTATTTAACTATTCAGTAGACATTTATAAGTACCTTTCATGATGAGAATCGCAAGGCATTGTACAAAGAGGGAAAAAAAAAAAATAATCCAGCAACAGAAGAGACTTCACAGTTCTGCCAAGCTGCCTGAAACACTTGAGATACTGGTTGTGTACTCATCTGGTTTTTCAACACAGCACAGAACTGCTGATCTAATACCCTGGGCAGAGAATTTCAAGCCCTAGAGAACAGATGACAAGGGCTCTAGCACCTGACATCTCCAATTTGCATTTGGAGATGATTAATAAATCACAGTCTATTAAACACACGGCACAGGATGACATGTGGAGGAAATGGAAGTTTAGCTCAGCAGGACTAAGGTCATGAAAGATCTTAAAGATTAAAAGTAAAATGTGACGTGAAAACTTTAGCAGAAGGCATGCATTTATGGAGTGACTGAAACATACTCCTCAACTGGGAATTAACCAGGAGCACGAATGTGTTTAGTCCTCGAACTATTAAAAAAACTGCTGACTGCTAAGAGAAATCATTTATCCTTTTGTGTATACTGACTAAATCCCTTTAACCTAGGTAACAGCAGTTACCTAACTGTCTGTGAAATCAATTGCTGTTCCCCTTCAGACCCACAGGTGAAAGTGCATGAAGTGCAGAAAAGCTCTACTGTTAAGCTCATCAGCTGCCACTCTTGTTAACAACTGAAAGTGTACGAAGAGAAAACTCCTCTTTCACCGTAAGAAATGGCCCATCAGGTTCAGTTTCAGGCACATTCAAAAAACATATTTCAGAATCTGAGTTTTAGTCTGGAAATTAACATTCCTTGTAAAGCCAGATCAGTTATACAAATCCAGCCATTCTGATTCAGCTGCCTCTAACACTTCATTTCAAACAATGCCGTGGGGAGTGAAGGTGAATGTCACCTGTATATGACACTGGATGATGCTGAAAGGCACCCAAGTTTTTACTGTGACACCAGCGTTGAGTAAATGTTAGTATTATCCTCTGCAGCATTTTCACTAGCATGTTCTCTTTATGTCAGAGGTATAATTTTCCACTTTAATTCTAACTGCAGGAGGTGATAGATACCAGACTGAAAAATCTATTAAGGTTCTATATTAAATTACTTACCACATACTAACAGAATGGTGATATTTGGTCAGGATACAAATATTGCCCCACCTCTTGTTTTAATCATGGAGACCATAAACACCTACTTTAGAAATAAGATATTTAAGGTAGGCAAGCAACTTCAGAATTCCTGAAGACTGCATTTTATGTTTGTTAGGTAGCTTATTGATCAGAAAACCAAATGTTGCAGCGTGCTGAGACAAATAATGTATCTGTACATGCCATTGGTATGAAGAGAAATAGTTATCCATTGCAATCATTGCAACCTCAAATCTCTCAAATACCTTTCTTTCCCCAGCGTTCTTCTGTGAGACTTTAATAATCTTTAATGAAGGTATAGAAATAGGGTTTATCTTATGAGATCAAAATGTTGCTTCTACATGTTTTGTTTTCCTGATCATCTATTTTTTACTGTTTCTTGTTTCATCTA
Source organism: Aptenodytes forsteri (assembly GCF_000699145.1). Taxonomy (NCBI): domain Eukaryota; kingdom Metazoa; phylum Chordata; class Aves; order Sphenisciformes; family Spheniscidae; genus Aptenodytes; species Aptenodytes forsteri. The sequence goes on along the minus strand of NW_008794854.1, from coordinate 1,673,094 downwards.
AAATTATTTCATTCACTGACATTCACAAGCAAGATTAACATGAATATTTCCAATTTAATATTTAACTGTGTACATTTGTAAAGATATATGGCTGTCATATAACAGCAGTAAGTTATCCAAGGATTGGGTCAATACCCAAGGAATCCAATCAAAGACTGCCATTGATTCCGACCAGCTTTGGACCAGACTCTAGCAGATATTTTACAACTTTTAAAATTCCTGGCTTCATTCTAATGCTGCTTACACAGTGTATTTAGTATTAACGTTGCCTCTGGGGGAACTGCTCTTTGCAATGCCTTCCAAATTATGAAGTACTTTGAAGCTTCAATAAAAATTATGGGTTTATAACAAAATAATTAGTCACTATAACATACAGAGTGTTGGAAAAACAGGAAACTGAAAATTAAAAGTTAATTTTAAAGCCTTATATGCAGAACTAAAATTAAAATTGAGCTTAATAAAACAAATAATCCTCCTACCTGGGCAGGGAAAATAGCTACCACAGATTTTACAGGACTCTCCATAACAATGCTTTCACTAACTTTCTTTTTTTTTTTTTTGCTTTCTTTTGTTACCAGCAAATATTAGATATTTGAAGAGACAGTAGCTGTAAGAAAGTAACAGCTGAGCAGACACAAGGTGTTGTTCACAAACCTAGGTACAATACGTTACTTTGTACTTTCACAGAGGCAAGAATTTGGGTCATTCAGTCTAAAACTGTACTTTAACTTTTCTTCCCAAAATAAACATTTTCTTCCTTTGCACAACCAGGCATCACCTAGTTTGAGAAATTCCATGATACCTTAATTATACCATATGCAGCTAGTATCTGTAGTGTTTTGAGACATGCTCGGCTAGTGAAAAATGCAGAATACATCTGGTTAGTAAAAATCAAAAGCATATTGACCTATTTTGTTTCACTTTTGTGTTAATAACTACAGTGCTAAAAGGAAAAGCTTAAGCAAAAATAGGTTCACACTTTTAGAGGACTACAAGTTCTGAAGAACCGTGCCCTTGCTAATTTTCAGATGTATCAGCTATTTGATCTGGTTCCCTTTCCCTGATTTGTTTTTTCATATACAACAATTCTAGTATAGATGAAAATAAATCATGCCTGAAACTTTTTTTCTTTAGGGGGTGGGTGGGAGGAGAATACCAAAAGACAGTTGCAAAGATCTTAAGCTATTCCTTGAGAGTATGTTAAGACATTCACATGAATATTATCTGTGCAGAGTTGATTCATTTTCAAGACCCTTTACTAAATCTAGGCTGTAGGAGGTCAACACTGAGTTGAAACTTTAGGAAAACACCATGCATTTCTGTAAGAACATAGAAATATATTTGATAAAATTTAGAATCATCATCACTTATAAAGCTGTGAAAGGCTAAATTTATCACAGAAACAACAATAAACATGCAATTAAATTTAACAGCCCAAGATTTCTACATGTGCCAAAATATTAGAAATGAGCCTCAAAAAGACTAATTTGGAGGAACCCATTCTTTAAAGAAAATCTTGCATTCTTTTACTCCTCCTTTTAAATATGTGCTGCAGCTGAATACCCCTTGAAGAAATTGGCTGAGTGGTGCTGGAGCCCTCAAAATAAAGTTTGTCACACACAACCTTTGCACTGATCACCTTCTTAGGAGTTAATGTAATCTCTAACAGTCAGGTACCAGCTTAACAATCCACTCAGTCCACTATTAACTGCAACATTCCAGTTCAGCATGTGTGTAATTAAGAAAACAGCTAATTTTTATACACAGAATGACTAAGCTGTCAGTGTAACTTAGAAAGCTCTATAAAATAACCTGCTTTAAGTATTTAGTCACTTTCCAAGAAGATGAGCATTATCTGACTCTTCAATTTGGATAAGGAACGAACTGTGCAGTTTTATATGTCCCATAATCATATCACATAGCTAAAGACATCATAAACACCAAGTAATGTGACATTTGCCAGGTGTACTGTAAAAACCCTTATTTTGTAAATAACAGTACTGCATGCCTAGTAACTAACTATAAAACTAGTCTAAATCATCAGCTTGCAAGTTGCTGTTGTTCTGGTTGCAGTTAATCATATGTGTTCCTTTTTCATACCTTGTTCTTAATATGAATAATGCATAACTCCAGCACATAAATCCACGTGACTGCTTCTGTCATTCCAGTACCTTTCCTTTTTTGGGGGCCAGGGCTCTAGCTGTATGTAAATAGCAAGCAAGCACCTACGCACATAGAAATTCATAGGGATTCACATTCAGGAATGTAATGCAACATTGGTTTTCATTCCTTTTCACTTTTCATTGGTGTTCACCTAACCCATGAAATAATATTTAAATCAGAGCTGTAAAGCATTCTTATTTCCACACTGTAAAAATGTATTTTTATAAGCAGGTTCTACTCAAACTTCCCCCCCCCCCGCCATCTTCCGCAGTATCTGCCAAAAAGAAAATCCTTTTTTTTGTCATATGACATCTTCCCTTCCATCTACCTACATGCCCCCAACACTCCAATGAACTCTGCCTGCACCAATTTCTTGTGGAGCAAAAAACAAACTTTGTCCTCTTTCTAAAATACTGGTTAATCTTGTGATCCATCGCTAACCACTTGCTTACTACCTCTGCTCTTAATAGCTCTGGTCCCAACAACTTACAGTATGGCCAAAGACTTGAGCACAAGGGAGGAGAATCTTTCCTCTACCTTTCCCTTTGACAGAAGGTACGTCTGTTCTGGTGCCAGACCCTGGCTTGGACACACACATATGAATCTTTGCTCCATTCTGCCTTTTCAGGTTGTTTCATTCATTGAGTAGCCTGTGTCATAGCTCAAGCTGTGTAACATCTATGCTTGTTTTTGAGAATTAGCCACCCCTGGCATGACTAGGGACAAAACCACAGCTCCCAGGGAGCTGAGAGCTGAAATCCATCACTGTCTAAAACTCACTGATCCTAAAGTTATGTTACAGTATTTTCTGCACACCCAAACACAACAGGACTGAGCCCACGACAAATGTGTGTCCGAGTTTAGCTCGCTGACAAAGCAACTCAGGGAAACACGGTTAGAAAGTCTCCAAGATTCATGAATTCTGACAGCCATCACAGCCCCAGCTGCAGTGGAAGACATTTTACAAATTCCAGAAGTCTTATTCTCATTCATAAGAAAGCATCTCTTAACAGACCTCATCCTCTTATCAACAAATAAAATATCCTCAACTGAAAGCAAAATGTCAGGGCTATGCTATTGTGCAGTACAACGCACAGTGGATTTTCTTCTAACAAGGTTGGAGAACCTGGATCTGAAAACAGAAGATGAACAAGTGGAACCCAACACAGGAGCTTTGTTTGCCTTTAGAAAAAATATGGGGTTTATTACAAAAAACAAGAAGTGAAAATTCTGTTGTTATTTTTCAGCTGTGAATAAAGAAAAAGAATGAAAAATTACTTTATTTTAATGCTCATTTTCCTGCCCTAATGAATGCTAAAGTAGAATTACACTTTTGTGTTATTAGTTCAATGTTTAAGTTACAGCTATGGCTGCATTTTAATAATAAAGTAATCAAACACTTTTCTCAAGATTAAGAAAAGTCTGTACAAATTCAAGTATGTCTAAAATGCAGGTGACAAATGAGCAAGCAAAGGCTGCATAAATGTTAATTTGAGTTTGCAGATTCTTCCTTTTCCCATTGCTATTAAAAAGGGAGGTGCAGAATTAGGTCTAAAGAAATACAAGACAGATATCAATAAATTAGAGCAAGTTAAGCTGAGGGCCACCAAGATGGTAAGGGAATTGAAGCACTTGACCAAGGATGAGAAGCTAAGGGAACTGGGCTTGTTTGTCCTGTAAAAGAGGTGCCTGAGGAGGGACCTGATAGCAGCTTTCCCACTCCGTGGGGACAGTAAGGCATTGGAGCAGTTGCCCATAGCAGTTGTGTAGTCTCCATCCTACCGGACAGTTTCAAGATCCAATTGAATCAAGCTGTAAGCAGCCTGGTCTGATCACATGGCTGAGCAGGAGGCTGGACTAGAAACCTCACAAGATAACCTCCTTCCACCTGAACTATCTTATGATGCTATCATTCAAAAAGTTCTAGGAAACTGAAGGACATCTCAGTTACTCACTCGAGGCTTTAGGCCAATTCAAGGTCATAGTTCCAGTGTATGGAATGGAACTTCAGCACACTGGTTTCTCACAAAATTAAATGTTGAAAACAAATCATCAAAATTAAGGGCCAGAAGTCATGATCTTAACTTAATCCCCTTTTTACACACATATGTAAAGGCTAACATCATTTTTTTAAAGTTGCAAAGCATCTGCAAATCCAGCAATACACACAGTTTGGGTTCCAAATCCAAATTACTGCAACATCTGAACTCAAGTGAACTCCAAGAAAATTAAATGTTGAAAACAAATCATCAAAATTAAGGGCCAGAAGTCATGATCTTAACTAAATCCCCTTTTTACACACATACTGTAAAGGCTAACATCATTTTTTTAAAGTGCAAAGCATCTGCAAATCCAGCAATACACACAGTTTGGGTTCCAAATCCAAATTACTGCAACACTGAACTCAAAGTGAACTCCAAGTATAAACAGTAACTTCATCACATTATAATTCATTATCCCCTGTGAAAAAAAAAAAAAAAAAAAAAAAGGCACTACACCACCAAAACACAGAAAAAACAAAACCCAAAGGAGTACACCAAAACTAGGTTGCAATGACAGCTTTATAAACACTTGTCATGAGGCAGATTCAGAGTTCAGAATTAATTGCTAAGGCTGAACTTGCTTGCTATAAAACATCCTTATCTCTCCTTCCTCCTATAAAAATATAAAAGGCAGAACTGGCAGCAGGGTGTTACAAGTAACATTATCTTAGAAAACATTTGTCAAGAAAAAAAAAGTGTTTGCTGGTATAATACCAGAAAGGAAAGAAGGACCAAAACAAACTTCTGGTTTTATAATGAAGGCCTTCATTGATTCCTTTTTATGTTAGAATTAATAAATTAAAAATTCAGTATTTGAAAGACTAAGCCTCTGTCAGATCTTTTGGAGTTCAAAGGATTTCTTTATATTAATTTTGTTTTGGCAAAATTCATCAAAAGGAGCTAGAAAATATGCAGCTATTTGATAATGTAAAGAAAATTCAAGGAAGGAGAAGAATATATTAAGACTTTCTTGAGTATATAAATATTTTTATTTTTACAGTACTTTTTAGTATTAATTTGTAAATTATAATGCACATATGAAAACATATGTTTTTCTCTTTCATCAGCAAGTCTTTCCAATTCTTACTCTGCCAAGCCAAAGACTGATACTGGGGAAAAATATAACAGGGTAGGCATCCAACATGCCTACTAACCGACAAGTACCAGAGAGGCCTTAATAAGGCTGCAGTTAACATCCACAGGGTTTTTGTCCTTTGCCCAGCAAGGACATTTCAGAACACTTCCTTCATGATGCTTCAAACATATTTAACAATTTGTTGATAACATTCAGTCTGTGCTATTCAGAGTACACTCTGTCATTTACCTCTTCAAGTGGGGAAAATAAGCAATACCACATGGGTGGTGCCTGTAGTAAGAGTGAATTTCAAATTAAAAAACATGAATATTCACAGTTTACAAAATACAGAAACAGAGTTACTAGGCAAAAGTACTGCATTAACATTTTTGCATTTGGTTTCTTGCCAAGTCCGATAAAGATAAAACAAAATTTTGTATTAATTATATCTTGGCAATCTCTGTCCATGTAATGGCTGGGGTTTTTATTTTTTAAATTTTTTTTTATTTTTATAT
>NW_008794854.1:1664706-1667257 GCF_000699145.1 Aptenodytes forsteri | reverse complement strand
TTACAATCTGTAAATGTGTTATTAATTTGCATATAAACTACATTAGAAAATTTCAAATACTATTTGAGACTGCCTAATTTTCTCATTCATCAAAAGGTATAATCTCATCTTCAGCATTTATTGGTTTTGAGGGATTTAATCATTTTATTGACATGTTTATTTTAAAGTAAAAGAATACTGTTATTTTCTAATTTACATTAATGTAACTACCATTTTAATGGTTTTGATCTGCCTGAAGCAAATGAGATAGCAACATACAAGCTGCTATTTGTCTATCATGGAAACATGCGGAGTGGTTTATTTCAAAATGAAGTATCAGGTAAATTCGCAAAGTGGAACATAAAACCTGCCACAAATGGCCCTAATGCAAGTGCAAGAAAAACTGTAGTACATTAAATAAATCAAACACTGGAGGAAAAAAAAAATTGGTTTTCCCTTGTGTAACTATGGCCCAATCTTTACACTCTTAATAGCACTGTACAGAAATGAATCATAATGTATTTCTTCCCTTTCATGTTTTCAAAGAGAAAATCATTTTGGCTGATAACCAAACCACAGAGAACTAAGAAACAAATTAAGGTTTGCCTGCCTGACCTTTCAGAAAAGTAAAAGGAGTCCTTCACGTGAACTGTAACACATTTGAATTCAGCCCAAGTTATTACTGACTAACAGTTATTACCATGTGCTAGTGGTTTGGTACCCAAGCAAACTAATTCAGTGATCTCTGTTAAAATCCTTTTCTGACACATCAAAAAAACCCAAAACAAAAAAAAAAAAACACAAAACATCATCACAACTCCACTTTTGCCTGCAACCTCAAAAAGTCTGGAGATGATAGGCCAAATTTTGCAAGACTAAATTCCTCACCCTGGAAACAGTCACCAGGAAGATCACAGAATGCCACAGGACAGTGCAGGGGAGCTTGCAGTGCTCACATCATGCTTGTTCTTGTTTCTTAGTCAAGATCAGTATCTGAGACTGAACCAACACTCATTAGCCCCAGTCCTAGTAGAAAGTTTATGGTTCTATAATGCAGAAACACTGAAAACACTAGTGGAATTTGGGAACACACTCATCTGGTGAACTGACATTTTGCATCAGCCTCCATTCTGCTTCCAAAGGTACATCTTTGGTTACTAACTGGAAATGAAATGATGAAGAAAACAGTCTAGTCTGGGTATCCTTAAAGAAAAAAAAAAAAAATTGAAACCCCTGACTCTTCACCATCCTCTGTTAAAAACATTTATTTCCATTATGGTTTCATCATACAGTGAGTCAAGAGTATTATACTCTTGACAACCCACTGCAGATGTCAAGCTAGAAAGGGACAACCCCGTATGCTAGATGGTCCTTTCTAAACCATCTGTCCCTCCTGAAAACTTCTCCTTCTATCCATGTAGTCAAACTGGATAACCTAATTTAGCTACATTTAGAGTGATTTCAAAATGGCTTCTTCCATTTCATGCTTGAAGTATTTCCATGCTTATCGGAGGATACCAGATACTGATTCTGCTAGCTCTTCTCAGTGGGACCTCTTGCAATGCTTCCTCATGAACTGTAGAAAGTTACTGACTGGTCCAACAATACCAACAAGACTTTTGCCTCTCCTGCCAACGGTGATTATTTGGAAATGGATAATTATGCACAAATAGATACAAAGTGTATCTTACTTGCCTATACGGTCCACCATCTACACCATCTAAAAGTAAAGAGGTGAGTGTCAGAGTGAAAACTATAAAAGCACTCCCATGAAGAGCTATGATATACCTAGGCATAGATGATTACCCTTTTACCATGATTTCTATGAATAAGTGATCTCAGTGGCATTTGGTTTTTTTGTATTTCTGGTCACTGAAGGGATAGGACCTGACAGATCACTTCAGAAAAAGTGGCAAGTGGCAGTTGAGGTACTGGGAAAGAGATATTCATACCAAAAGCCTAAATAAAATAGGTGACCTGAATTGACCTGTAGAGGAATGTAATTCTGCTCCAGTCACTTAAATAGACTTACAGATATCAACCTTCTAAGCTGGCTGCCAGAAACTGGCTACCAGGGATAACCCCCTGATGACCATATAATCAACTTTACTAGTTCTCAAATGTTTAAGGAAATAGTCCCTATATATCTGCCTGTAGTAAGTGTCTGTATAGAGACAACCTAATCCATAATCGGTCATTAATTTGACTATATTTTGGTAAAGTAATTTCTGCTGTATTCCAAAACCAAAATGGAAGCATTCAGCTTATACTCTACACTTTCTAAATAGTGGCCTCAATATACTTTTAACTTAATTATGAATCAACTATATTTATTATTAGACTGATGATCAAAGCATACAGAAAAGGAAGAGACTGTTGTATAATTATTACCTTTGCAATTAGCTGAGTACCATTTTGATTTGGTATCTCTTTATGGCATGACAGCACAACTTCATTTTTCTGAACTACACTTTCAAAATAAATTACTTTTTCCCTTCTCTTCCCCAATGCCTTCCCAGTCTGCCCAAGTTGACCATGAATTCCCAAAGTTAATGGGGGGGGGGGAATCGAA
>NW_008794854.1:1658824-1664129 GCF_000699145.1 Aptenodytes forsteri | reverse complement strand
TTCTGATACAGGCCGGGATGCCATTGGCCTTCTTGGCCGCCTGGGCACACTGCTGGCTCATGTTCAGCCGGCTGTCGACCAACACCCCCAGGTCCTTCTCTGCTGGGCAGCTTTCCAGCCACTCTTCCCCAGGCCTGTAGCGCTGCATGGGGTTGTTGTGGCCGAAGTGCAGGACCCAACACTTGTCCTTGTTGAACCTCGTGCAGCTGGCCTTGGCCCATCGATCCAGCCTGTCCAGGTCCCTCTGCAGAGCCTTCCTACCCTCGAGCAGATCAACACTCCCACCCAGCTTGGTGTCATCTGCAAACTTACTGAGGGTGCACTCGATCCCCTCATCCAGATCATTGATAAAGATATTGAACAAGACCAGCCCCAAAACTGAGCCCTGGGGAACACCGCTCGTGACTGACCGCCAACTGGATTTAAGCATGCTGATTCAGCAAAAATACAATGAAGCCAGATGATGCCCAAAGAAAATCAGAATCATATTTTTGAAACAATTTGTAACAGTTTTTAATTTATTACCTTGCTTTCTGGAGACACTATTATAAGTACTTGGGTTCTGATCCTTTGTTTCACATATGTATGTCTCTTTTTTTCCTCCTATAAACTTATCTACTCAGTAATGGAAGGCAGCTTTTTCAGCTCAAACTTGGGAAACTCAATTTAGGAACTTTTAAATAACATCATCCAGGTTCCTATGGCTTCAGTCTGTAACTTATAATTATCTGCCTATTCAGACAGCATTAACTAATATCACATTCAAAGTCATATGCATCATACCTGATTGTAAATCTATCAGACTACTCCTTTGTATATATAAGCTTAATTTTTGTTGACAGGGCTAAATTGGGATTTAACTTCTATCAGGAGTACATTTAAATGTAAATTTACTTTTATCCAGCAACAGATTTTCAGAACTTAGCGTGAGAAACTTGAATTTGATCAAGGTATTTGCGCACACAATTTCCTGTGCAAAACAATCATGCAAGTAAATTTAGCAAGCACGTTATTTCCATTTGGTTGCAAGTGTCTGTGTGCATACAATCTGACTAGGTAAAGCTTTCTGAATACATGCATTGAAAACTGGCCAAAAGATTCGGTTTCAAGAGCTAAAACCATGTGAAAGATTAGACTGCCAAAGAAAATAATACTTAAGATATCAGAGTATGTTTCTTAATTACCTCATCACACATTTGTATAAGCTTCCACATTAAAAAGCAAGAGCAACTGAGCAAGAAGAGTGAAAAGGAAGATAGCTAGGTTTTTGTTTCCCTTTGTTAGACATTGTTGTAGTATCATCAGTGCAGAAACTGACATTAAAAAAAAGAAAAAGACATGACAGAGAAAACACCATTTTATGATTCAAGGAATCTATGGAGACATTCCTCCTCCACCAGTTGAAGATGAAATGCCTCTGATTACAGGTTAGAAATCAGGGATGCCAATAAAGGTTTAAAACAGTTCCAAGGTAAACAATTTCTTTGTGAAGTCTATTAGCAGATGAGATAAAAACCTGTGCTAATCTAAATTATGACATTAAAATTTTTGATTCTTCAACACAGAACTTATTTTGTTTAAAACAAGGTTATATTTAATCCAGTGTTAATGCTAGTGAGTAGCAAGAAAATCATCTGGGCAGAGAAACAAAGTATTATAAATCTTCTTTAGAAAGGGGATTTCACTCAATCTTATTGGTAGAAAATAAAAAGTATTAGATTTTTTTTTTTTTTTTTTTTTAATACCAAAAGTACAGTGTTGAAGCACTGTTTTTAATACCCAACTGTTTTGGGTTGGTTTGGGTTTTTTTTAAGTTTTGGTTGGTTGGGTTTTTTTTCTTTTTTTAAATATATTACTGTGAAGGAGGTCAGAGCCAATTCTCTTTCTAGAGGACCATGGCAGACCATGCCTCTTAACATCAGCTTCCCAGAAACTGCTTGATAGGCCTGAAGAAAGAAAAAGAGGAATGCTGGCGAGGAGCTGCAAAACTGTAATGGACCTTCAGATATTTAGACACCTCAACTATTTCTCTCATTTTCTCATACACAGGTGGTTATAAACAATGACAGCTCATTAACAAATAAAGTTTTAATGAATTGCTAACTATATCTAGTTTGTTTACTCTCTGTAACAATTTCCTAGATTTAATTCCCAAGTAGATGATCTTTCTATGGAAAAAAACTCTGGCTGCCAAATTATTTATGTCCTTTCTTTGCTTTCATTTCTGTATGAAGTGTATAGGGGAAGATTCCACAGTAAATTTTAAGAGTTGGAAGCCTCAGTGCCATGGCTTTCTAAATGAAAATGTGGTTGCAAGAGGGTATTGTTTTCACACCATGGCCATAAAATGCCACGGTGGGCTTACCACCTGTGTCTGAGGCTGTAGTTCAGAATAAACACGTAGGTATTACCTTACTACTAACCTAATGTAACAGCTACAAGCACAAACCATTCCATACTTTCAGATGTAATTTAAGGCTTTTTAAGTACCTGACATATACTGTTTTGGGGGTTTTTTGCATCATATTTTAGATATAAATTAAGATACTATCAATTCAAGTTTATACTGCACAACAACTCATCTCCATGGCTGCAGAAACTGCACAACAACTCATCTCCATGGCTGCATGGAGATAGTGACCCTATACATTCTTCCCAGCCTTCTGTGTATCTCCTTGTTTAATGATAATGCACTGTATATCTTTTTTTCTGTTCTGATTTAGCTGCTGAATTATGGAAAGCCACTAAGTGTGCATTGTTACCAATTTTATTCCTTTATAGCCTTTCCTTATCTCCTTTCCTTTAGAGCTCTTCAGGTTTAAAAAAACAAAAAATGTCCCTGGTTAATAATCTTTTCCATTTCCAACAGTAAACAATGATGCAACTGATCTTTCATATAAAAGTAGACTAATAACATCTGAGACACTGCCCCGTAATTCTGGAGTTTTCATGTTACTTTTACAGCATAACAGATGCTACTTGCAAAATAAGAAGGTTGGATGCTTCTAGTTTGTTGTTTTCTTTCAGTACAGAAAATAACAATCCTCACATTCCTGTTGGCCTAAAAGCTTACATGCCTGAAAATGAACGGTTTCTCCAACAAGTTTCAGTTACTAGAATTGAGTAACTTCTCTCTTAGCACTGCCTTGCTGGCACCCTCCCCACAGCTCTGCTAATGCAAGAAAGGTTGTTAACCTAAACATGACTAAGAGTGCAACAGAGGGCATCTGGGATGCATCACCTGTCAATCAGCAAAGCACACATAACAGGAATTGGACACACCCCTTCCTACAAAGGCCAGGTGGAAAGGAAATTCTTTCCACCTAGAAAAAAGCAGAAGAAAGTTTTCATTGGTTATCCAAAAAAGCTAGAAAGTTTAATTTTGGTGGAAACAGTCCAACAAAAAAAAGGAAACCAAGATCGTGGAGGTTCTTAAGATTCTAGCTACTATGGAGAGGTCATTAACAACCACAAAGGTCGTGAAAAGCCAACTTAGCCAGTGTAACACGCTCAAGTTACTACAAAAAGTTTAAAGTTATTTGCTTCCTTGTAAATAATGAGAATTTTCATGCATTTATCAAGCAGCATGGCTTAAGTCTTAAGTCATTTGGTGCTGAGCATACAGTAGAAATAAAATTTTAAAATCCTTCTAATTTTCATCCCTATGCAGGATTGTTTGTAATGCTTAGTACAGATAAGAATATTAGCACTACAAAACCCACTAATTAAGATAAAAACGAGTGAACCTTGTTTAGCATAAAATACATGTCACTGAGATCTGGCAGCACATTAGAATCATAGAATCATTGAGGTTGGAAAAGACCTCTAAGATCATCGAGTCCAACCATCAACCCAACACCACCATGCCCACTAAACCATGTCCCTAAGCACCTCATCTACTCGTCTTTTAAATACCTCCAGGGATGGGGACTCCACCACTTCCCTGGGCAGCCTGTTCCAATGTTTCACCACTCTTTCAGGAAAGACATTTTTCCTCACGTCCAATCTAAACCTCCCCTGGCGCAACTTGGGGCCGTTTCCTCTCGTCCTATCGCTAGTTACTTGGGAGAAGAGACCGACACCCACCTTGCTACAACCTCCTTTCAGGTAGTTGTAGAGAGCGATGAGGTCCCCCCTGAGCCTCCTTTTCTCCAGGCTAAACAGTCCCAGTTCCCTCAGCCGCTCCTTATAAGACATTGTTTGGATGCAGAGTGCCTGATTCATCTAAACCTCCAAAGTAGGGCTAATAATGGCTAAGAGAATTCAACAACAACGAGTACATGATATTGAGTCATGTGGAATTTTGCCAACAGGGTGGCCTGAAACAGAACTGGTAGCAAATAGTTTTACAAGGAGGAAGAATAAAACAGTGAGTGTATGTAGACAAGGGATGAAGATATATTTGTTTAATCATGTTCATAACATGATTATGTTGTTACCACAAAAATAGTGGTACAGTTAAAGCAATAACATCCTTTCTAACTGTACAATAGCGTTAGAGCTTTATTTCTTGCACTTTAACTATAGTCAGTGTGCAAAAGAGTTCAAGCCCTTAAGCACAGCCATTAAACACACTCATTCAGCCATTACATATTCACTCAAAAGAGAATTCAGAAGGAACCTAATGTTTAGGAACTAGAATATACATAGTGTGGATGAAGACAAATGTAATACGACCCAATTAAATCTGCAAATTGGATAGCTATATCTCAATTATTCCTTGGATGTAAACATGTAACTATTGGGGCAGTACTTATTCAGAGAAAACTGATCTCAAAGCTTGTAGCTACAATAATACAACAGAATAAGGACAGATGAGTGCCTTTTGTCTAATTTTGAACTGAGAGTCCAAAAATGAAAGTTCAATGCTTCTGAGATCCAAGACACACAGAGGCAATAAAGCTCCAAACCTGAATGATGCTGACAAAGACAACAGCTATTCTGAGCAACAGCCATCAATGAGAGTCGTTGTTAAATTTTTCTTCCTCAAGGAAAAACAAACAAACAAAAAACCCCCACAAAATTGTTAAGTATTTAAAAGATTTAAAAATCGGACAGACTTGTGAATACTCACTACCACAGAGTTTGTGCATCCCTAATTAGAACAAGTTGGGACAGTATTTGCACAAATTATGACAAAGTACATGTGATAACTGTATCTTACTGCACCTCAGTCTCTAAAATAACACTGTATATTTAGCACATAAATGGTGACTGAAAGTAACACCTTGGAGGAATATTGTACTTCTGAACAACGTCTGTTTAGACAACAGAATACTAATAACTGAAAAGAAAAAAATATCCA
>NW_008794854.1:1657219-1658746 GCF_000699145.1 Aptenodytes forsteri | reverse complement strand
TTGATTTAAAATAATAAAAAATAATCTATTCATGGCAGGAAGGAGAGGAACAGAGTAAATTAAGCACCTTATAAAAATGCAATATGAAATTCTACTTTAACAACAGTATTAGAAATTACATCTCAGTGAGGTATTGGAATTGACTTTCAAATAATTTTCTTCTCTGTATTTATTTTCTCCTGACTGTTCATTTCTCCTTAAAACCTTTTTCAGCCTTTTTTTCCCTACAGGCTGCTATTCTCATTGTCTACTTCAGCATTACATTCAATACATGTAAAAGTTTCAAATCTTTACATCCTAGGCACAAGCACCTGTAACTCTATTACCTCACAAACAAGCTGCTCTCTTTTCTAAGTCAGCATTAGCTAAGGGATGACACATACTCCATACTAGTATTCACTCCACAGATGTCCGGTGACAATGCAGGAACAGCATAACTCAAACTCTGGAGTCCAGATCAGTGTCAAAATGGAGTAGGACACGAGTTAGTGGTGGTGAACTATTAGGCCTATTCACATCGAGAAAGCCCCCTGAAGTTGTTTCTTCTTTTCTTTCCAAATAATTGATCCAGCCTTGAACCAAGATGCCAATTTCTGCTGCTCACCCCTTTTCCCCTTCTAGGTTTCTTGGTCCTCACTGCCAGGAGCTGCTCATCCTCAAGCTTACCTCTTCCATGTTGCTAGCAGCTAAACAAGTAGGCTGTGCCCTTCTGCTTGCTGTCTTGCTAGTATGTACATGAAATTTTCTCTCCCCTGTCAAAGTACACATTAAGACAGTAGATACCTTCTTTTTACGATCAGTAACCTCAGCTACTGACCACAACAAAAATCGCTCTCTGACCATCAGCAAGCGTTGAAATCAGCTTCAGCCTGTGATGATAGCTTACCTTCTTAGCCCACACATATTGTGAACTTCTGCAATGATGCTCCATCTCCAATACTTCTCTGGTCCTATCTTAATTGTCAGCCACTGCCCTTTAATATTACTTGATCTTTTGGTATTGATCATACTTTCCAGATTGGGATACATTTTCTCTAATTGTAAGCATCTGGAAGTCTTGTGCAATGCATCCTCGGATGTGCTAAGCACATCTTGTCACCTGATTTATCTCCTTATCACCTTTTTGTTCCCAAAAGATTTCTTGTAGACTGACAGCTGCGAGACTTTTACAGTCTGTGCATATATTTTTCCCCTCACTGACAGACCTCAAGTAGGACTTGAAAAGTTCATAGGCTACTACAACAAAAATTGTGAGAACTAACACAAAATACATAACTGTTCCCAGACAATATAATGTTCGCTAAAAAACTCTCACCAGTATGTTAAAATGTAACTCTTCAGACTAGAACAACAGGGGTTGTCTAATATATAGGCAACTTGTTATAGCAGATTAGATCTTGCACTCAAGGCCTTCCAGTAGAGCTCTGCTGGTTTATGCCTCATTTATCCCTGCACGGAAAGAAAAAAAAAAAAAAAAACCAAAAAAGGGGACACCGAGAGAAATATTTTTTTTGAGGAAAAAAGCGC
>NW_008794854.1:1649091-1657001 GCF_000699145.1 Aptenodytes forsteri | reverse complement strand
AGTCCCCGATGGACTGTTATACGATCGTCTGTCATACCCCGCTGGCCTTTTTGAACACATATGAACCACACAGCACAGCAGCACAGCCAGATGACGGAGAGGTAAAGATTTGTTGTGGGTTGACCCCGGCGAGCAGATAAGCACTCACACAGCTCTCGCTCACTGTCCCCAGCACAACAGGGGACAGAACCCCTGCCAGGAAAAAAAAAAAAAAAAAAAGACCACAACAGGGGAACACTGAGAGCAGACATCCCCAACCCCTATAGGTAATGTACCCCAATAATGACAAAATTGTTAGAGAATTTAGTTACCAAGCTCTAAGAATAGCCACTATTTATATAGCAGATTTATACAGCCATTCAGATTTGCCCATCTAAAACAGGTTTCCACTCAACAGAAAAATAGACAGGCATATATACACACATACATACATACATATCCACTCAAACACATACGGATAGATGGATATATGTTTCATTTAGCACAGCATTCGCTTTCTAAATCCAAAGAAAGCAGCAGAAGCGTTCATTGCATTTTTTCCTCCCTGAACTGGCTTTTTTCTTCCCCTGTCATAAAAACTACCCGAGACTTATGCCTGGCAGGCAAGACTGAAGTGTAAATGGCTAAAGCCTGGCAAAGATCCAAACAACTGAAAGCAGACTTTTACTATGGCAGGTGCTGAATAGCCTTGTCTATAGTCAATGATTGTAATGCCACCTACAATAATCATGAAGATGTATTAAGGTTTTAGAAACAAATGGATAAACATTTAGGTACACTGCTATAAAACAGCAGTAAAAATGGTAGGGTGTAAGAGGTCTGTTTAAGTACCAGCTATCAGGTAAGTGACTGAATGGCAAAACATTAAATTTGGTATTAGCAACATCTAAATTTCAGAGTAGTTTTTAAAGAAAATTGTTTATAATAAAGATCTACCTTCTAGAATATTGATTTTATCATAACCAGTTATTTATAACATACAGTTTAGCATTATGGAGTAAAATGTTTAAGATCAGAATTCAAAGGGTCCTTTTTCCTCTTCAAATTATAGAGCCATATAACAGTTTGGGTTGCAAGAGACCTTTAAAGATCACGTAGTCCAACCCCGCTGTCGTGGGCAGGGACATCTTTCACTAGATCAGGTTGCTCAAAGCCCCAGACAACCTGGGCTTGAACACTTCCAATGATGGAGCATACACAACTTCTCAGGGCAATATCTTCCAGCGTCCTACACCATCCTCATAGCAATTTTTTTTTTTCCTTATTTCCAATCTAAATCTACCCTCTTTCAGTTATTAAGTTATGTAAGGGTGTAATTTAATTATATGTCTAGATAGCTCAGCGTACTGGGAAAACACATCTTAAATTTAAATTTCTGTATTATATGGATAATTTTTTATGTTTTTGCTTATCCTGACCAAATCATGGGAATAAGTGAAGGGTTAAGTTATACTCTTCACTGTACTTTACTTATGCATAAGGTTTCATATTATTACGTAAGCTATTATCATTATATATTATTATATACTGTATTATTACATATCATATAATGCATGTTTATGTAACCTATTATTGCAACAAGTTATTAACAAAAATTCAAAGGTCCTCTTGATCTCTAAAGTACTGTGCCTTAACATTTTCAGTCCAGTGGTAACGAATAAGCACTTACTACACTGCTTCACTTCATACAGAAGCATGCTACTTCCATTATAATCAAGTTGTTTGAAGCCAATATAACAAAAATTAGTCATTTCCTACGTCAACAACATTGCTCAGATAACTTCATGGTTGTACAATGGTCACCTATGGAATACAGTCTAATGCAAAACAAAGAACACACCAAAACAGGGAGAACACATTATGTGATTTATGTGCAAATGAGGTATTTTTATAAAGCAGAATAAAATTAAATATTCATTCTTAGCAGTAGAAGTTGTATTTAATCAATTCTGTAGTGTTCAAGAGGTAAACCTTACAATCTGTCCAACCACAGAGAATTAATACAACATCTAGGGCCCGCTTTCCGTCATCAGTATCTCTATATCAAGGAATAGCAGCGTTATTTTTCAGTCAATATATTAGCAACATATGTGCAGATAGACTGAAACTCTCCCCACACCCTTCCTTTTTTGCTGTGGTATTTCTGTTTAAACAACAGTGCCAGGCAAGCTCTTTCAGAAGGAGCTGCACCATAGAAACCTCCATGGCTACGTAAGTGAGTAGGCTCACCCAGACTAGTGAGCTCTCCTGAGAGAAGTTAGCTCTGCCAGGCAACCATAAAATCTCACAACATACTCCGAATACTGCAGTTTAGTATGTTCTGGAGAGCAGACAAGAATTCACGTTACATGCCTCTACTAAAGGAGCCAACTTTGCTTATCTTAATTAGAATTTACATATGCATTTCCTGTAAGACTACTTGTGCAGGCACATCCCAGCATCAGTACATACAGCTTCCAAGGTCATCCTTTCTTAACATTTTCCTCTTCCAAAAAAGCATATTCAATATCCTTGGAATTACAGTGACTTTCTACTACTAAGAAAGGCACCATCAGTCCACAGAAAATTATGTTATTTCCTTGGTAAGAAATCACAGGGGTATTTTTTGATAAAAAATTCCCTGCTGAAGACCATAGCTGAAGTGTTTTATGCACCATGCGGTAACATCAAATCTCACACTGCTACATCAAAATCAAGCTCTAGTTATTACTGTACTAATCTTTTTTCGGTATACATTTTTCCATCTGAGATCCCTACAACAAATTGATTTTGTTTGGCTATTATTAGATCTTAAAAGGGGCCCCACTTACCACACAGTGGGTGCTTAGCCCTTTCCAAAAATTAAGCCATTTTAAGGCATTTCATTCACAGTATGTAGTGAGCCACAAAAAAATCACCAGCCTTTTAGATATATTGTGTGCCCTCAAGACTAAACATTACCATGAATTTCTCCAGAGAGAAGCTGCAAAGAAAAAAGTGCATTTGATGACTAAGAGGAGTGGACAAGGGGAGCAACCTTTCCCTTCAAGTAGAAATGAAGGTCTTCAGAGAAAAAAAAAAAAAAAATCCTACATTTTCAGAAAACATAGTAAGGGACTGAATTAGTAGGAAACACACACTTTGTGAGGAATACTTATATTTCATCCTCATCTCTGACACTATTACACACTTTACTGGGAATTAATCTTCAGCTTATTGTCATCTTTCCATCCTTACTGGGTTCACTTTGGCCTACTTGCTATCAGAAAACTTTCTGGCAAGAGACACAATGCTAACATACTGAAAAGCATCATGACTGATGAGTCACTCACTACAAATATGGCTGACCCAGGCTTCACATATAACAATTGACAGAACACCTTCATGAAATTGCATTGCAGTAGTCCGCGCAGCATATAACCTGCACCAGCTTGGTTGATCTGCTGTCCCTGCTCCATCCCTCCATTGAGTCTTCCAACCTAGCTCCAACAATACACCCAGTACCTCACTAACATTAAGAAATAGTAGTTTATGAAAGGAAAGCGTTGAGGAAGCATCTTTTCCTGTAACAAGTACTTGCAACACAAATCACTTATCCAGTGTAGTATCTTCCTGTAGCCCAGCTCCTACTGTCAGTATCAGGACAGCAGACTCTGTTTTGCAGAAAATATTACTATACTTGTAGTTGTTCAGATTCTACACATTTTAACAGCCTCTTCTCTCAGATTTCTAAAGTGCTAAGAGAAAGGTGGAAAACAAAAACAGTCCCCATGAAAACACAACCTCACAGTCTGATCTGACAGGGAGAAGGAAAAAATAATTTCCCAAATGGAACCGGTATCTTCCCTCAGAAGCCCAACTCTATTCCAACTCAAGGTGCTGAAAAAGATATATTACTCCCTTGCACCAAGTGTCACCCTGGTTAGGTAGAAAAATTTGTAAGTGCACCATTGTCAAAAAAACCCTCAACAATAAACTACCGCACCATTTCATAGCACATTATTAAATGCAATACTCAGATATACATAGTCACCATGGCTGACTCTACAAGGACAAAGAAGGGAAGAGGGGGAAAGACCTCAGAAAGAGCTCCCTCTTCAACCCATCGCTAATCTGCTGAGGAAACAGGATGAGGACAACCGAGCTGTTCAATACAGAGGACTGCACTTGATTCCTCAGCAAGCTAGTTATGTAACACAATCTCAACTAGCAGCTTCTCTTTTTTCCTTGTTTGTACTTGTTGCTAACACCTGTACGAAGAGCTTATAGAAACATCAGGGTATATCCATCCGCATCATGTGTTCTGAAAATATGCACCATTTGGCATAATTTGTTTTTCAGACATCATTTTATGGCACCCAGACATCCCTACAGATGGTTTAATAGTACTCCTAGAAGGAATTAATTCCAACAGAGGTAGGAGGTTCCCAAGAGTCCTTGCCAACATACCTGTGCTTTATATATTATATTCAAATGAGCTAAAATGAAAGAACATGGAACGTTTTTCAGGCAACAAATCTATTACTGTGTGGTGGGAGACTTATACGTGGAGATGGTGACATTGGTACAGTTCAAGTCTACAGACTTTTTCTGAGGTATTTCACTCCTTTTTTACTAAGCCTTGTAAATTATCAGTGGAGAATACCTTTTTGTTCAGAAGATCTGTACCACTACCTCAGATAAAAGTCTTCACTGAACAACATTCCTCCCTCCTCTTTATACACTTCTCTCCATTACAGCTAAAGTTTTCAACAAATAGAAGTTCTGGCCATTATCCAAATTTAATTTGAACATTCTTCACAGCTCTGTACGTAATAAAAATGCAACAGAATCTACTCGTGAGTATCTGATAAAAGAATGGGTTTGCTAAAAGATGCAGCCCAACAAGTATCTCATTCTCTGAGAATTCTCAGCAAAAGTGCACTACTAAACAACCTGACATTTATTCTGAATTCATTGTTAGGGTCAGTATTAACTGTAGGCTATGACATTAACTGCAAAAGGCACTTAATTTTTCCAGGAGCAGCACCTGTCATGTAAGTGAAGAAGGTGCTGTAAGTTTAAGGATGAATTGATTCATTATTTTATCCCCCAAATTTTCCCCTCCATGTAACTTCTACCACAGTAATGCCATACCACTGCAACCCAACTACTCCTGTCATCTTAGCAAGGACCTCAAGAGCAAAGGAATAGAAGGACTGACCTATTAAAGATACACCTTCTGAGATACTTGTTGAATATGGGTAGCAAGCTGTACTGCTCCATGCCACTCTGTAATCAGAAGACTACAGCTTCCATACTCACAATCTTGTAAGGCTTTCCCTTTTATTCTTCTTAGTCACATGAACCAGCCTTAGCAAACTGAGGCAAGGCTACTGCAGATTTCTCAGCTCGCTTACTTGAGTCCTGTTGTACAAAACATACTCAAAGATTTTTTTTTTTTTTAAATTAAACTGCCATTTACAATGCAATGTGCAATTAACTTGTCCTCTTAGCAGCTTTCAATACTGGGAATCCAGGCTTGGGGATATATTTGCTTAGCCTCTCACAGAGAAGGAACTGTAAGCATGCAAAGACTAATGTTCTGCATTTTGCTTCCATACTAAACTTTTGGAAGTCCTTATTTTCAATTTGGGAATCTTGTGACACACTAAATGAATTATTAATGCTTCATACCCTAACCCCATTAACAGTGTCTTCTATACTTTCAGTGTACCTTGCTCAGGCAAACAAAATTTCTCAAGTTTCTTCTTACACATATAAAACAGGCCACACACTGAGCCCTGTGATACGGGCTGCACCTGGAATCTCTCATGTGGTGATGAGGGAGAAACTGTGCTAGGCAATACCTGTGAAAGTTTATTTAGTGGAATCACTCTTAATACACTCTCAGGTTTGACGCAGTAGCAGGTCCACATTTTTACTCCAGGGAATAGTAAGTGAGCAAATGGAAGAACATGCACTTTTATTCTGTCTCACATATGACAACACAGGATGGATGCAGTCTGAGGTGAACCTCATGCTCAGCATCTCTCTCTAATACGGGGGTTCTGTTCTTTTTCTGTGTCATGAAAGAGCTGGTCCACTATTCTCCCCCCTAGACCTACAAAGTCCTCCTGGGGAAAGGGAAATGAAAGGGAAGAACAGCTGTTTAGTGCCTGACAGGGAAATTTCCAGCAGTAGAACAAAAAGGCAAATATTGAGGATTTATGTGGGCAAAAGGAAAACAAAAATCTCAGAGCCAAAGCTGCTTTGCTTCTTTTATCTGTGAATTATGCTTCATTTCCACTGCTCTCTCTTCCCCAGAAAATGCTAGGAATTACTGGGCAGCATCTTACTCAAATTTCATCTTCCCAGGTTTCTCTTCAGAGCTAGATTCATGACTAGAAGAAAAAACTGGACTTGACAATGTGAATGGGGAACTTGGTCTTATTCTACACACAAACTCATGTTGCTTTTCCTGGGACAGATAGGAAGAAAGAAGAACAGGGATTTCAGAAAGAGCTGAAAGTCTAATCCACATGTAACACCATGTATCTCTGTTCAAAAAACAAACCCAAATAAACTATCAAAAGGGTGACAATAAAAATGGCGACAAGTAGTTCAGAGACAGAATGGTTTGCATGAGTGAAGAGTGAATGTGAAGCGTCCCAAAGCACAGTATGGAACTACAAGATGTTCTCATTGCTTCTTTGCCTGTATATAAGGAAGATTACTTTGCAGGAAACCCAACCTATAAATAATAATGAGTCAATTCCTAAAATCTGTGCCAAACAATGTGGTGACAGAAGCAGGACATAAATCTTCAAGTTATTTGCATGAATACAGGCACTTTGTGTTTACAGTCATATGTACACGTTGCTCAGCAGAGCAAGTTACCCTACAAAGGCCTGGGATTAGTCTGGCTATGCAGCCTCCTTTTCTCCAAGCCAGGTCATTCAGAATTAAATCAGGTTGTTTACATGATTATGCCCTTTAAGATTATGTATTTGAACTCCAAGTTCACAAAAGAACAGTAACTTTCCATTCCAATCCCTACAGAGCTTAACTGCCCAACTAGGGCTCTACGCCCAGCCACCTGAGCTGTCCTCCCCACCTTTCCTTCTCCACAGATTTCCCTGAGATGAGCTCCATATCAGAACTTGGGAAAGGAAAGTGAAATGCTGAGAATTCTTCCTCCTCCTCCCCAGCTCTTTCCCCAGAGGGGAGAGAACAACTCTTTCACCTCTTTTTCTCAATTTCAAGTGCAGCAGAGCCTGGGGGTGGTATTTTGTCAAGGGAACAGAAGAAAAGCAGGGAACAGAAGTTTGCAATTCCAACCTCACAGCCACTAGAAACACTTTCTTACCACATGCTTGAGAATCAGCTGACTTAGCTCAACCACAGCTAAATACTGGAAGGTGACTAAAAGCAGCATCCTAAAAACATCTTCATATGGTACAACAGAGATAAGCAGACGTATCCTGTCAAACTCACACCTCAAGCTAGAGGACACTAGAGGCTGGGAGTAGTTTTATAACCTGCACAGAAGATAAATTAAGAACTAAATCCATCTTCCAAATTGCATACATACACAATGTAAACGCCACCTCTGTAGTAGCACTGATGCTTACCTGAGAGGCAGAACTACATGAAATATGTGTTTGTACTTCACAAATGCTAAATGTCTAAGTGACATTAAATTACATACACAGCTCTCACATGAAGGCTGAAATGCTGACTTTGAAAAACAACCAGGGGGAGAATAGTCCTATCTGAAGTATGTATGGAAATTTATGTGATGCTGAGTCATTATATTGAAATATAGTAAATACACATTAGTGAAAACTTTGTATGAAGATTTCCTCCATATTTACTGTCAGATAACAGATATTTTGCTAATATTCCATACATTTTACCATATACTGTGCTACATATTTTTTACATATTTA
>NW_008794854.1:1643829-1648866 GCF_000699145.1 Aptenodytes forsteri | reverse complement strand
AGGTATTTAAAAGACGAGTAGATGAGGCACTTAGGGACATGGTTTAGTGGACATGGCGGTGTTGGGTCGACGGTTGGACTCGATGATCTTAGAGGTCTTCTCCAGCCTCAATGATTCTATGATTCTATATGATGAACTAAGCTGAATTAAAAACTGACCGCTAGTAAAAGAAAAAAGCTCCTGCTCTCACCCTCCTTTCCACCATCTCTCTGCCGTCAACCACTTGCCATCCTTTTACTTTCCCCTTCCCCACTCCAAGGCATGTGATTATTTTTTGTCCTCTTCTCCCACACTTTTCCCCTTTGGACCAGCTCCATTGCTTTTCTGCTCATAAAGTAAGCTGATCAAACATGTTACCCTGGCAGACTAATTTTCTCACATTGTCATGAGCTGTATTAGCTTACTATGGCGATCAAAGTACTGTTAGAGATGGCTCCAGTTAAAAGTGAAAACACAGTTGTGAGCAGGAATAGGGGAGTGTGGAAGAAAATGTTCATTTGGTTTAAGCCATCTTATGAAATTGTATTTATAGATTTTTAGCTAAGATGCAGGAGGAAGAGGAGTATCATTGCTTTATGACTTCCACTTTCATAGAATCATAGTTTGGGTTGGAAGAGATCTCTAAAGGTCATCTAGTCCAATGCCCCTGCCATGGGCAGGGACATCTTCCACTACATCATGTTGCTCAGAGCCCCGTCCAACCTGACCTTGAATGTTTCCAGGGATGGGGCAATTTCCCATTAAGAATTACTGCTTTATCTCCAATTTTTCCCCTCACTGACTGTACCCTAATATTTGACTCATTTTCAGGATCATTAATTTATCACTGTCAAAAAAATATTTGGGGAAAAAGGAAAATTTCCAGTAGCTTGAAGCTGCTAATTTAGAAAAAAATAGTAGGAACTCCAGTGTTCCATTTTATCAGCTGTTCAAGCTTCCACCCGTCCAACACATCACTTGATCAACATTTTCAATAATATTAACCATGTACAACTTTGCAATGCACCTTTTCCCTTCAACGTTCCCCAAGCCTAGAATGTAAGCCCAATGCTTTCTCTTGGAGTATTCTTGAAAATGCTGATGTTTTTACCACGTCAAGTTCCCCTTTCTTTTAAGATGAATGCGACCTGCAGTTTCATTCTCTCAAAAGAAGCTCCTTTCTTACTGAAGAAGATCCAAGCGCTGCAGGGGCACCAAATAATACTGTGGGCTTTAGCAGTAGCCCAAGGCTTAAAAGACTCTCTCTGTCTCTCTCTGACCTACTTTTCACTTTACGTGTAGTTTTCTGAGTCAGGAACACTAAAAAGACTTATCTGAGTGGAAAGGAAAAGCCTGTTTAAGATGGGTGAGTTCGTGCTATGGACAAAACCAGGCACAAAGCCCATGCACCAGTTAAGGTGTCTGTGCAAGAAGAAGAAAAAAAAAAAGACAACAAAAAACCCACACCAAACACCACCAGTATAATTATTCCCAGAAATTATTATTAATGCTGGCTCTTTGCTGTCTGTATTAATGCAGGAACACCTGAAGGGTGTTCCAATATAAAAGTCACCTGTAGCAATACCAGTTTCTGAAAAGAAACTGAAATATTCAAAACTAAAAAAATATGCTGAAACAAGCCATATTTTTCTCCTGGTGACAACAGCACTGTGTTTAGAACTGGTTTTTAAATAACAAATAGATATCCAGAAGGATTTTGCACATCAAGAAATCTAACTGGGGGGGATAGGGGGTGGGGAATGCAATTTAACATTTGTAGAGTTTACTTGGACTTTGAAGTTTTATTGTTCTAGTATGAAGAGATATCTTTGCACGTCCTATGCAAACAACTGAATTTCCAGCAGCAGTAAGTTTAGAAAAACATTGCCAAAAAGACTTTTTAGATGACTTAAAGTTGCACAGAACTTTTGATACAAAAGTTATTCTAGTGCCATGTTGAATCATGATGGTGTGCATTAAGGTATATTTGTCACTTGAAGGTGGGGGGGTGACTGTGTCATAACAATATTATTGATAATCTTAAATTTTCCATTTGACACTTTGCAAAGATATATTGACAGATCATTTAGAAATGTAGGGTCTTTAGAGAACCATTAAGAGGAGAAACTGACTGACAATTCACAAGAGAAATGAGACCCATTAAAAACAAACCACAAAACTTAGATTTGTCATCAAGCAGAATGCTTGGCTTGGCAATGCCACAGAACATGTAAACACAATTTGTATGGAACAAATCTAAAGGCAAGACCTTTGGTGAGCATAAAGTGCCTGATTTGGGGGAAAAATGGCCTTGTTTACTAGTGTCCTGGATAATATTACAGACCTGTAAGTGCTTCAACTGATTACTCTCAAACCTATGCAGGAAACAGGTCTAATAAGGGGGAATCACTATTTTTTAAAAACCGTATTCTTCAGCAGTATATATAAGAAAGCAGTTCCTCAGGAAAAAAAATCTGTATAAGCGTCAGGGGGTGGGGGGGAAATCTAAGTCTCCTAGTTCTCCCGGAAAACAGTTCTTGCTTTTTCTGTCAAGAGGCTCAAGACAGCAAATTGAAGCTCAAAATCTGAGCAGAGGACAACAGATGACACAGTCTTTTGAATTTATAAGAACAGCCACAGGAAGAGCAAAGTAAAAGTGGTGCTGTGGTGCAGATCAGACTAGGAATATTCAAAGTCACTAGATCCCAGAGAAATTTTATTTTGTTGTCACAGAACCATGCCAGTTCTGACAGTTTTGTTGGACAGCATTTGCCAGATTAGACTTTCTATTCACCCAGTCTCAAATTATATCCTTCAATGTTGGGGGGGAGGGGGAGAAGCAAACATACAGATCACATGAGTTGGGCTGTAAGGCTGGCAAGAGGTATTTCTACTGAAGAATTCGATCATCTACAGTAAAAAACAGATGACAAGCAATCCTATATCCACCCCTGTGAAGGGCTAAATAGAGAAGCAGACTAAAACGGGGTTAAATGCTACTACAATCACTTAGTTTTGTCTGCATTATTCAATAAAGCATAGATTCAAAAATGTGCTAAATAGCATGTTCTATGTACCCTTACAGATCCACAAGGCGTTTTTGGACACGTGGTTGCAGATTCAAATGGAGCATTTAAGAGTAGCACAGATGCTAAATTACTCCCCAGCAATGCTCTAATATTCGGTCAAAGCCCTCGTCTAAATACATACTTGTGTCCAAAAATTTGGGATGCTAGATGAGTTTAGATGCAAGTAATGGCTTGGGTCTGTACTCAAACTACAACAGAAATGCAGTACCAGTGCCTTTCTCAATGCAAATTCCAAAGCACAAGCACTTACAAAATGTATTTCCTTCCAGATGCAAATATGAGGAAGGACAAACAAGTAGATGGAAGTGTATCATGAAGATGAACACAATCCAAAAGTGATTCAATGAATGATTGTTTTCCACCACCAAAGAAATATATGACTTCTCCAGTGTTCTTCTTGGGGCAACACTGCACATTCCCTTCTTCCTATAAAAGGAAATTGCTGGGGTCACTGCTTCCCAATATAGTCTTAGTTTAGCTGAACACTTACTCCTTTGAAAAACTGCGTATTTTCACAGTGCGCTAACAACTGAATACTTGGAGAATGTACGAGAGATACAAAACAAAAACAGAAAATGCGCACTGGCTCAAACACAGCATTAAAATTTATAGACAGACATTAAAAAGATGAAGCATAACTTCTCCTGATTAAAGAATAGCTTTCCAAGGAGTTGTACCATATCAATAAATCTTTCTTGTATTCAAATTTATCCTTGAGACCCTCTTCTATCTGCCTGTTTTAAGTAGACACAGCCTCATATTAGCTGATGAGCAAGACTGGCCAGCTAGGTTCATCTAATGGGTCTTGACATGAGTACTGCTCACAATTTTCTCGCTTAGGGGAAAGACTGCACAGGATATTTAAAAATCCAATCCACACATACAATTCCTCAAAAACAAAATGTAGACATCTGAAGTGAGGTTTAGGTAGCTGATTCTCCCTAAGGTCACAGCTCTGAGCTGTTCAGCTGTCATGCAAGCCTCTACACACTGAAATTCCAGGTATATCCACTTTCTTCTTCTTGTTTTTTCATCCCCAAATTTCTCAGACATTGGAGTTGTGCTCTTTTGTCACATGCTGTCTCTCTTTTGTTAAATGCTGTTTAATGAGAGATACAGAAACCATTCTTGGGGCACACACCAGAATTCAGGTCTGTCTTTAAGTAAGTACAAGTGTATCCTCATTTTAAGAATCCTTCGCAGAACTGTAATGCAGTACTTGCATAATCAGGACAACTCATATTGGAGCTACAAACGTGCACTGGCTATCTAAAGCTATTTCTATACTATTAAATAAAACAGGAAAGTGACTACTCTACCAAACTGCTAAACTCTTTCCCCCTCCCCCAACCCCAAAACAAGACTAGCAATGCTCAAACTGTTTACAGCAACGGTTTTTGGAATACATAATCTTTGGAGCCACAGCTGAGCATTGTTTCAAAGAGTATTGGCCTAAGCTAAAACAATGCCAAGGACCAAACTAACAGCCGACCAATAAAGACAACTATTTATTTGGGGCCTGGGAGTAGTTTACTTTGAGTATAGATGCAGCTTCAACGCTTCATAATGTTCTGGATTCTACCTAAGAGCATCAAGATTCAAAAATTCTTTTTGTCTAATAGATTTCACTTAATTTTTATACTGAGAACAGTATTATCATTTACACTAAGATATCCTCCATTATTAATGTCTATAACTTCTTCTTCGTTTTCTTTTCTGTCTTTTTTCCAATTTTCCTTAATTAACATGTTTGTGCAACTTTTTGCTTCAAAAAGTAGCAGACACATTACAGCTGAAGCACACTTCATGACACTCATTAGACTGGGCTGCCTTCATTATTTAATATAAAAACGTGCACATTAAAATGAAACATTTCAAAATAAGTGATCTATACTTTCCACCAAAGGTAGTAAGTTATTTGAATTGTGTCCTAAGTGCAGTAATTTTTTTTTTTTTTTTTTTGGGTAAT
>NW_008794854.1:1629472-1643791 GCF_000699145.1 Aptenodytes forsteri | reverse complement strand
TTTTTTTTTTTTTTTTTTTTCATTTTTTGGTGTAATCTAAAGGTATATGTTCCCTAATTCATTAAATTCTACTGGATGAAAGAAAATTTCCTGCTCTGATTTAAAAAATGCAATTTACATAGAAAATTTTTGAGTAAGGCATCAGCTAGATTTTGATGTGAACTAAATCCTTGGACTCCAGGACTATTGGCAAACTGTGCTATAGATGTATTTTTTACTTGCAACCTAATTTCCATTTAATTAAATTCAATAAAACTTGAATCAGAAAGTACTGCTCTAAAACTGTTTCTTTAAATACTTTAGATACCAGTATTTGTAAGTTGGGTTTAACAGATAGAGAGCATGAAAAGTACACAAATATAAAGTAGACATATATTAAAAAGTTCATTAGATCTTTATCTATTAGCTTCCATTGAGCATGATCTACTTTAAAGTTATTTGTTAATCCTATTCACCTCATTATGAAAGAATATAATATGATCTAGGTATTTGACAATTATTCCTCTTACTTCACAGTTTAATCACATACCAGAAGCTGACTAAACAAGAACAAATATCTTCCCCTTCTGAGGCACACTTGTTTCCACTTGTGCTGTAATCACCACACCCCTACCATCTACTGCTCCTATAATTCCTGGAATACTGACCTTGTCATAAAAATCCATGCATTTCTTAGTGCTGATGACAAATATTAAAAAAAAAAAAAAAAAAGAAAAAAAGAAAAAATTCAGTGTTTCCTAAGAAAGGAAGCACAATGAAGGTCTGAATTACTGTGTACGGTCAGGAAAAAACAGATTGTCTAATTCTTGCACTTTCTGTGCTTTGAAATGAAACTGTGGCTACAAATGGACTGTCCTACAGCAGATTTTACCTCCACTTTACTAGTGGAGAATCCATATCAACCCAACGCATTCATTTTTTATTTTCATACCTATTGGCCTGCCACTCATTTTATTTTCAAGTAATAACAGCATATGTAAAACCAGACCAAATTGAAGAATCAGTTCATAGAGGAGCATCCAACTGTAAGCAACCACCTTGTTGCAAAACTCAAGACAAGAAATTTGATCAGAATATTTACCCTGATCCTGTGAAGATTTTGTTCATTTGTGTGAAATTTTACGTAAGCTGTTATTCACATGCATGAGTTTGAAACATGAGGGATTTAGACAAAATACTTGTTCTCCTCATGTTCACCATTTCACAAAAGACAGAAAAATAATGCCTACAACAGCTAAACTGCATTATTTCTCTGCATCAGAGTCTGTTTAAACTAAAATAGCATTTGCCCACTCAGTACTTAACATCTACAGCAAGAAGCACTTCACACACAGCACAATATTGTGGAAAGATGGTGGTAATTAAGGCTGTGTAGGCAAAACTCTTTTACAAAGGTGTCTGCAGAACCAAATTAAAGCTGCAAGAAAAAAAAAAAAATCTTACTGTGTCTGACTCAAAACAAATCAGGAAGAGCCTACCCCAGGAAGTTTCCACTGACACAGAACCAGAACCATAAAGAGCAGTTATCATTACAAAAATTACCTAAATCTTTGTCTTACTATGGCATTAAGGAATACCATGTTAACTCCAATATTCACATTAATTTCCGATTTTTTGAGACAGTTTTGGAACAGAAGACAAGAATGTATGCATCAATTCCTCTGATTGTATTTGTCCTCTTATCAGTAAGATATCAATTCAAAGTGTATTTATATGTCAGTTTTTGGGGATGTTGTATTTCACCACTGTTGGGAACTGAAAATGTAAGTGTATGTGACTCTTCAGAGAGTCCGTTTTATTAACCAAGGCTTTGGATGTCATCCAGAAAAAACTAAACATTGTTTTATATCTGGAAGTAGAATGTATTTCTGGACTGAGGATTTATCTCGTCTGCCACAGTACTGTCAGAGGCAAGGCAAGGCAAGGAATGCATGTATATGAACTAAGAAGGTATGAAGCAAAGCTATCAAGACAAATACAGTAGCCATACTGAGTTAGGTCAAAGGTCCATCTCACTATCTACAGTGGTAGCAAACTCCCACAGAAGCAAACAGGTGGTAGCTGCTTGAACCATCTCAATAGCACTAATCAGAAAGCATGTATTGCAGTCCATTCACAAACCAAATCACGGAAGAGAAGAAAAGAAAAAAAAAAAAAAAATCTTTGAGTTTCACATCAGGAAGACACTTAAATATTTAACACTTTCACCAGGCCTGCTCACTTTCTTAATACAATTGTACATGCTTTGCTGAAAAGGATGCTTTGCATTCTAATCTGACATCCCCTGTAGTTAGTGTAAAATCTCCACCTTCAACAGAGTCTGGCTTAGACCTGATCCAAAAAGAGCTAATGATGGGGACTGTACCTACCAAGAACTTTCTGCAGTTTAAGATCCCTAGGATGCTTGCATGCACTGTTGTCAGCCTGATCCAATCAATCCATTGATTGCTCCCACTGGTGAAATTCTACTAAAATCAGATGAGGTACACAAGCAAGAACCTGACAGATGGTTGAGTAAATGAGATCTTCAGGGCTGATCTAGATGGTGGGTCACAAAAAGCAACTACTGGAGCATTCGAGCAGCCTGTAATTTTTGATGGAGTTTTCTGAACGTATATAGGAATCTCTGTGTTCAGAGATCTAATTACTTATAGCAAAAGTCTTATAAGACTTGAAAATGAGGCAAAGCAGACAGATTCTATAAAGTGTTATGTGAGCATTTAGACTTTCAGATGCATACATTTTTGTACACACATTCCTGTTTGCAATTTGATAGCTGGTTGAAATTATATAAGGTGATCATCGGCTGCTACAAAACTCTAAATAGAATTAAGGAACTGGTAAAAGTTGTTTCTAAGTATTTGTGTAGATGGGAGAACTTAGCAGTTGTGCAATAGACTGCAATGCTGAAATCTGTCTAAATGCAGGAGGTGTGACAGTGATTTCTCACAAACAGAAAATTCATGTTTTTATTATAGAACCGTTCTATTTTGTTGTCGTAGGTTCATCTGATTTATTCCTGTCTTTGCTAGTCATTCCACTTACATGCTTTCCAACATCGTGACATTAGTTCAGGACTATCTGGAGGCAGTAACTTCTGTTTTCTCTGAAAGCCGAAGACTTTAATATACATTTTTATTCCATCAATACCGAGCTGCAATTTACCACCCCTGTGTTGGCTTAGTGAATTATACACAATTTCTATGCCAAGGTCAGATTCAATTCTGTGACATAGGGGAAAACGGTGACGTCTGAAAGTGCCTAGATGAAATTGACAGGTATGGGTAGAACTGTGTTAAGACCCAATTTTCCACAGTGGTTAAAGATCATAACTTACCTGATACAGAACAGGATTGGTTGCTTGCCCTCTAGACCCTCTCCCAGAAACAATATAGATTTCTTGGGTTTTCACTCACACCAGTGTTGTGAACTGATCTTATGGCTCCTTCCTCTGGTTGAACTAGGACCCCATTATTGATACTGCTAGGAAAAAAATCTCTCGTAGGAGTATGTCTTTAGCATTTTCTAGTTGGTGCCCCCGAGGATGCATAGCATGAAGTTCTCATCATCCCATTTAAAATTTGGGGCCTGGAGTTACTTCATTCTGCAACTAAGTTTTTTTTTCTTAATCACCACAACTCAATTTGTCTTTATGTAGAAAAGCTGTATGGGTCTTCTCCAGATACCTTGGATCATGTACCTGGTCAGGGTACCCCAGCATAACTCATGTTTTAGCAATCCACAGAGCTGAAGACCAGGACCACATCATTTAAGTTATTGAATGGTTTGCACCTCTAATGAAGCCAAGAACTGTCTTTGGTATAAATTGTGTAGAAAGCATGCTAAGATTCTGGCAAATGTCTTTGCATCAGACAAAAACAGTCCTGCTATGTATTTCCTCCTGAACAAACCATGAAGTGCATAAATGACGGAGTATCAACAAACGCTATAGCTGGCAGTGGGAGACAAAAGTGCCTGGATACTCCTAAAAAATAAACTGTTGCTGCTGTCAACATTTTGCTTCATCCTCCTACCTAGCAGAATTTTTTTAAGTCTTTTTTTCCCCGCTCAGATGTGCATCAGGCGGTGCGTACTGCAACACAGGAAGTAAGAACTCACTGCTGAAAAATTAATACAATGAACCGTTAAGTTGAAGACTGATTAAAGCTTTTCTTCAAGCAAATAACTTCATTTTCAGGAACCAGATCTTAATGAGATGAAGGTGGATGACCACTGGATCCCTCAATGTGCATTTTCCATACAATTATACTACATTTTCCAAGGTACCTAAAAGTGACATCTTCGACACTCCAGGAGAATAATTTTATTCCTTAAAATACTAAGGTCTGCACTTATGAAAAGGTAAGTAAGTGACCCATTTGAGGGGAGACACAACTATATTGATAGCATGGCAGGTGCTGAAATATTAGAGCCATTTTCACATTCAGGAACACCTGCAGTACCACTTCTTCCAGTTTTGCCCGAGTGCTACTTAATGGTACATTTAGAATGACTGAAAGAGGACCCTGCACAGACAACAGAGATTTCACAGAAGCTAAAAATGTATCTTGTTTTCCTCACAGAGATATTTGCATTTACTCCTTTCACTGGAGAGTGTTTGCAATGGTTCATTACCAGGTACTTAATGATAGACTGTGCTGTCAAAAACAAATTGCAAACAGTAAAAACATTAATGGCATACCCCATATGTTTTCAACAGTACCAACACAGCCAGTAACATGCTGTCACCTGAAACATCGCTGAAGAAGGGAAAACCCAACTATAAAATCTAGTGATTTTATTATAAAACATTCATTTTTAACCAGTTTTAATTTTAGATATGTATTTAATCTGGGGATCCAAGGACTTTTCTGAGTGTCCCTCATTTCTGTTTTCAAAGTATCATATAAAAAGCATTGGTATTATGCCAATTAAGACAGAGAAAAAGCATATTATTTCACTTCGTATATAAAGCCACACAGAAATAACTACCAGGTACAGCATGTATCTTACACAAGTCCTGCAAAAGAGCAACAAAGATCAACTCAGATTTCAGGTTTTGAGAATCCACTGTAACAGTGTGATAGCATAAGAACACTTAATTTAGGGAATCTAAATTGCTATTCAGGTTTCTAATTTGCAAGTCTACAAGCCCCGCAGAGGTAATGCTAATCTCATTTTAACAGATAGTAAAGACTATGAAAGGTAAATATTACACTTAATTCAGGTGCAGTACTGATTCTCAGTAGTGTCACTCATAGCCACCAGTTTCAAACCCTTCTGCAGAAGGCAAGGCCAGACTGGTATCTGATATCACAAGGTAACAGTAAATTTGCTCGTT
Organism: Aptenodytes forsteri; assembly: GCF_000699145.1. NCBI lineage: Eukaryota > Metazoa > Chordata > Aves > Sphenisciformes > Spheniscidae > Aptenodytes > Aptenodytes forsteri. Next base: position 1,638,450 of record NW_008794854.1, on the reverse strand, counting down.
TAAAAGGCTCTGACACTGGTTTGTAACAGATTATAAGAATAACAGTAATAAAATACAGGGAAGTAGAGATTTATTTTTAACTAAGGCAATTATTAGTATCAAGTGTTAACCACCATATTCAATAACACTAAAGTCTGACATATTTAGTGGAAGTGCCCTTATTTTTATCCTTTGATCTGCAAATATGCCAGCAATTCTGATTTCAACACCTCAGTCTACAAACTTGCTGTTCAGCCTGATAAACTCCGCCAGCTTAAATTGCAAAACTTCAAGCTAAGAAGCACAACTCAAAGATAATCTGAGAGTTTCAAAAAATAATTCATCAACTAAAGACAACCCACCAAATTTGCTTAAAAGTATAACTGAACCCCAAGAGCCCCCACTGACTTTTAAACTGAAAATACATCTGTACATATTACAGACCTCAGGAATGTGTTTTGAAAACTCCAGTTCCATCTCCAGTATTGCTTTTGTGGAACAACTGTCTACAATCAAAGTTATCATCTGGGGAGGAACTTGTCTGCAGCTGCATTCGCATATGCTCATAGCCCAATGCCTATTGCCAGCACGAGCATCTACTAACGGGGGCACAAGTGACATCCTCTCCTTACTGATGGCCACTGATCTACCTGCCAAATATTTTCCAGCCTAAGAATGTAGCAATATCAGACAACTATTAGATGTTTCATAAACAGGTTCATATGTACGTATTTAGATTTAAGAAGTAATGTATATTTAGATTACCATTCTCCTAGCTCTACCATTTTCTGCAGGATTGAGTGATGGTCATAACTACTGTAGACAGGCAGGCCTCATCAGGCAGGCTGTGAAAGTGATCAGCTTTAAAGTATAATTATAATTAGCTGTGAACATTCTAAGAGGAGAGAATTAAAAACTGCCTACCAAGGAACAGCTGGGCTATCTGTCATATACGGTTCAGCAGTAACTTGGTTCTACAGCCTTCTCTACTTGAAGCGGAGAAAGATTTCACTAGAAGAGTCTATTTGTGCAAACAGTTATTGCTTATTAGAAAGGATCAGTACTGCTATTAAAAAAAAAATCACGGTTGTTTATGACACATATACAATATACCCCTTTACAGAGATGTGAAATACAGTGAAGAATATTTCACATCCTTCATTTTAGGTCTCCCCAGGTAGCTATCTTAGGTTAGCAGCCTGTGTTCTTAATATAGGCAATACAGAGCGAAATAGAGAGCAGGTGGCAGTTCAGAGGATTTAAGTCAGATATCCCGTATTCACAGGAGACTCGCTATAGTGGCCATTTGTGGATGCTCATTGTTCCTGGACCTAGCAAGGCCACGAGTACTTTATCCTGCTCTGAGCACTGCACTTCAGGAGGCATGGCACAAATCAGAGAGAAGAGAACAATGGAAAATGCAGTAAGAATCAGGTTTTCTCTTTAAGACAGCCAATAAAAACAGTTTTCCTGTATTCAAGGATAATTGTAAAGAAAAAAAGACAGTCATTTTCTCTCTTTTTCTGCTCGCAGCGTTAGGGGGAAAAAAAGAAAAGAACAACCCACTGATGTAATCTGACAACATCCCCCTCACACAAATTCATAAATAGGGGAAGGATCTAACTGTACAGATACTTCACACATTGACACAGGAGAGATCTGGAGGGTATTGAATCTCCTTCATGGGTTCATATAAAACCGAATAGATTCATGGGATGTAATGGCTTAACTAAATTAAAGCTTGCCTCAGACTGAGGGGACTACTGCAATACAAGTTATTTAACTTGTGGTCCATGACTACTGCTGATCTTCAAAGAACTACAAATACAAGGAAAAACACCCACCACACAGGGAGATTTGGGAAAATATGCCTTACAAATGGGAAAGAGACCTCAAAGACAAGAGTAGCTGAATTTCAGAAGTCAGCTGAGACTGGCTCAGCAGCATGCAACTTCCAGGGATGTTACACTCATGTCCCACAGGATTCAGTGGCAGAATATAAACTCTTCCCTAAATAATCAAAGTAGCAAATACTGTGCTGCCAAAGGACTCTAAGTTATATTGCATTCAGGGATGTGTGATGGCACTCCATTTCCAGCCAACACTGCAAAGTTCTCATAAGAGCTATATACCACCTATTGTAATTACAAAAGAGGTAACTAATATCACAGCTTATTCTTTCTGTGTTTCCTTTCTAGTATTTCTTTACTACTTTCCATTTTGTGCTGCTATTTGGAATACAGATAAATGGATGTTTTCATATTTTGCAGAAGGATGAATACAGAGCATCCAGACAATCTTAAATGATTCACAGATTAAAAGAAGTAAATCCATCTTCACTTCTAGGATATTAAGAGCATATATAATTCCAGGTCAATAAGGTCTTGCTTGAGTCACCAAAATATGGTCTTATATCTTTTTTTCCCCCCTAATTTATGTAATTTTCACAGGTTCTTTTTTTTTTTTATTTTTTTTCCAGCTCCAAGTCCTGTTCAACTAGAAACTTAACATCTGAGAAAACTACACTTGCATATTATTATGCAAAAGCCAGAATTGTACAAAAAAAACACAATGTGAAGCATTGTTAGAAAAGATACACAGAGAAATGAGTTTGAAACAACCATTAAAAATAAGCAGCATTAACAACTGGTGACATTTCCAGCTGTTTGGTTATTTTAGCATAACTATACCGATCAGTATTCGTTACTAAGCTGCTATGAAAATAAATTCCAAAAACCATAATACATACTGGAAATGAAGCTATAATCATTCTTGTGTATTTGAAAGCATCTTAGCCTTGACCTTAAAAAAAAAAAAAAAAAGCAGCAGCATTTAAACATGATGCAGTGAAAATTAAGCATGTGCCCAGATAAAAGGTCTTCCTGAAGATGGACACTTTACTGATCATGGCTTTTATCTTAAAGAAAGACAGAGGCAATATAAATACTTTTTTGTATTATTGAATGTATATATTGAATATAAAAGACATATTTGACTATGATTGTAACTTTACTTACTAGTACTATTAGAGAGCTAAAATCTAAAAAATGAAACTGCGCCAAGGAGAGATTCTCAGCTAAGATTAAAGTTAATGGCACTAAGAAATTTTAGATAAACTAATAATCTGCCACGCTAAATGTGCTTAGAGTTAAGTACTATGATAGGTCAGGTCAGGCATCTCTGTTCTTTGTAAGAAATGAGTTAAGAGCCATTAAAGGAAGCAAATTTTACAGTACTTAGATAAAGTACAGTTTGGTAGGTATTCTTGATGCCCAAAGCACTTATCTGGTAGAGGCTATGACCTACAATTGGGGGAAATGGAATTCGAAAAATGTATAACATATAAGTTTGCCTCAACAGTCTTGTGACTCTCTATAAACCTGACACCAAAAGGAAAGGCAAAACCATAAGCAACCATTTTCAGCTTCACTGTGATTTCTCAGTTTCAAGTTAAGACAAGACAGTATCCTTGTATACATTTACCAATCACTCCCAGAGATCTACAAGTGTATTTGAAAGTCTGGACTCCTTTGAGATTATCTCAGATAATTTACCCTAAATTTGATGTTATTGCAGGAAATCTCATAGCCTCCAAGAGAACAAAGATTACAGCATTTTTTACAGGGAGATTATCTTGAGATGGTTCACCTACGTTGATGGAAAAGCTATTTAGCCATCAGAGAGGCAGATGCCCTTCGATAGCTTTGACAAGCTGAATGCATCACCTCAGCAATACTCTGTAGGCCTGAAACATGAATCAGGTTTATAAACACTTTGCTAGATGAAATCATCTTTGTTACTTGCTTGAAACAGACCCTTACAGTCTGCAAAGGCAGTCTTCCAGAAAGAATAAAGTAAGCAGTTCTGAGTAAATCCTTTTGCTTCCAAAAAATAAAGTAACACAGGAATTGGAGAAATGGACTAAAAACCAGTGTTTTACGAAACTGAGACTTGTGACAGAGCTCCTTGTAATGCTGAATGGATTACTTTGTGGCCAAAAGTGGTGCTCCAAATTGCTAAAAAATTATTAATTGGAACTTACTGAAAGATGAACCCAAAATGTTCACCAAAGTAACACCTTCAATTAATGTTCGTAGTGACCAATTCACCAACATGCAGTTAACCAAAACAGTTCCTGCTGAATGGCAGAAGTGGGGCTTTTCAGCTAGCTAGCATAGTAAACATACACAACACGAGACCTAGTAAAGGCCCCAGAGGAAATAAGGGCTTGCCATTCAACCAAAGCAGCCTTCTCCAAAAGTGTTTACATTCTAAAGCCACAGGCAGACAACGAGCAGATACAGAAGACAAACACGTACGTATAGGACTGACCAGGAACACAGGCAAAAACACTGTTATTTCCTGTTTGTGAAACTTCTACAAGCACACAAAGTTTCAAATATGTTGTTGCTTTCTGACTTGTGAGGAACTAACACTTTTGGTTTGCAGAGCATCTCAGAAGGAAATGGAGAGAGGAGACATGGCCAGGCTGGTGAACGAAAAGGGTAATTTTAACAACAGCTTAAGAGAGCTTCCTTACACTATGCAGAGATAAGGGAATTCAGTCATGACAGTTTAGACAAATATTTCGGATATGTGAAGAAAAAAGGAAAAAAGGAACTCATCTAGAAACTTTTGTTTATACAGAATTTCTAACGATACTGTAATGGCCTGACAGTTTGTGTTCAGTCTGCCTAAAAAAAAGTATTTACCCTAAAGCTACAGCTTAGCGGTGGAAGGAGCAGGCACTGTCCACCATGACAGTAAAGTTGAGGGTAAGAGAAAGAGAGCTGCATTTTGGCTACGTTGAGTCAGAGCCATGCTGCCTAAAATGTCTGAAAGGCAGGCAGAAATATCAGATGTTGGAAAGCTATAGAGTACTGTCTTTTCCACCAAGCAGATTACACTCTGAAGAATGACTGTGCCACCATGTTGTTGACAACAGCAGCTGGAGAAGAGGCCAAACTACAGAGTGGATAAGGCCTACCAGGCAGTGCTAAAGGGGAAGATAAAGCCCCATTAGCTTCCCTGGGGTAAATCCCTGCCTGTAAACCAAACACATTGTGTGCAGCAATTTCATTGGCTCTAGCATCAAAGGAGAAAAAGTCTATTAAGAAACACGCTTCCCAGGGTGCTTGCTAAAGAAACAAGCCTTTATAACAGTCTTAATTCGCATTCAACAGGCAATTACAGGCACTGGAAACCATGGGTATGAGAGACTCGGGTCAGGACCCGGTAATGCTGCCAGCTCTAGTCGAGCACTGCCTGTACCCTCAGCCAGGATCAGGTCTGTGGCTGAGCTGAGAGACCAGCAGCCTTCCTCAAAGCCTCTGAAATGAAGGCAGATGCTTTCAAATCCACTCAAAACAGAATCTAGTCAGAAAAGAATCTCTTCTCTATCCACTGCATGCCTGATTTTAACCCTGCAAGTAGGGAAGTTCACTGCTTAACCTGCCTATGAATAACTATCACCTCTGTTCAAAATGGCAAAGCAAAGACAAAAACAACCTAACTATATTTTTTCCCCACTGGGGTAGCAGCTGACATGCAATGCTAGGGGAGAAAAAAAAAAAAAAAAAAAAAAAAAAAAAAAAAAAAAAAAAAAAAAAAAAAAAAAAAAAAAAAAAAAAAAAAAAAAAAAAAAAAAAAAAAAAAAAAAAAAAAAAAAAAAAAAAAAAAAAAAAAAAAAAAAAAAAAAAAAAAAAAAAAAAAAAAAAAAAAAAAAAAAAAAAAAAAAAAAAAAAAAAAAAAAAAAAAAAAAAAAAAAAAAAAAAAAAAAAAAAAAAAAAAAAAAAAAAAAAAAAAAAAAAAAAAAAAAAAAAAAAAAAAAAAAAAAAAAAAAAAAAAAAAAAAAAAAAAAAAAAAAAAAAAAAAAAAAAAAAAAAAAAAAAAAAAAAAAAAAAAAAAAAAAAAAAAAAAAAAAAAAAAAAAAAAAAAAAAAAAAAAAAAAAAAAAAAAAAAAAAAAAAAAAAAAAAAAAAAAAAAAAAAAAAAAAAAAAAAAAAAAAAAAAAAAAAAAAAAAAAAAAAAAAAAAAAAAAAAAAAAAAAAAAAAAAAAAAAAAAAAATGAAAATGAAGAGTGGAATAAGACTTCCAGGAAATATTTTCTCAATTAAGAGCCATAGCTCAGAACAGAAATGCGTCTCCCTAGCTACTCCCTGCTCACCAGGTTTTTAGTCCCACATGTCTGAAATGGGTAGCTCTACTCACTGCATTCAGCTTTGCTTTTTGTACAGACAACTAAAATACTGATCATAATTTAAGTTTTTTGATCAGGTAAATGTTATTCCAGGGGTGACAGCTAGAACATGACCAGTACTGCCTATGCTTGTCCTCCTCTTTTTTTTTTTTTTCTCTCAGTGTATGGTGTATCAATACAAAACTTTATTTTTAGTTTATGACCACCAAGGCAGCAAATTAGAATCTGATACTATGCCACTATTCATTCAAAAAAGCACCTATTTATTAAAGATCAGGGCTACTGAGCAAATACATTTTCAATTCTCTAGCAGTGTCAAAAGCCCTGCTATGAAAACACTTTTGTGTCTCACCTAAATTAATTATTTTGTGTTTTTTTCTGGTAATGGCAAACATTATTTCTTTATGAGCCATTATAACAGTTACTTTTTAAATAAAATTCAAAAGTATTTCTGAAGAAAAATAATTTTGACTCAGAAAACCATTCTGTATGAAAGCTTTCAGATGCTCTTTGCATTTGTACCAGAAGCAGTTTTGCAAGATACATGGAGTATTTTCATTGTTGAATTTTGTAAGCGTGAAATTATTCAGCCAATACCTGATTTAAGGTAAAGTATCTTGAAGTTAAGACAAGTCAAGGCTAAAGATTACACCCATGTGAGCAGACACTTGGAAAACAAAGACATCTGTTGGCTTTGAATTAAAACCTGTACCACAGCTCTTTGCACTTCCAATACTGTTTTTATACAACAGACTCTTGAGCTGCAGAGGTACTATCATCAGTAGACCCATCTATCACCATGGAGGAATACAGAAATGTCTTTACGATAATCCTAAACTGTCATGCAATGTCATCAAACAGCTCCATTATTCTCTGTTAAGGAGCCATTCTGCTCAAACACCAATTTACACATTTTCCAGTTGCTTCCAAATACAATTTTGTTCTGCCTTAGTTATGTTTTACTTCACAATTCTGTCCGTCAATAAAGGTTATCGCCATGGATGGCCACAGCATACTCAGTTTGATTAATAAACAGGATCTGACAGCCTGAAGCTCTTTTTCATTTCAAGGACTTTGCTAAGCCTACCTCAGAGACTTTTGAGAATCTGGCCAACAGGCTGAACTCATTCACATACTGTAAGCAACTCATGCTCAAAATCTTCCCCCACCATGCCCAGATGTCAAGAAAAAGAGGCAAATATCAAAACACGGGATTGAAAGGGAAATAAATATGTATTAGCACAGAACCACTGGAAGGGTTTGTTCATCCTTTTTCACTATGAGCTAGAAATACAGTATGCCATAAGTTTTAACAATATGATAAACTCCAATTGATTTCACTAGATCCTACTCATTTTATTTGGAGTTAAGGGCAACAGCATCAGGGTCTAAATTGGCAAAATGGTATCTGCTCTAAAGAATCTCTCAGCTGGAAACATGGCTCCATTCAAAACATGGCAGGAGCCTCACAATTTATTCTAGACCAAACATATTCTTGACATAGTGCTAAATTATACATGATCTTTTCATAACCATGCAGTGAGAGTAAAAATTTTTTTAAATATTCCTAGCTTGGATAGCTACTCAGTAGCAGTCCTTAAAAACCTTGCAGTACCTAGAAATGGTGAGATGGCTTATCTCAGTCCTCCCTTTTCCCCTTGGGACCCACAGCCACAGGCTGCTGTGAGAAGCCCTCTGTCCATCCCCTCCTCCTTGCCTGGGAAACCAGACAAGTTTGTTCCCATCAGTACATGACAGCATATGTATTCCTACAAGGCATCTTCAGCAGAGAACTGAAGCCTCTGAAACACAGTCCTCTCTGGTTCCTCCTGTGGGCCATGCAGCTCCAAACCACCTCTGACCAACCACAGTGGCACTGACTCTGGCCATGGCTACAGCATATGCATGGCTGAGGGGCCAGATGCAGCTTTCTGCACCAGTGGAAAGAATAGTAGGAAGAAGGTGCAACTGGCAGTCACAGTGGAGAAACATGAAGAACCAGAAAAGACGAAAAATCAGTCTCCCAGAAGCTACTATCAGGACTACACAGAATAAAGTTCATTTCTCTTTATGGTTTTGCCATTTCAAAACTTTTTGCATTCTCATTCAGAAGAAAGAAAAAAAGGTTTAAAATACCTGAGGAAAACCTATGTCCCAGCTTGTACATAATCTGCTTTAACCCAGAGACTTGAAACCTGGAAGCCACAGGATCCAGTATCACGGATCCAGGTAGACAAACCATCAGAACACACAAGTAAGCTTCAAAATCCTGCCTAGCCAACAAGATCTGACCAGAACCCTGCCTGGTTTCTGGATGACCATTTCTATTTTGACAGACTGCAGGTTCCAGCAAATCTTTTCTTCTTTTAATCTGAGCATTTCACACCATTTTTTCATCCATCACCTCTGTGCTGGTATACAGAAAACATATGCACAAACACTAGTACACAGTCATGAGAGCAAGCTGTGTATATAATCCTTGGGGCCAAGTGTCTGCTCTTGCAGAGAGCAGGACACTGCTTTGCAAGGGGTACTGCCAGAGTCAACAGGGGTATTTATGCTGCGACATGCTTATTTCTGTCAGTTAGGGATCCTCTAGGGGGGAATTTTTTTTCTGAAGATGTTTCCCTGCTCTTTTCCCACTTACTGAATAACTAGCAAATTCCTCTAGAACGCAGCCTTAATGTATACAGCAAAGTAAGGGGTAGGGGGAACATGAGCCCTCTGCTAACATAAGAAGACGAGTGACAAATAAGCTTTTCAGTTCTCACGGGGGGGGGGGGGGGGGGGGGATATCAGAA
>NW_008794854.1:1599040-1629447 GCF_000699145.1 Aptenodytes forsteri | reverse complement strand
GAATAAAACCAGAAAAAAAATAGGAAATTTGTTTTATTTGTTTCATGGCTGACAGCTTCCATCTATTAAACAGGCTGCTCTGAAGAAATGCTACCCACTGGCAGCGACTGTTTTCTTTAGAGGTAAAAGGGATTAAAATTTCTATCATTACAGATTTATAATTAGTTGTGGCAGTACTGAATAATGATTTAGTAATCATTCTAGTAAAAATTTACTCATGTTTACTCTCCAGCTCTCTAGGCAATGATCTTTAGATGCCAGCTCTATCACTTATTCCTCCATATAGTTCCCATTATGTTTATCAATGAACCAGCCTCTTTATTTTCTCTTTGTAAGACAGTGTTTTCAGTCACTTGCATCGTTGCCACACTAATTACTTGGCTAACGTCTTCCTAGGTTAAAATGGGACTGGATTTTTCCTTCCTGAAAAACTTGAGCAATATGTTTTTTTTTGTTCTTGGGAATGAAGATTAAAGGAGACAGTAGTTTTCAAGACTAAAATAAATAAATTAATAAAACCAGGTCACTTTTTGTTTCTGATGCTCTGAGAGTCCTCATTGTTCCGGAGCAAAAATCCACCAGAGAAGCAGTACTCATCATATCACAAGTCCTTCTTCCTCTTGCTGCTCTTCTGACAACCTGCCCAACATCCGCTGACGTACTAGCATCCCAAACAAGTGTGGCTTGCATGCACACAGTTCAGAAACTTCAGATTATACCTGTCCAGCATGCAAAAGAAAGAGTTCCCTGAAAGTATTAAACCTCATCCAAGACTGAATTCACAACCAAAAATGAATAAAGGTAAAAAGCAATGCAGTGGGACAGGACTATTACAGTGGAGAAAGTAATTAAATAACTTTTAACTGACCTTCTGTAAAATTTAACAGGCAGCAATAAAAAGTCAACAACATATTAGAGTTGCCAAAAAATGGCACTTTGGTTGCCACAGTTATAAGCCTTTTCTAATTATAAAGATACGGGTCGAATTCAAAGCACATTGAGCATTCTTAGTTCTCTCAAGGAAGAGTGGGACTTTTTTCTTACCATTAGCATAGTTTCACTTAATACAAATTAAATGTTAAGTATTTCATATTTATCTCATACAGTAAATGGTGCATCATGTTTCCATTCTTGTCAAAGCCTGGGGCTAGATCCTCAAAGGAACAAAATATCTATTCATTAAAGACCAAGTAGTACAAAAAGAAGAATTCTTCTGACCTTTTCCTGTATTCAAGAAAAAATAATCTAACACTGTAATGCTAATTCACTTAGCTGTAGGTATTACAAATATTTAAAAGACTGTGTTTGCATTTTATACTAAGAACATAAGGGCACAACACTGGCACCATTCATCTGCTATTCTCAAAACAGTTTGGGGTTTTTTATACAAATAATAAGAGTTAATTTTCTTTTTGTTTGAAATCCTCCAAGTCTACAGAATTCAGCAAACATACCTAGAGCTGTGAGAACTGTGGTCCCTAAGAGTCATCATCTTTAAAATTAATAAACCAAAGTAAGTGGAAAAAGTTTAGGCTGCTGCTGTGTGAAGTAGTGAGAAACGCCTCTTCTCATCCAAAGTATCATCTATCTTTGTTAAGTATTGGCGGGGGGTCTCAGACTTAAAGCCTCAGTTCTGTGCTTTGCTAAATCAAAGGCATGACGACTCCATAAAGGTTATTGTTTTTGGCAATAAACTTTTTAATAGCAGAATTACTCTTTTTTGCTCCTTGCAGCTTTCCTGTAGTAAAATATTTCCATTCCGATTTAGCCCACCTCAAATTACAACTTGTTTCATCCTTAGAGTATGCTTTCTGCCAAGATAATGAATTGTAACAGCTTTTCATATCAAAAGAAGCAAAAGAAAACTCAGGATGATACAGTTCTATTTATACCTGGAACTATTTTAACTTCTCAGAGCTGCATGAATCTGAAAGTGTTATACTTCATTTAATGCAAACCAAACAACCCTCACATTATACAGCTAAGAAATCAATCTAATCTCAGAAAAATAAATTATTTCTCTGATTGCAAGTTACTAAACAAATGCACAGCACTGGCTAAGTGCTGTGACTACCTAAAATAATCTACGTCATTTTATTCTCATATTTCAAACTTCTCGGGTTGGGGGGGGGGGTATTCTGGGAGTGGAGAAAGGTATTGGGAAAGGGAGAATAAGGAAAACCAAAACATCTTTGTTGCTGTTGTCATTTTTAGCCATTCTTGCCAAGGATACATATATTTATATAAAGATTTTCTTAAGTTTTCAGATGAAAAGGGATTCCCCTCACCCCTTGAAATGAAAGCAGATTTGCTACTACGGGGTCATGGCACCATGAAAACAACCATCAAAAATCAAGCTATTCCTGACTGCAGGAACCTTCCCAATGGTGACTGTGATTAGAAATCATAATTCAAAAATTCAAAGCCAAAATTGAGTTTAAACTGAATTCAACTGCACTGTTTTTTATTTTTAAGATACTGAGAAATTCAAATGCATAAAAGTATAAATGAGGACATTCTGTAGTTCTGCATGGTAGTTTTTAGAACGTAACAAGTTTAATGCAACACTGCATTAGTAAGCTTCATAAGTATCATACAGTTAGTATACTACAAAAGTTAACAAAGACACTAAGGCAGAATGACCTAAAAACCATTATATTCTTTGACTTAATCTTCCCCTTCTCTCATTGTTATGCCTACGTTCTATAACTTGTAACTACAAAGAGGGGGAAAAAGGTATTTTGATTAACTAATGCTTACTTGGATGTTCATGTACATAAGGTAAAGGACAGGATTTTCAGATACAAAAAGTTACCTTTTTGGTTTTTTAATGAATGCCGTGGCAACAGCTACTGCACCTATTGGCATACGGCTCTAACAGTCATTTTTCTGTCTTACAGTTTTGCCAAAACTGACCAAGTTTGGAAAAGATAGCAAATTCCAGAAGGAGAAAGGAGGAAGTAGACAGATAACAGAGAAAAGATAACCCAAACTTGCTCAATTTATTGCTTTACCAAAATTGAAGAAATTTGAGTAGAAAATAAGAAATAGTAAAAAAAAGAATGTTCAATTAATACTTCCACTAAATTTGCAGCTTTGGAAGAGGGTTGGAGGAAAAAGAATAATTTAGTGTAATAATTTTTAATTCAAACAACCAGAAGGGCTACAGGTATCTCTCAGAATAGGATTCTTCACCTACACTAAAAAAAAAAACTTATTTAATAAGGAACACAATCATCATTCTCTTCTAAGCTCAAAACTTGGGTTTTATTACAAATCCAAAAACAACTGTAGCATACACAGTTTTCACAGAATTTCTCTTTTCCTTTACCTCTAGGAAAAGACTTCCCAGTTTCACAAAATCTTAGGGGGAAAAAGGTTCATTTTTCATAATTTTAACATAAAGCCAAATTACATTCACTAAGTTTTTCATATTAGGCTTAAAGGTTCACTTGGAGACAAAAATGAAAGATGAAGTGTGTTTGAAAAAAGTCAAATACCTTACAAGGGCTAATGAATTCCAGACCATTTGTCTACATCTTCCTTTGCTTCCAAGACCACCTGCCACCATCTGGTTTAAAAGTTTTTTTGTTTCCTTTTTGTCCCTTCATTCATGGTGTCATCTGTCATCCTGCTGTTAGACAACTCCAAGCCTTACACTTGTTAATAAACTTAATAGATAAACCTCTCATTGTTTGCTCGCCTATGCTCCTAGGAGAACACCTCTGTATAACTGCTGGGATGGGGGAAAGGGGAGGAGAAGAAGCAGGAGGCAGAATCAATCACTACCTCCTCTCTGAAGATGCTTGTGGAGTACTGCTGTGCTACCATCTTGCATTTGAACCCATCCAACTTATCACATCGACCAATTATCTGTTTCTGTTGAACCCTTTCTTTGCTCTTATTTATTTGCCCTTTTTTGTTTGTTTTTGGTTTTTTTGTTAGTGAATGTTGCAAAATGAAGAATACTACATATTCCCATTCTTTACTATTTTGTTTTTTCCAACGCTACCACCTCTTCTCTCACTACCATTTTAGAGCATTTTTGGTTGGGCGTACATTGAAAGCAAAAGGACTACCAATCTCAATACCTCTTTGCTCACCTGTTGATCTTTTTGCAGCCACAACTTTGCAATACACTGCTCACTCCATCCACTGTGATTCAGTCTGTAGTCAAAGAAACTACTTAATTTCTCTGCCTCCCAGCTTGTCTTAGAGAGATATTCCAAAAGAATGCACTCAGCTGCACAGTCTTACGATAAAACTTATGACCTCTCAATGTCAAATGCTATTTTTAGCACCGTACATTCTACCTTTGCTTAATATAATACCTCTTATCCCAAGAAAGAATCACATAAACATGTAACATTATTACAAAACTATTTAAATGTGTGCATGTATATTTTTTGTTACTAACCAAACACTAAGAACTTTAATGGCATAGGATCACAAAAATATAAAATAAAGGTGTAAGTTATCAACTATATGAAAATGTATTTTCCCTTTAAATCCATTTTATAAGAATAGTGCAAGTGCCATTAATCTTTATTTTTATATGTGTAATTTAATAGTAAAGACAGTTTCATGTGAGTGTGATTTTTTGATTACTTTACCCCAACATTACACTGCTTTTATATTATTCACTAAGCTATGTCACATGATTATGTATTCTCTTCATTTTAAAGAGAAATATTTTGTGTGTATGGAGGTCTCTATTAGGTATTGACCCCTACTCTTAGGAAGGAACGGGAACATACCATACCACCTTAGCAGGAGGCTGGAGATTGAAGCATCTTCTACTCCATGCCAGCCATTCACCCAGCCTCCACTGCCTTCTTTCATTAGTACCTGAACTGCCCTTTGAATCAGCGTGTGTGAAAAAAAGAGCACTGAAGACAGAAAGGCAAGTGGGTAAATGGCTTGGAAAACTGAAAAGGCCAAGGGCATTGAAAAGAACAACTGAACACTGAACAATTTCAGGAAGTATTGTGTCAGAGGGAAGAACAGTCTAGTGACCTGGAAACAGGTGAAAGTCTACACTGAAGCTGTGTGATGAAGCAGGAGACCCACCAAATGCCATTTCACTTTACAGATTTTGCTTGACTTACAGATCTTAAATTAAGAAGCATAGAGTAACAGAGGGAGGCAGAACCAAGACCCTGATATGAACAGAACACCTGACTTCTGCAAATATCAACCTACACTGTGTATCTCTTTATAAGCACAAGGAGCTTATTAGCCTCTGCAAATGGTAAGCCTGCTTTGCAGGCTTGGGGGAGTGGGGAAATAACCAGAAATTGCTTTAGTAGCAGTATTGGCTTTTCAGGTAAAGCAAAGAACAGACAGACAGGTGTTTGTACTTTCCCAACTTTCCTTCTTCATATCCAATCAAATTACCACCTCCAAGCTCAATGAACGTACCACTCCTTGGTCATACCTTTGCAAAGGGAACAGAACTTATACTTAGATGGCCAATCTAAAATAGGTACCTTGACTGACTTACCATCAATGGATATTCCCTCTGCCTCTCCAAAAGGCAGTTTATCCCAGCCTCCCTGAAGCACTCCATGGGCATGTCTCCCATAGGTCTCCAGTCAACTAGGATGGACAAGGCAGCTATATTTTAACATGTTAATGTTCTGCAGACTAATCCCATACTTTGCTTCCATCTGTGGAGGGGAATTAAAAAAAATAAGACCCAAACCACCAAAACCCCAGACACCTGCAGAACAGAAACTATTTGAACAAAAACAAAAAAAGCAAGCCACTGAACTTTGTTCTGTCCTCAGCAGCTTCTTGCTCTGCTCTCTGGCTTGGCTGACGACACCTAGTGATTTAGTTAAATATGTTCAACATAGCCAGCACCATTCATACAGAGCCTGGGCAGAGGCCATCTCTACATACATAAGCAAACAGTTTGGAGCTGCCATATGATCATTTTATTCTCAGGTGTATGGCTATGCTTTACAATGTCTTGACAGGACATATAAGCATGCTGACGCTTCATGGCTACAGCAAATACACTTGCAGTTCTTAGATGACAGGCTAACACTCTAGTTGTACTTATACTGGGGTGAGAGCTTTCCAGCCAGCATCAGTATCAATTCAGGCAGAAGATGAGCTATAAACACAACCAAAGTTGCTTGTGAAGAACCTAATCTTTATGAGAACAAACTTTTTTTTCTTTCAACTTAACTGAGACATCTTAATGCCCTGATAAAAGGATAGCGAATCTTTACAAATACATTCATTTCAGGAGACTTAATTATGCTGAGTAAATTAATAAAGCAGCAAATGAATTATACTATTGGATAAATGAATTAAATTGAGTAAATGGCTTATAATGAATAAATTTTTTGAAGTTGTTAAATGAATTACAGCGAGTAACTACAGAGAGTGAGTAAATTAATTGTTTCCATTTCTACCAGTATCAGTATTTTGCTTTCTATCACATACTAAACTCAAGGTCTGATTTTAAAAAACGTTTCTAATACCTCTTGCATTTAATTTATATTACATATTCCATGAACAGGGTTATAGAGTCACGTTGTTCCTTCGATTGGTTCTGTGTATCCCCAAGGGAACAGAAAAACTGTGAGACTTGAATAGACACCAGGCTCAGGTAATAGCAAGACAATATTTTGTAGCAGATTCAAAAATTAAAAACACAAAATGTTTTCTTAGTTGCATATCATTATAACTCCAAAGTTCATTCCAAAATTTAACTGTGCCTGGGTATTTTGAGTTCTCAAAGATATTTTGGTATTTGCCACATTAGTCAGATGCCCTACAGCTAATCTTTTAAATTAATTTGCAATATGAAATGTTTAATATAGGTCTCAAGTGTTCTCACTTCACTTAACAAACTGAATGCCAAGTAGCTCAAAAAAAAAGTCACAGAAACGTACCATGACAGACACCCCAGATGCCATATTCATCTCTTTTGATACCTGTTATCAAAAATGTCTAGACAAAGTCACTGTGTTAAATAGTTCCAGTGTACCACGTCCAAGGAAAACATCCATGCATTAAATTTACTTAAGCAGTGGCTAGAGAGGTATGACTTTGCTTCTGCATTTCTGCCCCTTATTAATATATTTGTTATAGCACAAGTTATGTTTTGAAATGTCTACTGTAAACTTGTAAGGTGAATTCAGAGCAGAGTTTGTAATGTCAAACAAACACTGTATTAGTACAGTTTAAAATATAAATCTCAATCCCACTCAAATACTGACCAGCTTTAACTCCTACTAGACATCCTTTTACTTAAGGAAATTAATTACTCCACTTCTAATGCTTACTAGGACCTCACCTACGATAACTCTTAAACTATGGGGCCAAACTAAAAGCACATGACAATGAGAATGAACACACATAACTTAAACTAGTGTTGTTTGTTCCAACTCCCATATTCTTCTAGTTTTTCTGTCTCTAACAAGGTGTGAAATATACCAATTCAGATTTCATTTTGGCTGCATATTACACAAGCTAAGAAATAGCTAAGAATGCTAGACTGCAAAAGTTTATGAAAGTAAGTGAAGGAAGACTATATTGAACTGCACAGGCAGAGGTAGACACTGGGCAGACAAAAAGCACTGATGTGACTGTCATTTCAGTGCAATAGGTATGCTGAAAATGCAAGGTGGTAGACAGTGTATCTTTTCCATATGAATTCTATCTCTAGACCATACTCATTTTCCAGTTTGCATTGATGTTCTTTTACAAAGCCATCTTAAAAAGGCTGGTCAAGAAGCTAGTCCACAGGAAAGATGGTTTTATTTTGGGTTCTACTTTTCTGCATGTCTTATTTAAGCTGAGTACTTCATCAGATTGGAATAAACTAAAAAGTAATTAAAAATTATATGTCTGTAAATAGTGAGATCACAGGATAACAAGCTTTCAGGCCTCAAAAACTCTTTAGCAAAAGGTGTTCTAACTCACTAAACCTCTGAAGCTCAGTACCAACTTCTCTCGGAAAATAAGGATCAAAAACATTCATAGGTATAAAAGTAAAAGCACAAATCTGCCTGGTTACAAAATAGCTAATTTTAAAGCAGTTCAGCTACTGCTGCTGTCAGTATATATATGCCTGCTATTACCATAATTTTTTTCTTGAACTGAGCGAGAAGACACATTTTATGGCACTGAGAACACCCCCTACCCCTCCACCTTCCATCCTTCAGCCAGTGTTTACACAACAGGAGATATAGTAGCACTGCCATGTGGATACAGTGGAAGTACAGGTTGTTCAAAAACAGTCTATAAAAGAACTCTTAAAAGGCATAGCCCAACTTTCCTGTAAAAGATTAGCTTTATTTACTTTCAAGAAGAGAGCAGTACACATCAGCTTAGTAAAAGCATACAAAATAGCAAACAATGCGGTTAACAGAGAACAGACAATTTATGTTCACCTTTTCTTATAATAAACGGACATGAAGATACTCAGTTAAACAAAAATCAGGAGGTTTTTAATCATGCATGCACATTACTGGCATTTGGATACTATTGTGTGTACGTTCATAAATCATGATCTCAAGGGTAATGCACAACAGCCCTGCTAGATTCCAGTTCTTTGAGTTCAATAGTTTACCACTTTGCACAGACTGGTTTTGATCCCCAGAGTAATTTCTCCCCAGAAGTAAATTAATTGTGTTTCTGGCAGTCTAAGGTGTGAGTAGTTTCTGGATGAACTTTATTGATCTTTCTAACATCTACACACTTTTACAACCTCCAGCAGAAAAGCCGAAGAAGTTGAAGCCCTGCACCCCAGCACAGACATAAGCACATTTATTGTACTGATGAAATACATCAGAGCAGAGACAGCTAGTTTGAGCCGGCTGATTACCTAGCACAAACTGACATACCTCTATCAAAACCATGGAACTACACTGATTCTCAAAGGGCAAGCCTGTGGATCTCTTTCTCCAGACAGAATATACTGCCTTCTTCATTCCCTTCAGAACAAACACACTATCTGTCCCTATATAGATAGATATTTGCATATCTATAAAGCTTTTTGGCTTCACAATAGAGGTTGAGAGCTTTGGTGAAGGCAGTATATTCAGCCTGAAAATATTATAATGGAAAAAACAGTAAGTGTGCACAATTTTGTTGCAGATTCCAAAGCTTCTGGAAGGAACTTGAACACATTTTAAATATTCTATTTCAAAGAAACTAAACTGTAGAACTAAAGGCTTGAGTAAGGAAACTACCATCGTCAACTCCATGCAAAAGTAGCCCTACAAAATGCAATTTCTGCCTAGGGAAAGGCAAAAGCAATGACTGACTACTGCGACTCTCATACCTGTACCATGCACACCTTCAGCCTGAACGTGTGCCATTCAAACATGAGGTGAGAATTTCCAATGTTACCTGGTACTATATGCATGCCTGAGTTGAGAACCTCACAAGTGGAGGCAGATATAAATGTCATCTTTAATTACCAGAAGTAGCCAGGAACTTCCATTTTGCATACTTTTCCTGAAGGCACTATCACATTAACCACACGCAAAAGCACTGGCAGAGCAGCAGTCACTCTGAAGGAAGCAGAGAAGTCTCTAGAGGAACCTGCTTCTTTTCGAACTACCAACACCACTTTTTGGAGCAATCTAAGATTTCCATGAGCTTTTTACAATGCAATAGGTATACCGGATGAATTACTGTAACTCCCACTAAGAGCAAGTGGGGATTCCCTAGCAACACTGGCATCCTTACTTTGTGAATGCAGTCAAATCTCCCCTCTTTTGTGGTGGAGATTAAATCAGTGGCTGCATTTCACAAACTAACTTATTCAACTGAACAAGGAAGTCAACCACACACAGTTACTCTCACAAAACAGACAACATGAAAGAATTTTCCTTCTCCCTCTTTGTAACTATTTCCCCCAAACCCATGTCCCTCCAGGAATTACATACATTAAAACACTGTCTCACTTTGAAATCTCTGATCTCCATTTGGGGTTGCTGACATTTACATGGTTGCTACCACTGAAAACAAGGTACAAACTCCTTTTGTTTTGGACAATGAGGAGGTATTCATCTACCATGTGCCAATCCTCATTTACAAAGCAGCTGGCAGCGAAAAAAATGGCTAAAAGTGATTAATAGCTACCTGTCAGCAATGTGCTCTGCCTACACCGGCTGTAATTCTGAGTTCCTAAATATACCATACAAACCCACATTTGAACCACTTAGCTATTATGCTATCGCTGCATCAACCACACAGATGGCAAAAAGGATTTCTAAGTTGACTGCCAACAGACTGCTGAAAGTGCACCAACAGCAGTGGAAAAATCCTAATAACTCTACATAGATTGGCATGAGAAATGCACCAGACTGACAACTTTGCAGACTTAGTCCACAAAACAGTGAGGGCAACAGCTGTGCCATCTTCTCCATACTGCCCCATCACTGTATTTCACTGCTGACCTGGAGAGACCACCACTAGAAGCAAAGAAACGTTTCAGTTATTTTGGCATCTCTGATGAGGCTGCTAGCAAGGGTGCCAATTAGTGCCAGGTTTCATCATATTTGTAAAGTGGAAATGAGTTTACTCAGAACTGGGCTGAGACTACCAAATTAATTTTACATAGAGTGCTTAGCCACCGGGTGGTAACAACTTGCAGCTACTAATGATTTGGCTGGATTTGAATCCTAGAGGTAAAAAGCAAAAGGCTGTCTGTCCCACTGCTGGTACCTTGACATATTCTGACCTCTACTAAAATTTTATAATGAGGAAGGAAAGCTGTCCTGCTTTTAGGCAGACCAGGACATGAGGAAGATACCTGCTCTTATGTTAATTATCTCTTCAAACCAGTTTACGGCTGCGTACAATACCACATTTAAGAGGACTGCTGTAAACATTTTACCATCTAAGAGCTGAAGTAAAATCATTTGTTTGTGTAAACCACAAAGACAGTCTTCTGCCAGTCACTAATGATTTTTAATGCTGTAAGATGCAGCATGCATGATACACTTTGCACTGAATCTGCTGGACTAATGCTCCCTACCCAAGGCCATGAGAGGTCCATAAGGTTTTATTATGCAATACAAATATTTCCAAACATCTCATATCACAAACGTGCAAATAGCACAGAGGCATACTTAAAAGAATACTTATTCATCTTACAGTTGAGAGTTCTGCCCAAATTTTGTTTAAGGGAACAACTGAAACTACAACCATTCTTATGTCTGTAGTACAAGTATCAGTAATTTGAAAAAATAAAGCATTATAAAATCTGTAGATTAAAACCAGGCCAAATTCCTTATTAACCACTGCAGTTGAGAGACTCTCCTTTACTGCAAGAAAACAATCTGACTTCTCGTAAATAACTCCAACAATGCTGTATCTTGTAACCCTCTGAAATATATATTAGGCACTACAAAATTGCATGATACTATATTTAACAAGGCATCCTTTCTGGTCAGGTTCTTCTTCACAGTCAGCCTTTTTGTGTGCTATTGAAGGGTTGTTTTTTTTTTTCTGACAAGGATGTTGAAATTGCTTTTTAATACAACTGGGAACCAAGATAAAGTACTTCAGCTCACATTAGAAGAGGGATTAGTATAGCAATTTGTTCAGCTGAAGTGTAATGAACTACATTTTGGCATCTGAAACTTGTAGACCTACTCTTCCTTAAAATATGCATAGTGAAGCTCCACAGGAAGATACCACCCTCCAATTTTTCCTAAGGTTAAAAAAAATAATAATAATGGTCCTGTGCTTCATTTCAGCTAACCACTCAGAAACATAGTAAACATGCTTAAACCTTAGCTCAGCTGCTCAGCTCAAGCCAGATGAAGATAGTAGTCTTTTTGTGTTTTTTCCTTGTGGTAGAATATTTAATACTTAAAAAATAAAAATAACATACCGCAATGTCCTCTATCTTCTAAAACTAATTTCAGAATCAGTTTGAGTTTGGAGAGAAGTTCAGGGTTTCTACTCTCTCCCCTCAGCCTTCTGAGTGGGTCCCTACAGGAGGGTTTTCTGGAGTCTAATAATGTCCAGAGACCGAGTCAAACTCCTCTCTCTCCTAGGCGGGACATTCATGACAGCTTTAACTTCATGCAGATCCTCTGGTGTCAAGCAAGTCTTGGGCTCACTCTGCAGCTCTTCCATCAGCTGTCAGTGATTCTCCATCACAGCACCTGGAGTCTAACTCAGAGACCTCTACATCTCTACCCGCCTGGGTTAAAGTTGTTTGCACTACTGGGCTGGCGCAGGCAGGAGGGACACAAAACATCCTAGAAATGGGCAATTACCTCAACAACCACCTCAAGAATCAAACTGTCCTAAGAGTGGCTTTTCTCTTTTCCTTTCTTAAAACACTGGTTGAATTGTGGTGCTTTTTTTACAAAGCACAAACCTTATAAACATACAATACTGAAGGGGAGATAAATTTATTTGGTCCACTGAGATTGGCTCATTTTCAGTCATTTACTGCTGATTTCTTTAGAGCAGGAGAATGCTTGTTTTCCCTTTTGATTTCTTTCCTCACTCCAAAGTGTTTACATACATGTTTCAACCATGGAGGGAACCAAGAGAAGAAAAGGACTTACGTGTACTTCTGTGTGCAGGAATGCCTCTCACTCTTATCACCCTCTTATTTCTTACCACATCTGATAAAAGCTTATCTAAGGGCAAATTATGCCTACTGAATTATGCCTAATTGTTGGTATTTGGTACACAAAGCAATTAAAAACAATTATAGTTCCTAAAGCTGCTGCTTCTTAGATTGTATGGAGGATAAAGTTTTCTGTCCTACCATCATAGCCTCTTTTCTTTGATACTGGGATCAGGACCCTGACCTTCTTTGTACTGCTATATTTGTAGGTGTTATAATCCTTTTTACCTTTTCTTTTTTTGCAGTGCTGTAACCAGATGTGAACGCAGTCCTTCAAATGGGCTATGGCTGGCGCAGTCTGTAATCTCAGCATGACTCCCTTCGATTTGTACTGATCAGCTTCTGCTTTCATTTCATATCTGGGCATTGTGCTTGCTTTCTATGTATTACATTTGTTTGTTTTGAAAACACTTTTGAAACGTTCTTAACAGTAGCTCCACACTCATCTAAAACAAAACAAAATTTGAGAGCAGTATTGGAGTTATGTTCCTTTACCTTCTGCAGTATTAATTTTTAAAAGGAGCTTAAAAACTGTGCCCTAAAGTGTAAAAATTCAAGCAGCATGTGACAGTCAAGTCATCTAGATTCCAAAAACTACCTTAGTCTTTGCAAAGCTTATAAAACAGGAGACATACTTCCTGACTAAATACTATTTGTTTATGTCTTCTGTTTTGTACTATTATTAAGAAAGTTGTAAGGTAAAATGATCTTTACGTCCTCTCCTAAAAAGATCAGTATGATCCAGATGTGCTATAGCAAGACCACAGCACAGCCAGTTTGGAACAAAGCCAGAAGAGTCCTGGCTGTTACTGTCAGGAGAGGCTGACATGGTTTGTATATCACAACAACTCACCTGGCTCCCGGGGAGCTGCAGGGAGGCTCTGCCTCATGCCAATGGACCATCACTCCCAAATTTGTTCCACAGACTAAAATGCCTAAATGATAATGCTAGTGAATCCAGTGAAGCAAGTAGACGTTACATGGCTGGTTTTCATCCTCCTACAGAAACAAAATTGGGGTGGGGGGGTGTCAGATATGCTCCATGCTACAATTAAAGTATTTTTTCTAGTTTAATCACACATGCTTTTACTATTCTTTTCATTCACAAAATATTTCAGATCAAGCAACTTACTGAAAAGTAGATTTTTACCTGTCCTCTCATCTTTGCCACAATTTTACCCATCTTCAATGTCTATCATGTTCCACAAAGATTCAGCCCCCTTCTAATCCATTTTCAGCACTGAAGCACTGTTCCTGTATCACTGCTAACCTTCTTTCTTACTTCGTTTATGCTTATGATACTTTCCCAGTAAGCCTCCTAAATACAGCAAAGCCTACATCTTTTCTTCTGATAAACCTCCTCTTTGAGTAATCACTCCTACTAGAAAGTCTACGTGCCTTTCTCTCAGCAGTTCTGTATGTTCGTACAAGTAATTGTGCGCTGGCACAACACAGAATATCCCTGTGTATTACTCTGTTCTATTTCTTATTAATCATTCCCAAAGCAAGTATTTAAGCTATGCATTAACATTAGAAAAGTTACAGTGCTGAATAACCATAACAAAGGCTTTTTCTCCCTATGAGGAAACTGCAGACAGTATAACACCAACAATCTGAACTCCGCCCCATATCCCGGTTCTTCGAAGGCTAGCACTTCCCCTAAAAATCTTCATTATGGGTACCAAAATCCACAAGACCTACTTTTTTAAAAAACTTGCTAATAAAACAAGCTTGCTAGCCGTTAGAGGTTAAAATAAAACATACTTCTTTCACTTTTTAATATCTTTACAAGTTTTTATCTACAACCAAGAGAGGAAGAGATTTTTTTCAAATGACAGTAGCAATTGTTACACCCTTGACTACAGAAGCTGGAGCCCAATGAAAAGCCATAATATGATGTGATTAAATCACAAGAAGCCACAGCACTGTTACTACAACAATCTGAGCCTGAAAAGCCTGATTTATTCCTAACAGAAGTCCTCCTCTTCCTATTACTGGAAGCCTGTAACAAGCCGACTCCTAAATCAAGCCTAGCTAGAGGATCTAAAGATGCACTTAGGCTTCTTTGTTTCTGCCGCAGACTGGAACTAATTCCCAGGTAAAATAGTTTGTCTTCCTTAATTCTGACTGACTTTATGTCATTAAAATCAACATTTCATAGGTTTCACAGCAGAGCTAACGGGAAGCTAGGCTGAATAAAATTCTCATGTCCTTTTGTAAAGAAGTAGCCAAAGTGTATGGGTTGTGTACTAGGAGGCTGGTGTACTTAAAAGGCGCTGGCTTCCTTCCAGGTTAAAATTTTGTCTCTTATCTTAGGGGATGAGGGGGATTTACATGGCCCAGAAAGTGTCAAATGTATGTATGGCTTTTCATATTTTTACCTGGACACAGTAAATAATACAGTCCCTCAGACCTCCAGAGGTTTTGATACAAAACATGTGAAGCTATTTTCTCAACCTCTCAATGTTTTAGCAGTGCAGTGTTCCAAACATCCACTTGTGCCAATAGCCCTTCTCTCACTGTCTTTGAAGTCCTTTAAAGCCATGTTGATGTCCAAGTATTAACTAGTATAATTAACACTTAGATCATGCAGGCAACTCCTGAATTAGCAGCTTCCTAATGAGCTTTGTTAAAGCCCAGTGCCTGAATGTCATCATCCTGCTATTACCTTTGAGTACAGCAGTGTAAAATAGAGAATGAGAAACATGCTCTAAATACCATATCATGACATAATTTCCAAGGAATCCTTCCAGCTTTGAGACAAAATCCACAATCTAAAGCTTACTAGATAGCATCAGCAGTGGTTCCTCCAACAGCATGGTCCTCCTTCTTAATACCTTCCAGTCATTTCATGTAACTGGAGTTGCCTGACAAAATCTAAACCTCTAAAACAACGTTAAGACTCTCCTACATCCCAGGGTATGTAGTACACATATCAGTGTGCTCCTACTGTTAAGTAACTTCAAGATACAGTATTATTCCAAAATTCTAGTGTCTTTCATTTTTTATAAACCATGAAATAGAAGGAGTCAGAAAGTTTCCATGGAAATTAACTGTTCCAAAATAGTACCTTTTCCCCATTTCAAGAACCTCCTGATTGTTGGGGTTGTTTTTGTTTGGGTTTTTTTTCCCTGCCTTTCCTCCCACTTTTTCCGTGAAGAATCCCTCACTTTGTGTTGGGAGGCATCTATACTTACTGGATAGGAAATACTAAACATTTCAATAGTATTTTTCTTTACGGACCCCTCCAGTCTTTTCAATGTCAGTGTTTAGAGAGAAAAAAAAAAAAGCTATATAACACCAGCAAGATAGCAGTTGTTTGGTGAATTGGACATTTTTGTTCATCCTGAATATCAGAAACTGTGCATCTGGACTATTGAGAGCATATGTCACTACTTAAAATGAGTAATGGGCTCTCCCCTCGGAAGACAGGATAAAATACTGGCCAAGTGAACTGGAGAATAATGCTTAGATCTGAGAGTAGTACTGAGGATTAATACATCTTTGGTGCTACAGGGGATGAAGCACACAACCAGCTGAGTGCACTGGGCTGTTTCTTTAACTCCTGCTTAGTCATGAATCTATACCTTATTCTGAAATAGAGCATGCCCTGTGCCATGGAGTTTCAAAACATATGCATACATAATCCCAACAGCTCCACAGCACTAACTCCTCCCTGGCTCAAGAAAGGTGGAAAGCAAACACCGCATTAGATCAGAGTCTGCAAGTGCCAATACTATAAGGTAAGAACAGGAGATTAGGGCTAATAGGGAATGGATTTTTTTTTTTTCTTAAACTGTCAGCTAACAATTTGCCACAGTGCTAATTTTGTGATTCACAGAGTACATACAAAATTCATGACAGATAAATTGAAGAGCTCTTTTGTGCCTATGGGTTGAGACTCAGTAGGCATATAGTACAAATCACAGGTTGCTTGTGGAATTTGAATAATTTTTCAATAGTAGGTTGGTGTTAGACACTTCAGAACTGGCTAGAAATACAGAAACGTTCTGATATTTACTTAGGACCTTCTAAGTATAGTAATAACATGGCTGAAATAAAAATTGAGCCACAGCTCCTACACATTCTATGATACCTATATATGAATACACAATACAGAAAATCCTCTCATACAAGATTTCCACTGCTCTAGCTCAATGCCATGGCATGACTTCTCTTCCACATTCTTCCTGGCTGCCTCCTGCTGGCTAGAACTTGCACCCTTGGAATTTAAACCTATGTTTACTAAAATATCAGGAAACAAATTATACCCCTTGACAACTGAAGAGGCTGTCAAGCTTTCCTCTCCTAGAAAACTAACAAACAGTCAACACTCCACAAAATAGTTAAAAGCATCAACCTTCTCCTGAAGCAAAGTACAGACTGTCATAGCATTTGTAAATCAAACCACATACAAGCTTTTTAAAAAGTTATCTAGAATAAGTGTAGTAAAGCAAAGTAAGTCCAAGTATATTTCTCTAGAGTTCAAAGGTTAAATTCCTTAGCAGAATTTGCTGAATAATGAAAACTGGAAATGCAAACCACTAACCTGAGTGAGATTCCAAATCTCTGTGAAGTATTTTGCCACCTCTCAAATAATTCTCAGACTTTCTTTTTTTTTGAAGAAATAACTAAAACAAAGCCCAAAATATGTAGGATAACCTCTTCCTGAAGTATAATATTGCCAGCTTCCAAGGGTTTTTTTATGTCCTTCAAAATTCTGCAGATCTATCTACTCACATACAGAATTCTGGAGCAAGTTTACTGATGTAGAACCTCAGCTCCTTTTTCAATGAGTTTTTTTGCTGGCTGGCTGAGATTAGCCCATCAATGCCTTATGTGTGATGCACAGTAAATTTCAAGGATGAAATAAACAAACAGTTGGCTACAAATTCAACATTGTGTAAATTTTAATGCTTTTTTAAAACCAGCCATTTCATCTTTTTAGATTAGCACATGCAGTCAAGACAATATGTTAACACTAATACAATGTCTGTTTATACCAAAACTACAGTTAAACTGATGATGTGTTTATATGGCTGTGGCACAGTGATAACACATAAAAATGAAGGCTCTGAAGTACTATTTTGACCTAGTCAGAATCCTCAGACCCAGTCAGGGACAAATTAGGTACGACTCCATTTTGCTTGCATTTTTCACTTATTACTCTAGTTTCATCCTAGTTTCAGTAGTTTCATTCTGCTTGTTGATATCTCAGCTCTTAAAAGATACTAATTTATTAACTAGACTAACTAGGTTTTGGGGGAAAATCCCTTTTCTTCATTAATTACACAGGGATCTCTGCCTCTCTAATAAGTCTTGGAACATAGATGAAATCTTTTTTCTGCTCATTCAAACTAAGAAGGAAAGTTTAACACCCCTCAACCAGGGACTCCCACACTACTAAGACATCATAAGTTAGACAGAGCCCATGATAACAAAACATATAAATACAATGATATACAAATTTTATCATCAATAGAAAGATATACAATGAAAAAAAACCCACAACCTCAAAACATTTCTAGGATTTCCCTCCCTTCCCCCTTTAATAATCCCAGAAATAAGAAGAGTTTCACTGGAAGGGAACAATTAGCTATGAGACTTATGAAACAATTTTTGGAATCTCTTTCATGAATTGCAGAAACAGTATTTATGGATTCTGCTATAAACATTTACACTAGACATTCTCATCTTCCACCACTATGAATAGCTTTATTGAGATCTTTTCTCTCTTTTCCAGATAAAGACAAACTATTTCAGTTCATACTTCCTGCAGACTGACACTGTCTTAAACATGGCCGTGACATCAAGTAAAGATTACCCATCAAAACTCTAAGCACCCTAAACACGGAGGGTCATTTTTTAAGCCCCACATTTGGGATTGATCTAGAGCCTTTTGCAGTCAATAGACCAAAATGCCTGTCATGATCTTTCTTTGGCACTAGGTCAGGCCTCTCAATTGGTAAGAAATATTATGGAAGGCCTTATCTGTACCGTTGGTGGGAGGGGGGAGAGATTTAATAACCATTAAAGTTTTAGGATTAAGGAAATATTTGGAAACCAAAGGCAGAGAAAAGTAGCATCAGACTCCTTTCTGTCCAACCCCATGTTGTCTATTCAGAATGCACTGACGCCAATGAATCCAGCTGGTGAAGAACTCACAGTATAGCTTATCTGAAGAATCTATTAGTGTTATTAGCTAAAAACTCAAGCCCAAGTAAAATGCTTTTGGTGTAACTCCGTATCATTTCCTTCCAGTAGGAGAAATTACAAGAAAACAAGAAAATATGACCTTAAAACAGGTTTTTACCTGAAATCCTGGCCAACCAGCAGGGAAGCTCGATGCTCTCGTTTCCTGTCTAAGATGACAGCACAGCAATACGGAAAGCACAATCTAGAAGAGAACAGGGAAAAAACAACCTCACCATTGTAACGCTATCCTTTTCAGCCAAGAAGACAAAACAAACTATAACAGTTTTAATACTTGTGTCTAAGGAACTGTAACTCATATATTCATATAAAATTTTTGTAGTCTAAATTCTCAGGCCAGTTTCTCTCTCTTTCATCGCGACCTCAAGGTGATTACAATTCTTGCAGGGTACCTTTGTTCTACAAATGGAAAACATACTCTGACATCTTTGAATAGTCAAACCAAACAAGTTTTGCTTTTTCATAATTCACATTGTTATCTGATAACAATCTAGCATGAATGTGGCTGCTCCAACACATAAAAAAAAAAAAATTAAGGCAAAAAGAAGCAAGCCTCCACAATCCTAACTTATCCATTACACAGTCAAATAGGGTACACCACCTTTTGTTGTTTGTACAACTTGCATTACTTGCCACTATCTCTTCTTCATGTAGGAGCTTTAATTTGAGGGTTAGAGAATCAATTGTTTATTTTGATAATGTCTCCCTACTACTTCACATGTAGTGCGCTGTTTCATTTGATTTTATCTCTATATGTAAGGATAAAATAGTTAACTCCAAAGCCTTTATAAAAACATTTCTACAAAGATATATCCAGAGCTCTGTATTTCTTTGCCTTTTAAGTTGTGTTCCTCTTCAAATGCTGGGGAGTTGTAGAAACAGCAGCTCAAGTTCCAATGACTTGTGCAGGCAATACTAATAGCAAAGCCGTAACAGCCATTTCTACATTACATTAAAAAAAAGAAGCAAGAAAAAGTAAAAAAGAAAAAAGTCCCCAAATGCTGGACAAACTTTAGATTCCATCAATGACTTCTTTTTTTTTTTTTTTTAAACAAAAGAAATTGCCCATGGAAAGTCAAGGGACATTTCTCAAGTGCCTCCAATAAAACTGAAGTGATGAGCAAATTATGAAAATGTTCGTTGCCAATACTTGAACCAAAGCCAAACCCTTTTCCCCAGCTTGTAAAGTCTATTGCAGAAAGTTCCTCATATATTTAGCATTCCCATTCATTGCTAAGAGCAAGACATAACTACCAATAATTAAATTCAAGTTAAGTCCCAGACTCCCATTTTCACAGCCCAAAAACCTCGGGCTGAAGTAACTAACAACTTACATTAGACATCCTTACTACTGAATTAAATGAGAAGTAATACGTTCTTCCAAAAGCAGCAGCTTATTTTCAAATAAAAAAAAAATATTGAAAATCAAGTGACACCAGAGTCATGGATGCATGAAGAGTTAGACTGAGGCAAGCAGAACAACATACACACTATCAGTAATGCTGTACTGAGCGCTACTAACCTCAAAACTTATTCATCACCTACAGAATAAATCTCCCAGCAGGATGCCCCAACGGCAGCTTGGGGTTCCCCAAAATGTCAGCAGCTGGGGAAGGGTAGGATTAGCAGGCAGTGCCATTTATTTCTACAGAATTCACCTGGGGCCCTTCAATGCTCATCAGGAGACTGACAGACTCAGAGCCTACCACAGTAAGCCAGAAACCTGTTTCTGCACCTTTGTGCAGCTCATACGCACCATAAAAACCTGCAACTAGACCTCAGTCTGTGATGAGAGGCAAGACCAAGGCCCAGAAGGATTCCTCTCATATCTTGTTATAGCTGTGGGACATGCCCCAGGAGCACAGACAGCAGAAGATTCACATACTTAAAAGTTCCAGGAAGAGTCATCCAATACTTTTCTTTAACAGGTAAACTGCCAGGAAGTAAAAATGGCTTTCTCAGGGGGAGTCAGCAAAGAGATTTTCCAATTCCCAGTTTTCTTCTGTATGTATCAGGCTATGCTTCCTTTATTGTCAGTAATAGTTGAGTTCAACTTTTCTTGTTCTAGTTTATATTTACATTTTACATTCTGTTTGGTTATTACAAAACTCTTTTGCCATACAATGGAAATACTGCAGTTTAGAGATAGAGCTTTGAAAAAGTATTAATGCTTGACTTCATTTCCTGCTTTTCTAATACTAAAGCAATACTTAAACGATTGCTAAAAGGTGACATTTTATACAGCTTATGAAAACGCAATTAAATACTTTCACTCATAATGACCAGAATAGACATCAAAGCAATGACAAATGAAGATATGCAGAATGAATCCAGAATGTTCCCATCTATTCTTCATATCACTATAGCAAATTCCTTTGTCTCTAATGTCTATTTCAAGACATATTGTTTGCCAATACAGAAAACATGCAACAACTGAAACAGACTATTTAGTAAACTTAAGAAGAAAAAAAAAAAAAACCAAAACAACCAACCAGCTATCATAGACACAAAACAGTTACTTTTTCCCTGTAAGAAAGTGTATGACAAATAGGCCAAATTATTACCATTTTTCACATGCATTTATTTTAAATGCAAGCACCTGGTGCACTGAATCACCTACCAGCTCTTCTATCACACCAAGGCATCAGCCTGGCCCTATGCAGCTTGATCTTATCATTAACTGCTCCTTTTCCAAGATCTGAAATGAAAATATGGCTCCAAGACATTTAATTTAGGAGGAATGGTATTCTGTTAATGAATACACTGAAAAGTACAGAGGAGTCACTGTGCTCAGGGGTTTTTTTGGGTTTTGTCTGTTTTGGGTTTCTTGTTTTGGTTTTATTTGGCTGGATTTTTTTGTAGGCAAAACCTAGAAAGGATCTGTAAATCCATAAATCAATCTCTCTCTCTCCTGGCACAGGAGACTGTATCTTTTGGGAGTCTTAATATGAGACGTGTGGGTTGGTTTGACACATATATCCCCCCACAAAGAAATATCTTTTCCTTAAGAACATCATGCAAATCACTTTTGACCAGCACAGGTCTGTGTTGAACAGGGTCTTAATGCTAAAACATTACGTGCTCTGCAAAAACTCTGGCCCTGCTTTTATGCTGAACTGCTGGTGATTTGACTTGTAATGGTTATCTCCTCCAAGGGGATTCATCATGGTGAACACGAATGTAAAGAAGCATTTCTGGCAGCATCAATGGGATGACAGACCTATAAAGGTAATAAAAGATGCAGCTCTGTTCTCAGCCCACCAGTTTAATCCCCATTGTCCATTTACTACTTTAAAGAGCACTGGGAGATAGCATTTGCTTGTGAGGAGGAGGGGAGGAACGAAACACTAGTCAAAGACTGACTGAAACCTCCTTCTGTCTGCAGACGCTGAAAGGATCAGTGCAGGATTTTAGGGAGGTTCTACCCTTCACAGGCGCAGATGATGGGGGAAAGGAGTGAGATGAGAGAAGCCATATCCCCTTATTAAAATAAACTTACCTGAACTTATAATCTCTTGACTTTCCAATGCCTTCATGAAAAAGGCAGCTAAACTCTATGAAAGTCACTATCTTTTGGGGGTTTTGGAGGGGGGTGGAGGGAGCACATCAAAGAAACAAGTTCAGAAAGTCAGAATGTAATCTTGTATCAATTTACTGGGTCTACCTGAGATGGAGTTAATTTTCCTCACAGTAGTGCATATGGAGCTGTGTTTTGAATTTGTGACTAAGACAGTGCTGAAAACACATCAGTGTCTTGGCTATTGCTGAGCAGTACTTGCACAGCATCAAGGCTTTCTCTTTTACCTCCGCTCTGTCCCTCCCAGCCAGCAGGTCAGGGGTGGGCAAGAAGTTGGGATGGGACACAACCGAGGCAGCTGACCCAGATCAACCAAAGGGATATTCCATGCCATATAATGTCATACTCAAGAATAAAATCTAAGGGGAAGGCGGCTTTGGGGGGGGTAGCCATTGCTCAGAGACTGGCTGGGCATCAGCCTACTTGTGGGAGGTGGTGACTGCCTTTGCATCACTTTCGGGTTTTTGTTTGTTTGTTTCTCTTCCTTTTTCCTTCACTTCTTAAACTATCTTTATCTTGACCCGCACATTTTCTCAATTTTGCTTGATTCTCTCCCTCATGCTGCTGGGGGGGAGTGAGCGAGCAACCGGGTGATGGTTTAGCTGCTGACTGGGGTCAACCAAGCATAATCAAATATTAGGGAAAATATTCTTTAAAGCGGTATCCAAAGTACTATTCCAGCTATTTTCCTCCAATGAGTAAGGTGAAGGGAGAAATAAGGAGGCTAATGTGGCACCGATAGCACTGAATTTAGAGTCCAATTTTAATAAAATGCATTATTCAAATTAATGAGATTTAAGACAGTCATTTAAATTCAAGAACAGAAATTTAATAGCAGATGTTAACTGAGTTCTATTGTTGAAATGAATTTGTGTGAAAGAGATGAGACGTACAAGAGTAAAAGTGGGAACGGTGTTCTGTGGCATAGAAGTAACCTCTGACCCATCCTATACAGCTGCAGTAAGAAACCGGAAATTTTGCACATGCACAGACATGAGTGAAAAATACACACCTGCAATTGTAACAAAGAGGAACATGCAAGAAAACGTCTTCCTATAAAATGTCACAAACCTAACAAGTTTCTCAAAGGGACTGGATATTTACAGGGATGGCAAAAATAGCAGGAGTTACTGTACTTGGTAAATACACTTTTTGGGATATCACATCTAAAGATTATAGTAGGTTCATACTGCCAGTGATAGTCATGTAACCACTGCTCTTGCAGAATACAGTCTAGCAAGATCAGAGGTAGGTAGCAAAAGCCATCCATGCTGCACTGATGATACTACTATTAAAGGCTGGAAAAAAATCATTTAAAGCCTGTTAAAGCTTTGTCTTTTTAACTGCAGTATGCTTATACTACATCAATCTCTATTAGTCAGGCCTCGTCTTTATTATCAAGCCTTCTAGTCCCATATAGAACCATAGAATAGTTTGGGTTGGAAGGGACCTCTAATGGTCATCTAGTCCAACCCCCCTGCTGTGGGCAGGGACATCTTCCACTAGATCAGGTTGCTCAGAGCCCCGTCCAGCCTGACCTTGAATGTTTCCAGGGATGGAGCGTCTACCACCGCTCTGGGCAACCTGTTCCACTGCTTCACCACCCTCAGTGTAAAAAATTTCCTATATCTAGTCTATATCCACCCTCTTTTAGTTTAAAGCCATTCCCCCTTGTCCTGTCGCAACAGGCCCTGCTAAAAGGTTTGTCCCCATCTTTCTTATAAGCCCCCTTTAAGAACGGATAGGCTGCAATAAGGTCTCCTCGAAGTCTTCTCCTCTCCAGGCTGAAAAACCCCAACTACCTCAGCCTTTCTTCATAGCAGAGGTGTTCCATCCCCCTGGTCATTTTTGTGGCCCTCTTCCGGACCCACTCCAACAGGTCCTCTAACAAAACCGTAGAAATGGAGGTGATCCTAATTGTCATTGTATTTCGCCCCAATCAGCAACATGAGGTCAAATGCTACTAAAGTGAAAACTTCTGTAGCAACCAGGTCTTCCACTTGTGCAACTTCCTTGTTTTCTATAGGATTTTCATTCAAATTATTGAGACTACTTTAATAATAAGAAAATAAATTATATGTGGGGTGCTGGGACAGATTATCCCACAGCTACTGATAAGCATAACATCTTCATTGCAAGAAAGTACATGTGTGTTGGGGGGGGGTAAACATGGAAACCCCACTGTTTCTTAACGTTGATTTTGGCTCCTGTTGTACTCACACAATAAACAGTATATCACACCATTTAGGAAAAAATCAAAGCTGACACCATAAGGGGAAAGGTCAGCTTTTCTGCCTTTCCTCTTGCACCACTGATCCATTCAACAGCCCAGCAGGTAGAACACAATCTTTCTTTCTACCTTGCTAGAGTTCTTAGATAGAAAAGAGGAGCTTCTTGTTTTACATCTTTCTTCACCTATTTTAATGAAACAAAGCAAACAAAAAAGCCACCATGCAATCTCAGTGAAGGGAAGCATTACCTAAAAACAGCAATGCAAAGCATGAAGGTGTGTTGGAGAGACAAAGTTACTGAATCTTACAATGAGAAGGTGGTCCAAAAAAACAAACTGATTGGGAGACCTTCAGTTTTGTTAAGAAACTAAGTTAAAAGGCACTGGGTAAAAGGGAAGGACTAAGAAAAACAAAAAGAAGATCACCGAATGCATTTGGTAGGAGGAGTAAATGTTTTGCAAATGAGCAGAATTTCACACAGTCCCAAAGAGGTCAACGTAACCACTCAGAACGCTGCAAAGTGAAGCAGCTCACAACACAGACATAACAACCAAACTTTCCAGAGAGGAGAAAAGACTACTCAACTCATACATATTTTCCCTGTGGTATATACAGAGGAAGCAGAGAAGAGACCAGTGCCTTTACAAAGTCTGCCACCAGCAAAATTTATGCATAGAATTACTCTGTCTCTCAATTCAGTCAACTCCTACCCCTGTAATTACTCATGTTTAAATGAACAATAATCTGGCTTGAAAGACACAGAAGGAAAAAGTTTCAATTTTGTTTCACATATGTCATTTCAAGTGATAACATGGAATAGCAACTGCAGAATGTCGGTTACCTACGGAAAGAAACAGAAAGACTGAGTTGTAGTATAGGCAATCACTCTCTTCCTTCTTCCCTAACTCATGTTCTTCCTTCTGCCAATTGTATGGGTTTTTTCAATCAATAACTTAATTGAAACTTCTATAATAATATTACCATATTCGTTGCTAATTTTGCAAGGCCACAACTATATCCAGGGCTGTGCGTACAGTTATCATTGCTATCATTTGACTTTATCCAGCCTATAGCATTAATAATGCAGATAAACTTAACCAAGACCCATAATTCCTTCATCCACTGCAATAAAGCAAATGGTGCATTTACAGTTTGTCTGGAGCATTAATATAGTAAAAATGTCAAGAGCAGAGTTTTCTTCCAATTAAACAGACAGAAGAAAGCTTTCTATTTTTAATTACTCTTTTATATCTCTGATTGAAAAACAGAGCTGGAAATCAGTTCTGGAAACAGAATCAGCCTAATGAAGAAAAAAAAAAAATCCTTAACAGCCATTGTCTTCATTCAGTCTCATCATATCCAAACTGGATTCTCCACCATTTTTCACTTTTACTTTGAACAGCAAAACAGACCACTGATGAAAGAGGATTTATCCAATTATTATGAGCAAAGTAGCTTTAACTTCCTTTAGATATCCACTAACAAGATATAAAATGACACTTCCCGGACACATCACCAGCACAATGGGGCCTTTATTGATTTTCATATCATGTTCTTCAGTCTGAGATGACTCTCTTGAGGACTCTGCTTCCCAGCAGGAAAAAAAATTGCCTTTTCTGTGTTTGAATTCAGATCTATTAACGTATCCCTTGCTGGAGACGGTGTCATTTTAGTTCTTTCCCTCTGTTGTTGATGTGTCTACGCCTTGCTTGCTCAGTGTCCTAATGGATCCCAGGGTTAGAGGTCAAAGTATGAAAACAAGAAATGAAATTGCTCAGCTTCGGAATCAATAAGAAAAAGACTCTTAACAATCTTTCTAAGGGTAAAATGTGCAACCAATGAGGTGTGATAAGTGTGTTCAATCTTCTGCCAAAGCTGTAAATAGAGTATCAAATCCAAAAGAAGTTACACACCAAAAATAAAGATGAAAAAGAGTTAATATTATTGTTCAGCTTGCATTATTGCCATCAGGAAATTTACAGCTGAAGGAACAGATATTATTCATTTGTCATTATGAAGGTTTCTGAGGTGCAATGCTGACATCTCTTCACTATACAATTTGAAAGGCTAAAAGACAATTTCAGTAGTCAAATTACTTCTGAGAGGTAAGATTTCACAGATCAGGACAAGTTAACTTTGGTCATATGTCTGCATTTACCCATGACTGCATATTCAATCTGGGAAAAAGAAACAGTGACACGAACTCTTGGAATTGGCAGGAAGAAGCCACAGGGTTCCCACAGCCTTTACTTGAATTTGAAAAGTATAGCAGATTAGCTATGTATGTGCAGTCTCTGGCTTGCACAAAAGTATTAATTTGAAGAAACATTTTGATTTTGTAATACAGAAACAGCTATATAAAAATACAACACCTGATGTTTTGTACTGCCTAGCTTTATTTAATATAGCACTTAACAGCCAACATTTACTGAGCTTAGATCACCAGAAGATGGAAAAGGGAAAGTTAAAAGGCCCAAAATAATTGTATGGCTCAATTTTTACCAGTCTATCTTTGTAAAAGACATAAAATATAATTGCATGAAAGTTCTGACAGGAGCTAACTCCAGTTACAAAATGAGGAAATCGCTTGACAGCTAAAGAAATAAATTTTAATAACAGACATTATGCATACTGAAAACAAAGCTCTCAAACCTGATCCCTACTACCTTCACCTTTATGTAAATTCACTCCTCTGTACAAAGGTATATGAGAGCATCAACATCTGGCCCAATAGGTTTAACTACCCTTTGTTCCCCATAAAAAATAGCTGTCCTGCATTTTAAAGGCATGGTGTGCACACAATCTACATTAGACGGTCTTGCTTGATCTTAGTCTCCAATTCTTCAGCACATTACAACCCGGGCCACATGAGTGTTCCTCCTTGTCAACCGGGAGAAAAGATCTGCTGCAGCATCCATAACCATCTAATACAGCAGAATATCAGAGGCTTCATTTTTGGGGGTTAAAGGGAAGATCACATCCACATGGACACCCAATGACAGTTTACATGTATTCACAGAAATGACTGACAGATTTTTTTCAGTTACCTCAACATTTAATGACAGCAAAATTCATGCAACCTATGGGCAGCTGTAT
This sequence comes from Aptenodytes forsteri, assembly GCF_000699145.1. Taxonomy (NCBI): domain Eukaryota; kingdom Metazoa; phylum Chordata; class Aves; order Sphenisciformes; family Spheniscidae; genus Aptenodytes; species Aptenodytes forsteri. Next base: position 1,601,708 of record NW_008794854.1, on the reverse strand, counting down.
GCCTTGTTCTTTTCCATAGTACATTTAAAATAGTATACAACTAAGAAAGTGACAAAAACATCAGTTCTCATCTCCATGAGCTGCATCTCTATCCTGCATTTTTAGGAAGAAGGAGAGGCTGGGAGGAGTCAGCTGGTCTTAGGATACAATAAGGAGTGGAGAGAGAAGGGTGGACTGGAAGCAATGTGGATACAGTTCATCACTAAGCTATAAGAGAGTCCTGCACAGAACCCTGAAAACCAGCATGGCAAAAAACAGTTAAGCACAATCTTTGCCTCTCCACTGCTCAGGAGTAGTGGCCCACAGCCCAGTGTTCTTCACCCCATCCTCAGGATGTTGTTGTGTTCTTTGCTTGCCTGCCTGTGACCACAAGCAGACAATCTGGTAGACAGAGCACAAGGAATGTTCTGTGCACATTCCTGCCTCCCTGGCAAGATTAACAAAGGACATAATACACAAACTGTCCAGAGAGGAAAAAACAACCCTTCCCTCATCTGCCTCTCTTACCTGAAGTAACGCAGCCACCAAGATCAGTGCTATAAGAAATCAGGCTCGCAACCTTATCATGAAGGCATCTGTTTTGTAACTTGACATACATGCACCTGTACGGTTCCGCTCCCCACCCCACTATCTACTCAATCAAGTGTAGCAGGTCATTACAAAGGAAGTCCATAGTAAACCAAGATAATGTGACATGTAACAGTGTAACTGTCTATGAATAGATACAAACATAACACCAGATACAAACATAAATACCATAATTTAAATGCCCATTTGCCTCACACAAATGCCATGCCATACATCCAATCACACTGTAACCCAACACTGACAACCTAGAAGAGCCAGTCACCATGGTAAAAAAGAAAAAAAATATATCAAGAGAAGAAATTTACCACCAAAATTAGGGGAGCTGTCTGTTTTTCTCCCATAGTGCTTGAGCGGGGTTTTTTTGTACTCAACTGATTACCTACACTGCCTACACTGAATGTTTCTATGTGATTCATTTTGCATTTTCTTGGTGGACCACAGGCATCTTGCAGATTTCGTTGTGAAACTCCTAGTTTCTTAAAACAAAAGATCTTCATCTCAAAATTGCACTGCCTTCCTTATAAACATGTGGACAAGGCACACTGGTCTCTTTACATATAATTCAGAGCCAGTGATTTGTAGGGACTTTAGTCTCCTCAGCCCTCCAGCTATCATTAGTAATCCTTTATCACCTGCAAACACTTTCTTCCATAGTGTAATGTGGTACACCAGCAGGGTCTCTCTCTCTGACCCTGGTCTGATTCTCCGTAGGCCAGGGAACATCTTTGTAGCACAGGCTCTAAATTTAATTTCTAAGTGACTGAATTCCTTGGACCAAAAGAAAAGCTTTGTATGAATTCATATGTGCCCTACAGGGCACAGACCTCATACTGACCCACCATCTATGTTACTTATACAGAAGCATAGTTGGCCTTACAAAGACGCATTTTTAGTAACTCAGTTGAAGGTCTACTGTGTTATTAGCACCAAATGATTAATTAAGCATATCCATACATTATATGTCATTGACATTTGCTAGGACATCTATGACTTGCTTGAGGGGATATTTTGCCATTCACTTCTGCTGGCAAGATGCCTGCTGAGCGAAGACAATCCAAGTTTTGGCCGGGATGGTGTACAGAATGTGCACACAGCAAGAACTCTGCAACAATGACTTGGCCAATTGATTAGATCTGAGTGCTGACCAGCAGGTGTCTTTTTCGTGTGCTTTGAACGGCTTTCCATAAAGCCTTGTACTTTACCGTAGCTGGATGCAGTCATACATCAGCATGTCAGGATTTTTTGCTGCAAGATGAAAGCATCACTCATTTACAGATTTCAGAAGTACAGCTCCCCATGCCTCAAATTTTAGATATTTCCTCAGGACATCTCCCAAAAATTAACAAGTTACAAAATAAAAGACAACAGGAATCTACTCGTTTGAGTCCACTTTGATGAGGCAAGTGAAAACCAGTTTGATCTGGGGCTTTTCCTCCATTTTCCTTCCTGTTTTACAACTGAAGGACCAGAGGAGTGCTGGCATACCAGTCAACTCTTCACTGAAAACTGTCATTGGGCATCTGAAAACCAGCCTTATGTTTCTCTGTTGTACCAATAGCTTTCAGAAAACCGAACTACTGATGTATACTTCTCTCACGCTCTTCTGACATAGTTTGTCAAGTTTGTCAAAAGGCTTAAGGCAAAACCTTACTGTGAAGAGGACCCATGGCGTGTCAGCTCATCCCTGAAGTTTATTGAAGTCTTTCTTGATCCCCATGACACAAACTTCCTGTTCAAGTCCATGAAAGACCTTTCAGTAGTATATAACATGCAAAAACACAGAAAATTTAATTCGTCTTCAGTGAAAGTTCAGGAAATTCAACAGTCCAGGCATTCGCTGTTTGTAGCAGTACATTAGCAAAAATAACTTTTTATGCAACATGATTTTAAAAATACCAGCAACATACCCCCCACCCAAATTAGAGTTTGGAATATATGACTGAAATTACTATGGATAGAGAGGCATTATCTGGAATTGGCATTGTCCTGGTTTCGGCAGGGATAGAGTTAATTTCCTTCCTAGTAGCTGGTACAGTGCTGTGGTTTGGATTTAGGATGAGAACAAAGTTGATAACACACC
>NW_008794854.1:1582815-1598568 GCF_000699145.1 Aptenodytes forsteri | reverse complement strand
CAGCTGTAATTGCTGTACCTTTATAATGACAGCACTTCCAATAAAAGGAGCCACAGTATTCTCAGTCCCATAACAATACCAAAATCCCAGAAGCAAACCAAATTTCCACTCTAGCTCCAGATGATTTCAATTACACAATTGTCTGTTCACACCTTAGTCTGATAAATTTGGTTTCTCTGTAAAGGCACCACTTGAAAAAACACTCACTTTGTCTATGCAGAAAAGACCTTCCATGTGATAAATTGACATTTTGTAAATGATAAAAGGAAACATGCTTTCACTCAACATGTAGTTCGAACTCCCTGATACAGAAACAAGAGTTTACTATTATTTAAAAGGGAATGACACACAGAAGTAACTAAACTACCCAGAGTTACAACTGATGCTAAACGTATTTTGTGGATGGATCAGTAAACGCTTCCCACATCACATGACAAATCCATGCCTACTTATGAGAGATCCAAGTGAGATATAAGCACAGAGGTAGCTTTATCTTACATCTTTGTGATTTTTTTTTTTTTTAATCTTTCTTCATAAATGTAGTACTAGCCACTACCAAAGACAGAGCACTAAGCCAAGCTAACTTTGACTGTTGCCCTGTATGCAAATCGTCATGATCTGAAGTTAGGGACATCCTCAAGGTATTTGCAAGATGCAAATCAGATCAGAAAGTAGTTCACATAAAAAGTGAGACAGTTGTTCAGGAAGAGGTTGGCAGCTTTGTCAGTAGCACTGACCACCTTTGCACAGTCACGTACTTTACCTTTTGTTTAAAGCCTCAAGTGCTAGAGTACCTTCATAGGAGGAACATGGCACTAAGGCAAACTCCAAAAGAAGGAATCTGCAGTGAAGTAAGAAGTTTTACTGATCAGATTAAGTTCTCTGAAGTGTTAGCATAAAAATACTTTACAACAGAGCAAGTACACCAGTATTTTATGAGCAAGGTAGTTTGTACCATTGAAGTTGCAACAGTAATTACAGTATACACTTCTCTAAGGTAAGCACAGCCATCATCTGTGGGCTGAATAAACAAGCCATTACTCAGGATCATCTCAAGGCTTCTCAGTCCTGCACAGACAACGGAGTCCTTCCAAGGAAACTGTTCTCTTCCTTGAGGAGGTAAAATTCAGCTTTGGCACAGGCAGCAGAAAAAGGGAAAGAGTCAGAGGGGGCTGACAATGTTCACTGGCCACCAGGGAAATGGAAGTAGATGGGGCCAGAGTAGAAAGGGTGTAAGACTGGAAACAAAAGCTCAGACAAGAGCTGCAAAGTACAAAACTGCTGCTCAAGATATGCAAAAAAGTAGGAGGATAGTGACCACTGCTCCACACACTGAGTTCCCCAGTAGCAGCAGAGGTCCTGCAAGCATGAGACTGGCATTCTGGGCTGTGACACTGGCAAACTTAACACCACCAGAAGAAGCCAGCTACAAAGTTTCCATGCAACTCTGACCCTGCTCTTACTCTGCCTCTTTTTAACCAGTAATGTAGTAGCCATTTCCCTCCCCTCTTCTCAAATGGAGATTATACTCAGGTGCATTTGAGAACTGAATTTTACACAGCTTTTCAATACTACTGGGGGAAAAAAAAAAAGGAAAAGAAAATTAAGCTAAAAAACTTAACTTTGACAGGCACATCAAGGACTTGTAATCTTCCAAGTAATCACTTCTGTTTCTGTCTCAGACACCAAGCACAAGCAGCACTGAACCACAGAGTCTGAAACGCACAAGCCTAAAGAAGCTGAGAGCTTTTGACCCATCTCTTCCTCATGTAATTGTCACCTTTGAGTCTGGCTCTAACTCCAACTTCCAGTTTAAGATCTGGGCAGTCTCGCTACTCACTCAAAATATGTCCCTGGCTTGACACAAGCTACTGTCCAAAAAACACTGGAAAGTACTATCTGGAATATCATTATAAATACAGCCAGAAGTATTTCTACCAACACAGAAGGCTGAAAATATCCTTGAGGTTACAGTTTCCGTAACTAACTGAATCACATCAGCAGTCTTATTTATAAGCTGAGAAAGGATTTAGAAATGCTTGACCTTCAGGAGTCAAAGAAAGATGCAGCTGTCCTCGTTACCATTTGAAACTTCACTGCCACTTGCTGAGGCAGATTTAATGCATCCTCCTAGCTTATCAGCAGAAATGGTAAATAGTCCACATTAATCAGAACATACCCATCTCATCTCAGTCTTTTGGGGATGAAGGTCCATTAGGGAATCAAAACCAGATAAAGCAGAACTTCAATTACTTGAAGCTTCTACTCCGATTCTGCCTGAATTATCCTTGTGTTCCTCATAGAAAAAAGGTGGAGGAAGTGAATTATTTTCTGAGATATTCCCATTAACAAACAAAAGCAGCACAATACATCCCCATTTCCTTATCCAATTTTTAAAGCACATAAGGGCAGGCAGATGCCAACAGGACTGACAACTCAGTGTTTCCTGGATTTTCAGCAAACAAACACAGCTCTTTACTCTGCACTTCTAAGATCAGAACAGGTGAAGGTACTTTTCGGTAAGTTAAGCAAGAAGAAAAAATACAAGGGTTTCCAGCTTTTACTCCATGTCTTTTTGAATGAATTTAACAACGATTCTAATTCCCAGTTCTCAAAATTAGCTGAAGTTTAGAACATAAGCAGCCTAGATGTGGTATGTACACAAGCCATTATCAAAGATGTAGCAAGCTCCTAATATAACAACTAGTCTGAATCTCAGTGACCTGGCACTGAAGATCAGGGCAAACACTTACAATGCAAGCACATTATAGTGGGGTTTTTTCCTGATCATAAGACTTTAAGCATAAGTAAGATTTCATCAATGCACATTTCCCAAGAAACTGTAACTACATTATTTCAGAAAACTCAGTGCAGGCATACAATATTGTTTTAGGCAGGCAGAAAACGGTTGGAAAACCATGGACTTAAGTTCCTTGCATCTCATATGTTTTTACTTGCAACAATGCAGTACAATAAGGACTACAGAACACTCCTTTTCACATTTAAAAAACCTTTAATAAAAATATATAGTTTGGCTTCTCTCCCTGTACCTGATAACTTTCTGCAATTCTTACTCATATCCCTCCTATCTTACTCAAGCAAAAGTCCAGATAAGCTCAGCTGAAACCCTCCAGGCTAAGATACTCTTATGACCCATAATGAAGCAGCAAAACATGGGAGAAAAAGCATGGAAATAAAAAGACTAGTTGTGTGTGATATTGTCTGTAGAATCATACTCTCACTTTAACCACCACTCACTGCTTCCCAGATGCTAAGTAAACGGCAAGGAGCCAAATTCTAAAGAAAGTCATATTAAGTGACTCCATGCAGCCACTCAGCATTCAGAGTAGCGACACGTTCATTTCTTACATGTCATGAAATGCTGTGAATGCTTGTGGTAAGTATCAGTATTCGTTTGTACTAAATCCAAAATAGTAAAGCTCATTTCCACAGAAACTCATTACAACACATATCACAACCATTGCAACATTTCTTGATAGGAACAAAATTAATTTCTGTCCCCTCCCAGAGGGGAGGAACGATTCCTGGAAACAGTCACAATGTAAGAAATTCTCCAAAAAGCCTAACAGCATGTCAGTTACAACTTACCCAGCAGTTCACATGCTTCCTCAAAAGTATAACTTCTTCAAAAGGATACAATATGCAACTTTCAAACTGCTTTTTTTTAATTGATATTTCTGAACAGCAAGGATAACAGAGGCCTACCTCTAAAAAAAAAAAAAATCACCAGTTGTCTCAGACTCAATCTAGTTTGAAGAGGCTGACATCATGTAAATCCATCCAGAAGGAGACATAGTAAAGCCACATCAAGTAACACTGTGATCTCATAAAATATTGTACATGAGTATACACAGTACACATTGAGAAAAAGTATTTCTTTACAAATGCTCTTTTCCTTACAGCGGGAAACAATCATGATCGCATCTTACAAAGTGTTCTGCTTTGCACAGAAAGCATTTATGGAAAAGACAAATGCATGTATTTGATTGTGAGTTCTGTCATTCAAAAATCACAGGAAAAAAAATGCTATCATCTGAATCTCCAGCTTGTAATGTGCAATTTAAATTTCCATCACTAGACTCTTTGTGAAATCATAAACCTCAAGACTGATCACACCTGAGGAAGGACATATCCATTATCAACAGAGTTTTGCTCTACCACTATGGATCCAGGCACTGAGAGGAAAAACTCAAGAACGTAAGCCTGGGGCAAGTAGCATTTATGGTGCTGCATGCAAAAGCAGATTGCACACTGGAAGGCAGCACTTGGGAGCGTGACAAATTTAGCCATTTACATCCAGAAAGTAAATCTGTCATTCTTGGAAGAAAGCTAAGCTGTTTTCAGAGCTTGCTTTTTGTATTTGCAGGGCTGTTCTTCAGGTTTTGTTTGCTTATAGTTTGCTGTTCTTTTTTAGGCTGTGACAGTTTTACTTGCAAAGGGTTAATCATGTGTCCCCAGCCTATACTGAAACAGTTATGGCCACTATTACCAGTTATAGATGTTTCTGCCTATTACTTATCTGGCCACTGCAGGTGAAACAGGGTGCACAGAGTATAAAATTGTTTTGGTTTTAATCCTCTGTATTTAACAAAGATACAGCCTCAACACCCAAAAGAGTCTGGATACTCAAATGGATGGAGATGGAAGCAACTACAGTTTTCCTGCCTTCCTTAGAGCAGAGCTGTATGGCAGAACATACAAGTGAGACGGGGCAGAAGCTGCACTCTGCCTTTTGAGGAATTCTGCCCCTCTACAGAGACTGCCTCTGGAAGCATCCCTACATATAGTGCTTCTGTACTCCTTATGGCTTTGGAGCCATCATCACCAAGTCTCCCGATGGATGACTAGAGCCTGGAAAAAATATTTATTGAGAGCAATTTATCTGACAAATATTGACATTTGCTTCAAATTCCTTTCAGCAGTTCATTATTCGACCAGCTCCACAGACTGTACAAATTCAGCAAATAACTCTTTTAACATGTTCTTTTCACAACTCCTGAACTCCTGTTTAGGAATAGTTTTTATTATTTGACAAGCACTCCTGTCAAGCAAGTATTTTGTCCCCACCTTTGGTGTAGTAGTACTACAAAAGCAGAGGGAAGAGGACACATGACTGCAGGTCTGCAGGACGTCTCCATTTCATATTCAGGAAGGGCTATAAAACCTTGTAAGGCTGTAAGCAAGCACCAGAGATACTGATGCAGAAGTGCTCTAGCTAAAATGAAGACCACAGGGCAAGTTTTGATGTAGGATCCACTAGCCAAAACCAACCTCTGTCATCATTCACACAGAACAAAGGAACAGTCACTATTCTCCACTCAAAGATGATGCGCTTGTGTTGCAAACTTACAGCCTGCTTCCAACCTGGAAGTGGATTCCATCAAACACATCAACCTACGGGACTGTTCAGGTTGTATAGACCTAGGGCCTGAACATAACATAAATTCAATCCCTGCCTCTACTGGGAGATACATAATGAATCCGATTCTACACTCTTACCCCTTGTGTCATCACTTATCATGGTACCAAGTGTGAGCAACATGCAAGCGACAAAATAGAACAGCTTTTTAAAACAGTCATATAAGATCAAGCAACTACAAAAGCAGCAGGTGAGTAGAGCATTTGCACCACTATTTTTAGCAGGGAGTTTCTCCCTGATGTCACAAGGAGATGCTATCAGAGTAAACAAGAAGTAAGCACGCTTTTCACTACGGATATCCAAGATCGACTATTGTATACTGTAGAGAAAAAATTAAAAGGCTAAATATAAAAACTGAAAGCAAACTTACTGTTTTGTATTGTTCTGCTCTTTCGCCACTTCACCACTACAACTCTAATGTAAAGAATAACTGGAAAGGCAGAGACACACATTTTTCTGGGTTGTTACTTCCTCCACCCCTCCTTGTAACAAGTCAGCAAAAACAAACTGGTGTACCAGCATACAAACTAAAGCACTCTTTTCTTGTACTTTCAAGTTCAACCCTTTTTGCCTGAGGAATTCTCTTGGCTCACGGGTTTGATATCAGCCCTTGATTGTGTTTTGATGTTTCTGCAGATCTACAATTGAGTTCAATTCTCAGCAGCCAAAACAGACATTTGTCATCCTGTATGCATCAAATTTCCTGTGGCACACTGCCCACTTAGTCATGCAGGCAAGGGGAGCTTTGACAAAGCAAGGGGCTCTCTGCAAGCCACTGTGACCTAGCATGTGTGGAGTCACATGTAATTACCATTACTTATACGGCTCACTCAAGGCTTCCTGGTGTTGCTGCACACCAGTTCAACCACGCCAGAGTGTTTGAGTAAATATTTGCACGCAACAAGGAGCTGTTGAGAGGGTTTTGTCTACAGCCACAGCCTCCAGTACATTAAATATTCAGCACATGAAATGTCTCCACTGATGCAGAGTGGTGGGTTTTCACTCTGATTTGATTAGCAGTGATGATTCTTTCATGAGGTGTGACTGTCTGTCTAGATTAGCATCAGCCCAGATTCCACGCAACAGTCACGGAAAAAAGGAGATGGGAAAAGAACAGTCTGACACGTTACAAGGGTTACTTTGCAGAGTCTCTATCATTTCTGAGATTTCTTGTTTAAAAGAAAATGCTGGAGCCTAAATCTTAATTTAAAAAAGCATTACTATGTAGAACTCTAAATTTAAACACAAATGCAAAACTCAAATCTCAATACTAGCAAGAGTTAACTAGAAAAAAAAAACCAACAACACAGAATTAACTCAGGGAATGTCTTAACATGCCACAAAAGAGACATCAATTCTTTACCCATAATAAGCTAGAAATGTTACACAGGAAGATGTGCTTCCATATTAAGCGTAATGATCATCTCCTAATGAACACTGTAGAACTTATTATTCATGCTGAATCAACATTTAGCTGCATCGCTTCTAAAACTTTTTCACCTAAGTACATCTCATCACTATGCAAGCAATTGGCAATTTTCAATAATGATAATGTGACTTTGGTGGCATACTTTTAATACCAGCAATTTAAACTATTCCCCCATGGTAACATTCCCGTATTATTTCTATACCGTAGCAGTGAAGTTCTGAACCTGAATCTAACAGAAGCAAGAAAATTCTGCAGGAAAAGGCAATTTATTGGACCAAGTGATGCAGCTGAAACAGACAAAAAAGGGCTGGTGTTCCCGAAAGCTTTTTTTGTTTGCCAATCTGATCAGTTGCCTTTCAACTGATCGGTTGTCTTTACAAACCTTGGTTTAGACACATCTCCGGCTTAGACAAATCAGCCTTTGGAAAGTTTTGAAACTCTGCAGCAAGCATTCTGCCTTAATACTGAATATGCATCCACTTAAAAAAAAACCACTCACCTCCCAAGTTAAATCTTGGTATGTATGCCATTACTGGCTGTACTAGAGCCAAATGTAAAGTGTCTACACAACTTCACAGGCACAGAAAAGAGAAATTCTGAGGGCTATTGGACACTGAATTTTCACAGTACATCAACAGCAGTTATTTAGCAGAAGAGGTTTCTGTAATTGTCATTGAATGGGAAAACAGAGTATTCAATAAGCTTCTGTTCCCTGCTTCCGCTCTGTGGGCTTGTATTAAAAAACTAAACAGAGAAGGATATCAGTTTCTGAATACCAACTACCTTCCAGTTGAAACAGGTTCAGAAACTGGATGTCTCAGAATCTACTTCAAATCATTAAAAAAGTTTTAATACAATCAAAAGCTGGTTTTGAATTTGGAAGACTTCCCTTTCCATGGGCAAGTTCATCAACGTGGTGCTGCAGAAACCAGGAGAACAAGGTGTAGGGCAGAGAGGACCGCATCGTGCTACTAAATGGAACTTCTATTCACTGCACCACAGACCCTAGACACGTTTCCAGTTTTACATTTATCTCCCATTTAAACCAAGGTAACAGGATGCTGCAAGTTACACGCATGAGAGATACCTGCCTAGTACTCCAACTAGCAATTTCATTTTCCTAGTTGGACCAGCAAAGGCAATAGCAATGTGGAAAATTGACTGACACAGGGCTAAAACTAAGAGATCAATGATGGTAGACATCAGGTGCTATGCTTAGAAGCATTTTAAAACACTATTATTATCACTAGTGTCAATTGTTGTGTAGCAAACTCCAAGACAAACAAGCCATAATATTTCTTGTACTTTCCTAACTTCCAGTATTACAGTTTGTACTTACTGCTATGCATACAGTAAGGTTATCTACATACAGACAACTGATGAGATTCCTATTACGCCCTGTGGCCACAGAAAGAAGGAATAAAGCTACACACATTGGCTCTTAGCCACACACAGATTTTATTACACTCCATATACAAAGTGTCATTTACTTCTGTCTGTATTTCCAGCCAATTCTTCCGGGAGAGATAAAGCACCAGGAGCCATTGTTCACCCTTTCCTCAACCTTCAAAACAATGGAAATTGGGATAAGCATATGCTCTTTTGATTACACCAAATGAAGTTTGCTGGCCACAGTGGCAGAGTTCATGGAAACATCATGAAACCTTCTATGCCAGAGCAGAATCTTGACCCTTAATTACCCAAAGCATGATTCGAAGTACTACTATAGTAAAAGCTATAGTAAAAGCTCTGTTTTATTCATTTAGGTAAGGAGCGTTAAAACCAAAATCCTGAATCAAATGTTTCTGCCAAGATGAAACCTATGTGTGTAAACCCCACTTCTCTCTAAACTAGCACCTGAAATCTGTGGCAGTCTTCAGAGCACTTGGTTCAGCTATTCTCAGTACTCTCCTTCCTTGGTACCACTGGTGCAGGGATAGCAGCGTATCTGTAAACAGACAATATCCATAGCTACTCCATACAAACTAACAGAAGAGTGAGAATTCAGATGTATCACCACAGCACACAAGAAGCTTCTTAAACCACAAAAGAGCATACAGTTTGCTTTGTAGAAATAGCTATAGGAATGCCATCAGCAACATCAGAAATCACTAATGAAGATGAATGCCAGGCCTGGAAATTCTATGAGATGCCAGTTTTTCAAAAACTGCTGAATCTCCACTCTCTGATAAGCATGGCCTCTTGAGCTGTCTCCAAAAAGCAACATGCAGAGATAAAGATACTTAAAATTGCTGAAGAAAAGTAGGGAACAGAGTAAATAGGAGAGGCTTGGGTCACTGGAGTAGAAACAGACAAATACTGTCTGGCAGAATGAATCAGGAAATTAAAGTAAACTGAGTGAATCACCCAGGAAAAACTTCCCAAAGATTTCATGCTCTGAAACATACCAATCTCTCAAAAAGATTATGTGAACATTATTGATGGCTTGATAAAATTTGTACCAATATTTTTTAAGGTTTTATAAGCAACAATTTCTACCAAACTGCAGTTTTGTAGCTTGGTTAGGAAGGATAGAGTGCCTGCAGAAGCTTCTCAAATCCTTCTCATTGCTATACCTGGATTTACCTTATGTTGCTCTGAAAATTAATTTCTAACTGTTAGGCTGAATTCTCAACTTCTATTGGGACAAGTACCTTTCCTTGAACAGTTGTTTAATCAAAATGCAACACTCCAATGATAAAATGCTACTAAATAAATCATCTGCATTCCGACATTACCTAAGCTTCAGCACAGGTTTACATTTTATACAGTCTGAATAGGTTGAGCATGTGAATTACAGAAAGCAAAGACTCAATAACAAGCGAGTTAATTCTAGCTTTTTCCCACCTGCTTCTCACAAGCAAAGGTACACATGAACTCCAACAGCATTAAAAGCCACAACAGATAAAAGAGCATTTTCTGGAAAGCAGTATCCAGATACTGAAGTATTTAAAAAAAAAAAAAATAAAAAATAAAAAAATAAACTACAGCTGGAAAAGACTGAATGCTGTCCTGATTTTGACCAAGTTGCTTTTGCTGTTACTATTTTGTTTATGTCAAGTCAAAAATCCAAACCAAATCAAGCAAACAGGTTTATAATCAAATTAACAGGCACACCGAATACATCTCTTGTCCCTGAAGTACGTACAACCCTTGTCCCTGAATCATCATATAATCCTCCACCGCCATAAAATTCTCTTGAATTAAAAAAAAAAAAGAAAACATAACAAACAACCTAAATGTAAACAATCTTAATGCTCCGATACATTTTGATCTGAAGTTTGAGGCTTGGTCTATTACAAATAGGAGTCACTCAGAAAATATGAATTGGAAAATTTGTTTCAAAAGGCAAAGACAAACAAGTTCATCTCTACCCTCAGCCTCCCTGCCAAGTTTAAAAACCTGGTTATCTCTTTGCCTCTCTGTGAGATTTCTAATATAAATATTAAAAAATAAATTAATTTTAATTTATTATGCTAGTATTATATAAAAATTTTAGGATGGTGTCATTAACAGAGGTTTTAACAAATAATTTTTTAAAATCCTTTTAAATATTTTAAACTAAGTCTTTTAAAACAGTCTCACTAGTTCTATAATACAAATACATAAACAAGTGTTTCCATTGGCATAAGCCCAAGCTCAAAGATCCAAGACAGAAAGGGTCATTTTGCCTGTGCTCTGTCAAAGCAAAGTTTTTTTCCATAGTGCATTTATAAATACTCTGTGTAGTTCCTCTCTAATAACAAGCAATGTAGTTCACTCTCCATCAGGAAAGTTATTCTGCAGATTATGCACACACTAAAATAACCTCTAGAAAAAACTGTACATACCCTTTGGCAAATGAGTATTTAGAAAGAGAACAATAAATTAATGAGTAAAAATAAGATGGGAAAAATACATCTACTCTGATCATATTAGCGTCTGGGAGCTTCTTTAAGATTCCTTCTCTGTATTACCCAACTAGGATCTAACTCAGGCACAAACCTATACATTAAATTATTGGCTAACCAAGGCTGGCAACTACTGAGTCAGAAAATGTGCATGGGGACTTTCGAAAAGAGAAAGTGTGTGTACTGAACAACTGCAGGTAACAGCATGCAAACTGATTCGGTCACTTAATCTGGCCTGTCAGGCTTCAAGACTTAGCTTGATCTCTTGAATTAATTTCTTAACAACATGGGGGTTTTTGACAGCAGAAGTGAATCACAATTTTCTTCTCTTATGTTGAAACACCTTGATCATTGTAAACTACGAAGTTCATCTTCCAATTTCACTCTATTTCAATTAAAAATACTAAAAACCACAAAAAAGGTGAAAGCTAAGTAGCTGAGTAGAAATGCCAGCACAAGGGCCGAAAGACTTGAAAGTCAAAAATGAAAATCAAAAAGCAGAGAGGAACAAAACAAAACCAAAAAAAAACATCAAACGAATGAACCCGAACTGTACTACCATACAGCAGGAACCTCTCTGTTGAGCCAGCCTAACTTCTGAGCTTTTCTAAACCTTCATAATTAATACAGGCCTAAGGGAGCTAATATAATTTTCCTTTATTTTACATTGAGTCTTCACTGGGAAACTTTGCAAATGGAGAAGTATGAAAGCAGTTAAAAAAAAAAAAGCATCTGGGTTTAAACCTTGTGAAAAACAAAGGTTGAAAACTCAGATAATTCTTGGAACCCTCTGAACATGAAAGGTTTGATGTTTGCAAGATACCAGACACCACAGGGCTAACCTATTTCTCCAGTAATTTACAGCAAACTTAACCTTATCAGCATTCAGAACCAACTCTAGTATAGAGAAGAAAAACAATACTGTAGAAATATAAGAAGAAGGGGAGATAAAAGGAGAGCAGTGAGGAGAAAAAGCATATCATGTCTTAATTGAACTGAGGATAAGATAGGGAAGGATGGTATGGCCTGCAGCTATGGGAAAACACTTCTGATGATCTAGCGTGCGTGCCGAGCAAGGACGGAGACTCCCCAATACGTGTCACTTTTAGAGGAAGCCACTGAAGAACAGGTTTAGCAGCACGCAAAGTAAAGCAGCTGCTGTATGCTTGTTAAAGTTGAATGAATAATTTGCCACGAATAATATGTTTGACAAACTTAGCCTCTCTCTTTTCATCATGTTCCTAGAATACTGTGAATGGAATTGCATTATTCAAATGTATCTGAATCTCTTTGCAGCATTTCCCTATGGAGGGCTCAGCCGCCAGTATTCAGAGGGTTGCTGAGCTGTGTTCAAAAAAAGATAATCTGGTGTTTTGCCATTTCCTGACTGGATGAACAAACATAACCTACTTCTGAGAAGAGACATGCATAAGTATTTAAAAATTGATTTCCATGAGTAACAGGCTATGTGACACATTCAGTGAGGAAAAAAAAAAGGGGGATATGATAAACATGAGAAGGACTGCCTTGCACACCAAGAGTTTACTGACAAAAAGTTTACTATACAAACTTAACTACACCAAAACCAACACACATTGCCATATGCTGAAGGAAGATCTTTCTAGTAAAATTCCCATTTCCTGGCTGTTCATGAAATCCAGAAATGAATAAAAGTTTAAGCAACTAAATTTAAATATTTGAGTCAACAGTTAAGGTTGGTTACATTCATTTCATTGTATAATACTAATCCAGATCCCACTAGCATTCCTGGGATTAAGTATTAAATTGTATTATCTTTCTTGGTGCAACACTTAGTCATTTATACCTACCTAAAAAAAAAAAAAATGCTTCTCTCTCAGTGTCCCCAGGATCTGTTTCTTGTACAGTACAGCAATCACCAAGAGCGTAATTATTGAAATGAAGATGTTGGCAGCCATCCAGATGTCAGTAAGCATACAGTGGTTATTACTCACAAGTTTCTCGTGTGCTGTTCTGGGCTGTAATCTGTGAGTTCTAAAAACAGTGAGCTCCCAGCGGTGCTTTTTCCCCCCTTTTGATGCCAGATTCTTTTGTAAAACACTGTCATCTTAGATTAGCAGGAACATTATTTATTTTTTAATTCCCCGTTGGTATTTATTCTTCCCATTCTCTAACGCATAGCTTTGAGATGGCTGTCCTACCACAAGAGCCTAGATTACAACATATGCATGAAATGAGTAACTAGAGTTGCTGCCACCTTGAATTTAGCTGAATGAAAACAGGGCCTAGGAGCCAATATCTTTGACGTTTCTTGACCTGCCTGTAATGTGACAGCCTTTTAAAACCAAGTCTGAGCAATCAGAATTTCAGAAAAACGTTCCAGGCATTAGCAAGAACACTATCACTTTTGATGATAATGTCATTGTAGGTGTCAGTTTTGTACTCCCCACGCCAAGAACAGTGAGGCAAAATGCAGAGGGTTTTTTGAGAAGCTGCCAGACACCAGCCAAAGATAAGTCAACCAGAGAAAGGAAAATAGAATAAGCATTCTGGTTTTAATTTGATGTGCCTGTTTACACAAAGGAAGCTCAGTTCAGTTCCTGTAGACAAGCCCACCCCTAGCAAAAGCACTTCTGTTGCCTTGTAGCCTCTCTTATATACGGGTATGCCTGGTCACTTACACCCATTCTGAATTCCAAAGTCAATTTTTAACTGGAAGCTTCCAGTGCAGGAACAACTATAACTGGTCCACAGTGAGCAAAATCCTCATACAACAAATGCTTAGGACGCCATGTATCTAAATAACATCTATATGCATATGGGCCTTATTACTACCACTAATTATTAGCCACCTGCATTTCTCTTTTTCCTGCCGTCTGACTGGTGAGAATATGATTAAGTCACATAAGCAAACGCAGAATTTATCCACTTTTATGTGGATGTCAGGAAAAGCTATGCTGGCAAAACTAGGCCATTTTTAGAGTGTTGAATATTCTCTTTCCTAGGGCACTGAGATCATTTATTACTTGCAGTGTTAAATTTGGAAAAAAGGGGGGTATATGGGGAACAGGCCTTTCTGCATGCACAATTTCATCTCCTAGGACTCTTCTAGATCATTCTCTGGTTTATTAAGTTATTGAGTCCACAAGGCTGGCAACACTGCAGCTTTGGAGGCTGCAGTAACACCTCTGTACTTTCAGTAACAGTATTTTTCCATTTATCTGTGCACCAGCATATATTCAGAAACTGACTCTTTAAAAAGCCTTTGTTTTGTAATAATGTGATATATATTTTAAACATTAATTGCTACCTTTCCCTTGAATATCCATGGAATACAGTGAGAAAGTGACCACACTATTTACGTTTAGCCTGTTCACTTCAAGAGTAATGAGTTCTTCCTGGAAGACAGAAATGTGACACTGAAATGTGTCACTGTGCTTGAGACACAGGAGTGTTGGCTGGAAACCTGCCTTCACCCCCTAGTGCCTTCATTAAGTTCTGGATAGTGATTTCAGTTGTGAACAATGTGTTATATGACAAGGGTCACTCCCCTGTGACACCCATGGCTGCTGCTACCGTTGCTTCCCACTTAAAATTTATACAAAATCAAGTCAGAGGCACCAGATCTTCCCCTTCCCAAATATACACACCTATATATGTCACTCTTCAACTCTATGAATGCACAAATTGGAATATGAAGAACTAAAATACAATTCCAAGTTCTGCAGCATAAACACAGATAATTTCTTAACTTTCCACGTTATAGAGTGACTTTCAAGATATCACAAACCTTAAGGAAAATAGTTTTTATAATACAGTGTCCAAAAAAGACTGGCACTAGATACTACAAGGCTTTCAATATGTCATTTTTAATAAACTAGCAATAAAGTGACTTAAGTTGTGGTGACTCCTTTTCCTCCAGTATTTTTACATTGATTTACTCTAGTGTTTTGCATGTTTTCACTAAATAGGTTGGAGACAAATAAAATATAAATGAGATTTTGCTACGGCCATAAGGGCCTCACGTTAAAGATAGCTCGGTATGAACTCCAAAAGTTCTGGCAGGACATGCTCTGTAAGTAATGTCACTTCATCTGCTCTGGACTGAAAATCTATTTCCTCGTCCTCTGTAGCTTTGTCAATTACACTTGTCAATTGCACTCAAGTGTTGATCGGAAAAGTGGAAAAGACCAGATCAAGAACTCGGGCGAAATTTCAGAGAACACCTGTTAGCCCTGCTTCAGTCTTGATCCACCCAGGGGCCCAGCACAGCCCCTCTGCAAAACTCTCCCCCTTGCTGTGCTCATTTCTGAGTTAGAAATTAATTACTGAAAATTAACTTTAATGCATAATGAGCGTAAACTATTGCCAGCACAAAAATGTTACTGCCATGCATCTCAAAGCATTAAGAAGCGATCAGAAGCTGCAGCCAACCCCCAGCAGACACGGCCACCCCTGTCCGGGGCCTGGCCTCGCACCAGGACCCCTGCCTGCTTCCCAGCTCTGCACACCTGCCGAACCCACACAGCCACCTGCCCCTGCACCTCACCTTCGGGTGGACGCCCAATGTAAATGCTCAAAAAACAGAATTCAGCCGCACAAAGGCTTGATGAACGGTCACGGACACGTGTGAGGGGCTGCCCGCAGGCATGGAGTCCGTGAAGGACACCTGCGGCATCTTACAAACCCCACACAGGGCTCCCCGAGGGAAGATCCCGCCTCCTCAGTGCAGCAGCACCGTGGCTCGTCGCTCCTGCCTCCTCCCCTCCTCCACCCCGTCCTCCTTCTAGCACCTTTCTCTGCACCTTTCTCCGTTGCCGCAGACAGCAGCCGGCAGTTGGGCGCTGAGGCCGCCCTGTCCTTCGTCTTGTCGCCCATGCCAGGGTGGCCGTCGTCCTGCAACGGCAGCGAATAAGGCGGGCACTGCCTGGTGTAAACGTTACAGAGCAGTAGGGAAGTGGAGACTTGGGGAGGCGGTGTTGTGTCGCATTTTGGGCGCCGCTGCGCCCGCGTGG